>NC_059192.1:6396284-6706284 GCF_020615455.1 Coregonus clupeaformis
TGTATTCATGGCTGCCAAGCGATTGAAGGCATGGGAAGCCAGCGAGCATCTGGCCTCTTGACCAAAAAAAAGTATCAAAATGCTCTACCAACTGAGCTACATCCCTGCTGGCCATTCCCTCCCCTACCCTGGACAATGCTTGGCCAATTGTGCGCCGCCCCATGGGTCTCCCGGTCGCGGCCGGCTACGACAGAGCCTGGATTCTAACCAGGATTTCTAGTGGCACAGCTAGCACTGCGATGCAGTGCCTTAGACCACTGGCCACTCTATATAGAACCATTTGTTTTTAGTGTGTAGAGAGCGATAATGGTTTATTTTTGTATGCACAAACGGAGGCTAACTCCGCCATGGCTCGTTGGCCAAAGCCTATGGGGAAATGAATGTTTTTTTGGGATAAACTGTGAAAATAAGGTCTATGGTAAACACATATAAACACGTATAGGAGATCTTATACGTTTTGTTCTATGATATAATGTTCATCCAGCTTTAGTATGAGAGGAATTCAAATTGGAAATTAATTCTGTCCAACTGCCAACGAGATACCAGTGCTTTTGAAACTGCTTTATGACTTTGGTGAAATGTCATGGTTATAAAGTAGACTGGACAAAAACAGAAATTATGCCCATTTCTTCATTCAAGCACGAACCTTTGCAAGTACAGTTTAGATGGAGATGGCCTTTACATTGTATGAATTATTTAGGAATTTACATTCCCATTAAAATGGAAGAATCCTATAACCTAAACTATCTTCCTGTATTTGATAAAGTGTCCAATGACATGAAAATAATGGTTATATTGCTAATATCCCTTAAAGGCAGAGTTAATGTGATTAAAATGTCCATCCTTCCATGGTTCTTATATCTGTTCCAGAATCTTCCAGTTTCCGTTCCTCATTTGTCCTCCTCCATTTGGAGTAACAAGTCACTAGAATATGCATACAAGTGTTATACTGTATCTCCGATATGAGTATGGTGGTCTGAATCTTCCTAATCTCCGATTTATATTTTCTAGCCGCACATTTTTGCAACGATTAAGCAATGGTTCACAAACATATTAGGTGCATGGGCTAGAATTGAAGCTTCTGATGTTTTCCCATACGAGTTGAAATATCTGGCCCAGATTTTGTTTTAATATTATAAGTAACCCAGTCATTTTGAACAGCCGTAAAATACGGAGAATGGTCTCACAAATAATTGGGTTATAAAGAATATATTTCTCCTTTTTCCCAGTTTTTCCACCCTCCTTTAATGACATTACATTACATTATTAATTATTACATCATTTTTTTACATTTTAGTCATTTAGCAGACGCTCTTATCCAGAGCGAGTGAGTGCATACATTTTCTTTCAATTTTCTTTTTCATAATGACATTATTAAACCATGGTATGATGGGGGGGTTGGAATAACGGAAAGTCGTCATCTCTTCCATAATTGAATTTTTCAATCTTTTATAGAATAGGATTTTCTTCCTACTCATTTATTTTGATTGGTTGACCTTCTACAATTGAAGTATTACTTAGCAAAAAAAAAAACGAAGGTATTACTGAACTGTTCAACTGTCAACACCGATAGTACCAGACGAAAATGGGAGCAGGTTCTCCAACTGTAGATAGAAAGTGAATGGTCTCATTTCTGTACGAAAATCCACAAGTGCTCTTATAAACTCAGACACAAACTGTTACAATACAAGGTTGTGCACAGAGTTTATTTTTACTCCGGAAAACTGTCGAGTGAGATGTATTTTTTTATTTTGGCGCTGCAAGAGACAAAAAGGTATGTTTTTTTTTTCCATATGGTTTGGTCTTGTGACTTATTTGCTACATTTTGGAACTCTGTTATAGACACTTTGTCTGCAAACTTGAATTTCAACTTTGACTCATTTATGTCTCCTTGTTACGAATAAGCAAGGCTTATGGAGTATGAGAGAAGATACATTGATTTGTCCTTCATAGGGGCAAGAAAATGTATTGCAATTAATTGGATATCAAACAGCCCTCCTACACTATATGTTTTGGTTAAATGAATTTGCAAGTTACAGTACATAACATTAGACAAGATCTATTACTACATCAAAGGTAAACCTGAGGAATTTAACCAAATTTGGCAACCTAATATAGAGTTCATGGCCTTAAGAGCTAAGTAATTATTTATATATAGACAGTACCAGTCAAACGTTTGGGCACACCTACTCATTCAAGGGATTTTCTTTATTTTTACTATTTTCTACATTGTAGAATAATAGTGAATACGTCAACACTATGAAATAACACATATGGAATCATGTAGTAACCAAAAAAGTGTTAAACAAATCAAAATATATTTTATATTTGAGATTCTTCAAATAGCCACCCTTTGCCTTGATGACAGCTTTGCACAACCCTGGAAGGAGTAGGTTTGTCCAAACTTTTGACTGGTACTGTATATAATTTAAATAAAATAATATATCATATTCATATATTCATATTTTCCTAACCAATCCTGTTATTCCCTCCCCTCTTCCTACAGGAAGTGTTGTCCCAACATGTGTGGGAACCGGAGCTGCGTGGCGGCACGCTACATGGTCGTCAACAGGAAGAAGGGTCCAGTGGGCATGCCCAAAGAGGCCACCTGTGCCAGCTTCATGTGCACCCAGCAGGGGTCTCAGTGTGGCATATGGGAAGGCCAGCCTGTGTGTCACTGCAGGGACCGCTGTGAGAGAGAACCTTACTTCACCTGTGAAGGCATGACCTACTACAACAAGTGTTACATGGATGCTTAGGGCTGCTCCAAGGGAATCTCCCTCTCTGTGGTCGCCTGTCACTTCCACCTGGCCCAACACCAGCCCCCCCTGGAGACCACCCTCCGGCCAACCACCCGCCAGTCATGGCCAGCAGCTCACCACAATAGTTGGTAACCGTGGGCGACACAGCACAGCTTCCTTTGTGACATTACGGGGAGCCCGCGGCCCGAGATTAGCTGGCAAAAGCAGCAGGCGGAGGGAGACGGAACGGAGAGGGTCGTGATGAGGTCCAATCACGTGAAGGGGAACATGGTGGTCACCAACATCGGCCAGCTGGTGATCCACGACGCCCAGCCTCAGGACTCTGGTGTCTACACCTGTACTGCCAACAACCCCTCTGGCTCAGCCCATGCCCATCATGCCATCACCATGGTGCCCAGGGAGCACCTGAGGAGAGACGAGCCCAGGAACATGACCCGCTGCCCGGCCGAGGAGTGCCAGAGGCCCCCAGAGACGGTGGAGGAGGTAAATGTGACCTGGTACTACGAGCCCAAGAGGAACAGCTGCTTCTCCTTCACCTACGGAAGCTGCAACAGCAACAGGAAGCCGTTTGTGACATACGAGGCTTGTATGTTGTGCTGTGGTCCGGAGGTGTCTGCCCACTGTGGCCTGCCCAGCCTGCAGGGCCCCTGTAAGGCCTATAAGCCCCGCTGGGCCTACAGCAGCAACCTGAGGCAGTGCCAGTCCTTCATCTACGGAGGCTGCAGTGGCAACGACAACAACTTTGAGTCCAGAGAGGCCTGTGAGGCGATGTGCCCCTTCCCCAAGAACCACTGTAAAACCTGCAAACCCAGAGGCCAAGATGGTGAGCAGCTTCTGTAAGAGTGCCTTTGTGATCCTGGTGAGGTTGTCTGGACTGACGGAGGAGAGGGACTCAGGCCCTGGTCACTGTGGAGGAGATCCTGAAGGATGAGAAGATGGCCTCCGGTTCATCGGCAAGGAGCCTCTGGAGGTGACCTTCCTTAACGTGGACTGGAACTGCCCCTGTCCCAACATCAGCGAAGGTCAGGTCATTGTCATATTGTATTTGCATGATTATAGGTTATTTGAAGGTAATTCAATAGCATTTTTCAATAATATTTTTTATAAAACTGCTAGCTTAGCTTAACTGTTTTCAACTCCAAGCACAGATAGGACACATATAAATTACGTTTCTTAAGTATTAATCATGCAAATACATTTGGAGTGAGCATGCCATGTTGTTTTTTTTACTCATTTAAAACAGTTAATTTTAGTCTATTCAAACAGACCCCATTTCAAAGGAAACAAGCACTCATTAAGATCAAGTGTGGCCAATTAGTGGGCGCGGCCAACACACCTGAACACACTTAAAAAGATAGAGGATAGAGAGAGTTTTGTTGATGCTGAGAACGTTCTTTGAACATTATTAATGTTTTCTTGTGTTTTTTATGGAAAGTTTTCTTAATGTTCTGAGAACATTACATTAAATAGAACCACGAGGAAACCTGCAGAAAACGTTATGCTGAAGTACTGAAATTCCCACAGAAGAATGTTTCTTAAAGTTATCGGAACAATTTGAGAACGTTACTTGAAATAGAACTATGAGGAAACCTGTAAGGAAACGTTATGCTGAAGTACTGAAATGTCCACCTAAGAAACATATGGTTCTCAGAACGTTATGTGCTAGCTGGGTAGCCTGCACCATTCCCAGAACGTTGTGGGAAGGTTTAATGCAAAATAACCATAGGACAACCACGCTCTCACCAAGCTCTCAGAAACATAAGGTTCTCAGAACGTTATGTGCTAGCTGGGAGGGTTGACCATAACAGGTTGACAATTTTCATCTTACGGCAGTCATAAATCCCCTTGTGACAAGGGGAATGGAAGATGGCTCTGTGCAACAGGGAGGGGCAATTGAATGCAAACTTCACACAAATAATTAAATCGTTAAAACATTTCTAACAGGGTTGACGTGTTCTGGTTTACACACTCAGTTTTCCACCACAAAACACCAGCGTAGAACCATCTCACCTGCTTTTACACTATGATTTGTCTATTAGATGTTCAAACATATTTCAAAAGGAACCGTTTCACCCTATTAAAACGAGAGTTCAGTTCACATAACAGGGTTGATCTTAAAATGAGGGACAGATGTAAATGAATCACTTGTCACATGAAATAAATAATAATCTTCAGAAATGTCAAAGGCACTTTTTAGTGGAACGACCCAGTCCTGAAAACACAGTTAACAGAAGCACCTGCCTATAGATGGCAATATAAATACCACTTGCTTGACAGTAACGTCCCCCCCCTCGGGCAAATCTCTCTCAATTCCATCAGCAGAACCAAAAAGGATTGCCTATACATTGAGGAATGTCTTGGCAGACAATTTCATGTTCCTCAATGGAATAAATGTACACGTTGCATATAATAATGTAATACTAGTCTGACAGCTTTATGTTTGAAAGATATACTGTATCTTTACCTCAGTAAATCATATGCACCCTCTTTAAGGATAAATACCAGTGTATAGAAACCTTTTGTCCTCATCTCCTAACAAGTCAAACTTAGTTGGATCGTCTCCAAATGATGAAATCTATAGCATTTATGGGATTTTTTTTATTTTAACATGTAGGCAGGAACCTATTGAAGGGTAAACCAGTTCAATGTAGCCAGTGAGCCAGGTAGAACAATTGTAAACCACCATCAATTATGTTTTTATAATTTCCTCTTTCCTTCCCTCTTTCATTCCCTCTTTCCTTCTTTCTTTCCTTCCTTCTTTCCTTCCCTCTTTCCTTCTCTCTTTCCTTCTCTCTTTCCTTCCCTCTTTCCTTCTCTCTTTCCTTCCCTCTTTCCTTCTCTATTTCCTTCCCTCTTTCCTTCTCTCTTTCCTTCCCTCTTTCCTTCTCTCTTTCCTTTTCTCTTTCCTTCCCTCTTTCCTTCCCTCTTTCCTTCTCTCTTTCCTTCCCTCTTTCCTTTTCTCTTTCCTTTTCTCTTTCCTTTTCTCTTTCCTTCCCTCTTTCCTTCCCTCTTTCCTTCTCTCTTTCCTTCCCTCTTTCCTTCTCTCTTTCCTTCCCTCTTTCCTCTTTATGTTTTCGTACTCTAGGTTGGATGTGTTCTCACTGTAATAATCATTAGCAACTCTTATTTGGTTGATTGGGTTCACAAACCCACTGCGAAGCAGGCATAGGCACATAATGACTTTGGAAGTATCTGTGCATAGCTACAGTGCATTTGGAAAGTATTCAGACCCCTTCCCTTTTTCCACATTTTGTTACATTACAGCCTTATTCTAAAATGTATTAAAAAAATTATCATCCCCGCCCCTCGAGTGGCGCAGCGGTCTAAGGCACTGCATCGCAGTGTTGCGGCGTCACTACAGCCCCAGGCTGTGTCACAACCGGCCGTTACCGGGAGTCCTGTAGGGCGGCGCACAATTGGCCCAGCGTCGTCCGGGTTAGGGGAGGATTTGGCCAGGGGGAGGGGCTTTACTTGGCTCATCATGCTCTAGCGACTCCTTGTGGCGGGCCGGGCGCCTGCAGGCTGACATCGGTCATCAGTTGAACGGTGTTTCCTCCGACACATTGGTGTGGATGGCTTCCGGGTTAAGCGAGCGGGTGTTAAGAAGCACGGCTTGGCGGGTCATGTTCGGAGGACGCATGATTCAACCTTCGCCACTCTCCCGAGCCCGTTGGGGAGTTGCAGCGATGAGACAAGATCGTAATCACGAAATTGGGGCGAAAAAGGGGGTAGAAAATAAATAATAATACAATTTTAAAATCAATCTACACACAACAACCCATAATGACAAAGCCAAAACAGATTTTTATAATATTTTGCTAATTTATTTAAAATAAAAAACTGAAATAACTAATTTACATAAGTTTTCAGACTCTTTACTATGAGACTCTACATTGAGCTCAGGTGCATCCTGTTTCCATTGATCATCCTTGAGATGTTTCTACAACTAGATTGGAGTCCACCTGTGGTAAATTCAATTGATTGGACATGATTTGGAAAGGCACACACCTGTCTATATAAGGTCCCACAGTTGACAGTGCATGTCAGAGCAAAAACCAACCCATGAGGTCGAAGGAATTGTCAGTAGACCTCCAAGACAGGATTGTGTTGAGGCACAGATCTGGGGAAGGGTACCAAAACATTTATGAAGAATTGATGGTCCCCAAGAACACAGTGGCCTCCATCATTCTTAAATGGAAGAAGTTTGGAACCACCAAGACTCTTCCTAGAGCTGGACGCCCGGCCAAACTGAGCAATCGGAGGAGAAGGGTCTTGGTCAGGGAGGTGACCATGAACCCGATGGTAACTCTGATAGAGCTCCAGAGTTCCTCTGTGGAAATGGAAGAACCTTCCAGAACGACAAACATCTCTGTAGTACTCTATCAATCAGGCCTTTATGATAGAGTGGCCAGATGGAAGGCACTCCTCAGTAAAAGGCACATGACAGCCCGCTTGGAGTTTGCCAAAAGGCACCTAAAGGACTCTCAGACCATGAGAAACCAGATTCTTTGGTCTGATGAAACCAAGATTGAACTCTTTGGCCTGAATGCCAAGCGTCACGTCTGGAGGAAACCTGGCACCATCCCTACGTTGAAGCAATGTGGTGGAAACAACATCATGCTGTGGGGATGTTTTTCAGTGGTAGGGACTGGGAGACTAGTCAGGATTGAGGGAAAGATGAACGGAGCAAAGTACAGAGAGATCCTTGATGAAAACCTGTTATAGAGCGTTCAGGACCTCAGACTGGAGCGAAGGTTCACCTTCCAACAGGACAACGACTCTAAGCACACAGCCAAGACAACGCAGGAGTGGCTTCGGGACAAGTCTCTGAATGTCCTTGAGTGGCCCAGCCAGAGCCCGGACTTGAACCCAATCGAACATCTCTGGAGAGATCTGAAAATAGCTGTGCAGCGACACTCCCCATCCAACCTGACAGAGCTTGAGAGGATCTGCAGAGAAGAATGGGAGAAACTCCCCTAATACAGGTGTGCCAAGCTTCTAGCGCAATACCCAAGAAGACTCAATGCTGTAATCGCTGCCAAATGTGCTTCAACAAAGTAATGAGTAAAGGGTCTGAATACTTATGTCAATGTTATATTTCTATTTTTTATTTTATATATTTTTTTAAATAAAAATCTGTTTTTACTTTGCCATTAATGGGGAATTGTGTGTAGATTGATGAGGGGGGAAATTATTTAATTGATTATAAAATAAGGCTGTAACTTACCAAAATGTAGAAAAGTCAAGTGGTCTGAATACTTTCCGAATGCACTGTATGTGGCTGTTACAGCTGGTCCTCCCCTGAAACAAATGTTTCTAAGGCAGTATTCTTCAATTCTGGTCCTGTGGACCCACAGGGACAGGGTGCTGGTTCTGTGGACCCACAGGGACAGGGTGCTGGTTCTGTGGACCCACAGGGACTGGGTGCTAGTTCTGTGGACCCACAGGGACAGGGTGCTGGTTCTGTGGACCCACAGGGACAGGGTGCTGGTTCTGTGGACCCACAGGGACTGGGTGCTGGTTCTGTGGACCCACAGGGACAGGGTGCTGGTTCTGTGGACCCACAGGGACAGGGTGCTGGTTCTGTAGACACACAGGGACAGGGTGCTGGTTCTGTGGACCCACAGGGACAGGGTGCTGGTTCTGTGGACCCACAGGGACAGGGTGCTGGTTTCTTGTTGGTGCTGGGCTGGAACAAGAGCCTGCGTACTCTGTGTGGGCCTGCAGGACCAGGATGAAAGAACAGAACACACTACCCTTAAGGGATTAATAAAGTATATTTATATTCGTTTAAATTATTCTATTTTAAAGAGGCACATCAGAGATAAAAATGAAACAGAATGTGTGCCTGTCATCAGAATGTGTGCCTGTCATCAGAATGGTTGCCTGTCATCAGAATGTTTGCCTGTCATCAGAATGGTTGCCTGTCATCAGAATGGTTGCCTGTCATCAGAATGGTTGCCTGTCATCAGAATGTTTGCCTGTCATCAGAATGGTTGCCTGTCATCAGAATGGTTGCCAGTCATCAGAATGGTTGCCTGTCATCAGAATGTGTGCCTGTCATCAGAATGGTTGCCTGTCATCAGAATGTTTTCCTGTCATCAGAATGGTTGCCTGTCATCAGAATGGTTGCCTGTCATCAGAATGGTTGCCTGTCATCAGAATGGTTGCCTGTCATTACGAATTGAGAGCCGTGTCCTCACTGACCTGTAGATTTCTCTCTGCACCCATCTGCATTCTCCCCAGAGTCACCCTACTAGATGATCTGTTCTACAGACACTACTAACATCTGGTATGGCCATATTACTGACTAGTTCTGTTGAAAAGAACCTGTAGTTAACTCATCTGGTATGGCCATATTACTGACTAGTCCTGTTGAAAATAACCTGTAGTTAACTCATCTGGTATGGCCATATTACTGACTAGTCCTGTTGAAAAGAACCTGTAGTTAACTCATCTGGTATGGCCATATTACTGACTAGTTCTGTTGAAAAGAACCTGTAGTTAACTCATCTGGTATGGCCATATTACTGACTAGTTCTGTTGAAAAGAACCTGTAGTTAACTCATCTGGTATGGCCATATTACTGACTAGTTCTGTTGAAAAGAACCTGTAGTTAACTCATCTGGTATGGCCATATTACTGACTAGTCCTGTTGAAAAGAACCTGTAGTTAACTCATCTGGTATGGCCATATTACTGACTAGTTCTGTTGAAAAGAACCTGTAGTTAACTCATCTGGTATGGCCATATTACTGACTAGTTCTGTTGAAAAGAACCTGTAGTTAACTCATCTGGTATGGCCATATTACTGACTAGTCCTGTTGAAAAGAACCTGTAGTTAACTCATCTGGTATGGCCATATTACTGACTAGTTCTGTTGAAAAGAACCTGTAGTTAACTATTCTGGTATGGCCATATTACTGACTAGTTCTGTTGAAAAGAACCTGTAGTTAACTCATCTGGTATGGCCATATTACTGACTAGTCCTGTTGAAAAGAACCTGTAGTTAACTCATCTGGTATGGCCATATTACTGACTAGTTCTGTTGAAAAGAACCTGTAGTTAACTCATCTGGTATGGCCATATTACTGACTAGTTCTGTTGAAAAGTACCTGTAGTTAACTCATCTGGTATGGCCATATTACTGACTAGTTCTGTTGAAAAGAACCTGTAGTTAACTCATCTGGTATGGCCATATTACTGACTAGTTCTGTTGAAAAGAACCTGTAGTTAACTCATCTGGTATGGCCATATTACTGACTAGTCCTGTTGAAAAGAACATGTAGTTAACTCATCTGGTATGGCCATATTACTGACTAGTTCTGTTGAAAAGAACCTGTAGTTAACTCATCTGGTATGGCCATATTACTGACTAGTTCTGTTGAAAAGAACCTGTAGTTAACTCATCTGGTATGGCCATATTACTGACTAGTTCTGTTGAAAAGAACCTGTAGTTAACTCATCTGGTATGGCCATATTACTGACTAGTTCTGTTGAAAAGAACCTGTAGTTAACTCATCTGGTATGGCCATATTACTGACTAGTTCTGTTGAAAAGAACCTGTAGTTAACTCATCTGGTATGGCGATATTATGAAACATCAGTTACTGGAATCTTCTGTAATTTTGGTAATGGTGATCTATGGCAATCTATGGTAAATTTGGTAATTTATACTTGAATAACTTTTTAAAAAATGTATTCATATATATTATAAATTTTTTCATATCTGTATCCATATTGTCCATTCGTTTCTTGTGGATAGACCATATGGTTCAAGAGAAAATAGCCTAATTAATTTTTTTAAAGCCTCTAATCAACAATGGCATTATTTTCAATTAACTCTGCAACTCCTCCATCTATTGTCTTTTTCACAGCTGCCACCAGTTTGGCTCCAAAACATTTACAACAAAGACATATTGACCTAGTAAAATAAATAAAAGGGTGTTAAAAATATATGAAGGATATTTAAGGCTGAAACCCTCATATTAAACACTAATGGTATTCAGTAAGTTGATGGTTTGAATTTAGGATAATGTTTCACAGCTTTGTCATTCTGTTTTTTATTCAAAAATCATATTAGATTTTTCATATATACAGTACCAGTCAAAAGTTTGGAAACACCTACTCATTCAACGGTTTTTCTTTATTTTTACTATTTTCTACATTGTAGAATAATAGTGAAGACATCAAAACTAATCGGGCGGCAGGTAGCTTAGTGGTTAAAAGCGTTGTGTCAGTAACCAATAGATCGTTGGTTCTAATCCCCGAGCCGACTAGGTGAAAAATCTGTTGATGTGCCCTTGAGCAAGGCACTTAACCCTAATTGCTCATGTAAGTCGCTCTGGATAAGAGCGTCTGCTAAATGACAAAAAAAAAAAAAAAACATATGGAATCATGTAGTAACCCTTTGCCTTGATGACAGCTTTGCACACTCTTGGCATTCTCTCAACCAGCTTCATGAGGAATGCTTTTCCAACAGTCTTGAAGGAGTTCCCACATATGCTGAGCACTTGTTGACTGCTTTTCCTTCACTCTGAGGTCCAACTCATCCCAAACCATCTCAATTGGGTTGAGGTCGGGTGATTGTGGAGGCCAGGTCATCTGACGCAGCACTCCATCACTCTCCTTGGTCAAATAGCCCTTACACAGCCTGGAGGTGTGTTTTGGGTCATTGTCCTGTTGAAAAACAATTGATAGTCCCACTAAGTGCAAACCAGATGGGATGGCGAATCGCTGCAGAATGCTGTGGTAGCCATGCTGGTTAAGTGTGCCTTGAATTCTAAATAAATCACTGACAGTGTCACCAGCAAAGCACCATCACACCTCCTCCTCCATGCTTTATGGTGGGAACCACACATGCGAAGGTCATCCGTTCACCTACTCTGCGTCTCACAAAGACACGGCGGTTGGAACCACAAATCTCAAATTTGGACTCAGACCAAACAACAGATTTCCACCGGTCTAATGTCCATTGCTCGTGTTTCTTGGCCCAAGCAAGTCTCTTCTTCTTATTGGTGTCCTTTAGTAGTGGTTTCTTTGCAGCAATTCGACCATGAAGGCCTGCTTCACGCAGTCTCCTCTAAACAGTTGATATTACATTTACATTTACATCATTTAGCAGACGCTCTTATCCAGAGCGACTTACAAATTGGTGCATTCAACTTATGATAGATATTGAGATGTGTCTTACTTGAACTCTGTGAAGCATTTATTTGGGCTGCAATCTGAGGTGCAGTTAACTCTAATGAACTTATCTTCTGCAGCAGAGGTAACTCTGGGTCTTCCTTTCCTGTGGCGGTCCTCATGAGAGCCAGTTTCATCATAGCGCTTGAAGGTTTTTGAGACTGCACTTGAGGAAACTTTCAAAGTTCTTGACATTTTCAGGATTGACTGACCTTCATGTCTTAAAGTAATGATGGACTGTTGTTTCTCTTTGCTTATTTGAGCTGTTCTTGCTATATTATGGGGCTATCTTCTGTATACCACTCCTACCTGATTGGCTCAAATGCATTAAGAAGGAAAGAAATTCCACAAATTAACTTTTAACAAGGCACACCTGTTAATTGAAATGCATTCCAGGTGACTACCTCATAAAGCTGGTTGAGAGAATGCCAAGAGTGTGCAAAGCTGTCATCAAAGCAAAGGGTGGCTACTTTGAAGAATCTCAAATATAAAATATGTTTTGATTTGTTTTGTTTAACTCTGTTTTGGTTACTACATGATTCCATATGTGTTATTTCATAGTTTTGATGTCTTCACTATTATTCTACAATGTAGAAAATACTAAAAATAAAGAAAACCCCTGGAATGAGTAGGTGTGTCCAAACTTTTGACTGGTACTGTATATTTTACACGTGTTAAGGCCAAACAGAGGGCCAGAGGAATTAGACACGTGATTATCTGAAGTACCCAAAAAGGCCACTAGATGCCATCTGATAAAATTCCATATATTCCTTGAAAGTTACCAGAATTCTGGTAGTTTACTGGTAAACTTTGAAAGTTTCCAGTAATATAGCCTCCCTTTGCAACCCTATACACCGTGTGACTATAGAGAGAGTTGGTTCCACATCATCCTCTAGTGTTGGTCGGAGAGGCTTCTGAAGAGATTGGTTTGTAGGGAACTCAGCGTTAATACTCATACAATACTAATTGTTTGTTGTGTATATTTAGTCAATAATCTGACATGATCAAGAAGAGTTGAACAGTATTACCTAAATCAACTTTCTGACATACAGCAGTGATGCAATGAGCATCTGTTTCCACTTGGTGTCAGTGCAGGACTGATGTATTCCGATGTATTGTGATGTATTGAGATGTATAGTGATGTATTGAGATGTAGTGTGATGTATTGAGATGTATTGAGATGTAGTGTGATGTATTGAGATGTATAGTGATGTATTGAGATGTAGTGTGAAGTATTGAGATGTATTGAGATGTAGTGTGATGTATTGAGATGTAGTGTGATGTATTGAGATGTAGTGTGATGTATTGAGATGTATCGATGTATTGAGATGTATAGTGATGTATTGAGATGTAGTGTGATGTATTGAGATGTATTGAGATGTATTGAGATGTATAGTGATATATTGAGATGTATTGAGATGTAGTGTGATGTATAGTGATGTATTGAGATGTAGTGTGATGTATTGATATGTAGTGTGATGTATTGAGATGTAGTGTGATGTATTGAGATGTATTGAGATGTAGTGTGATGTATTGAGATGTAGTGTGATGTATTGAGATGTATAGTGATGTATTGAGATGTATTGAGATGTAGTGTGATATATTGAGATGTAGTGTGATGTATTGAGATGTATTGAGATGTAGTGTGATGTATTGAGATGTATTGAGATGTATAGTGATGTATTGAGATGTAGTGTGATGTATTGAGATATATAGTGATGTAGTGTGATGTATAGTGATGTATTGAGATGTAGTGTGATGTAGTGAGATGTATTGAGATGTATTGTGATGTAGTGTGATGTATTGAGATGTAGTGTGATGTATTGAGATGTAGTGTGATGTATTGAGATGTAGTGTGATGTATTGAGATGTATTGAGATGTAGTGTGATGTATTGTGATGTAGTGTGATGTATTGAGATGTATAGTGATGTATTGAGATGTAGTGTGATGTATTGAGATGTATTGAGATGTAGTGTGATGTATTGAGATGTATTGAGATGTATTGAGATGTAGTGTTATGTATTGTGATGTATTGAGATGTATAGTGATGTATTTAGATGTATAGTGATGAATTGAGATGTATAGTGATGTATTGAGGTGTAGTGTGATGTATTGAGATGTATTGAGATGTAGTGTGATGTATTGAGATGTAGTGTGATGTATTGAGATGTATTGAGATGTAGTGTGATGTATTGAGATGTATTGAGATGTATGGAGATGTAGTGTGATGTATTGAGATGTAGTGTTATGTATTGTGATGTATTGAGATGTATAGTGATGTATTGAGATGTATAGTGATGTATTGAGATGTAGTGTGATGTATTGAGATGTAGTGTGATGTATTTAGATCTATAGTGATGTATTGAGATGTAGTGTGATGTATTGCGATGTATTGAGATGTAGTGTGATGTATGGAGATGTATTGAGATGTATTGAGATGTATAGTGATGTATTGAGATGCAGTGTGATGTATTGAGATGTATAGTGATGTATTGAGATGTAGTGTGATGTATTGAGATGTATTGAGATGTATTGAGATGTAGTGTTATGTATTGTGATGTATAGTGATGTATTGAGATGTAGTGTGATGTATTGAGATGTATAGTGATGTATTGAGATGTAGTGTGATGTATTGAGATGTATAGTGATGTATTGAGATGTAGTGTGATGTATTGAGATGTAGTGTGATGTATTGAGATGTAGTGTGATGTATTGAGATGTATTGAGATGTAGTGTAATGTATTGTAATGTATTGAGATGTATAATGATGTATTGAGATGTAGTGTGTATAGTGATGTATAGTGATGTAGTGTGACGTATTGAGATGTAGTGTGATGTATTGAGATGTATTGAGATGTATTGAGATGTAGTGTAATGTATTGTAATGTATTGAGATGTATAATGATGTATAGTGATGTATTGAGATGTATAGTGATGTATTGACTATAGAGAGAGTTGGTTCCACATCATCCTCTAGTGTTTGTCGGAGAGGCTTCTGAAGAGATTGGTTTGTAGGGAACTCAGCGTTAATACTCATACAATACTAATTGTTTGTTGTGTATATTTAGTCAATAATCTGACATGATCAAGAAGAGTTGAACAGTATTACCTAAATCAACTTTCTGACATACAGCAGTGATGCAATGAGCATCTGTTTCAACTTGGTGTCAGTGCAGGACTGATGTATTCCGATGTATAGTGATGTATTGAGATGTAGTTTGATGTATTGAGATGTAGTGTGATGTATTGAGATGTATTGAGATGTATTGAGATGTATTGTGATGTAGTGTTATGTATTGAGATGTAGTGTGATGTATTGAGATGTAGTGTGATGTATTGAGATGTAGTGTGATGTATTGAGTTGTATTGAGATGTATTGTGATGTAGTGTGATGTATTGAGATGTAGTGTGATGTATTGAGATGTAGTGTGATGTATTGAGATGTATTGAGATATATTGAGATGTAGTGTGATGTATTGAGATGTATAGTGATGTATTGAGATGTATAGTGATGTATTGAGATGTAGTGTGATGTATTAAGATGTATTGAGATGTAGTGTGATGTATTGAGATGTAGTGTTATGTATTGTGATGTATTGAGATGTATAGTGATGTATTGAGATGTAGTGTGATGTATTGAGATGTATTGAGATGTATTGAGATGTATTGAGATGTAGTGTGATGTATTGAGATGTATTGAGATGTATTGAGATGTAGTGTGATGTATTGAGATGTATTGAGATGTAGTGTTATGTATTGTGATGTATTGAGATGTATAGTGATGTATTGAGATGTATAGTGATGTATTGAGATTTATTGTGATGTATTGAGATGTATAGTGATGTATTGAGATGTATTGTGATGTATTGAGATGTAGTGTGATGTATTGAGATGTATTGAGATGTAGTGTTATGTATTGAGATGTATAGTGATGTATTGAGATGTAGTATGATGTATTGAGATGTAGTGTGATGTATTGAGATGTATGGAGATGTATTGAGATGTATTGTGATGTATTGAGATGTAGTGTGATGTATTGAGATGTAGTGTGATGTATTGAGATGTATGGAGATGTATTGAGATGTATTGTGATGTATTGAGATGTATAGTGATGTATTGAGATGTATAGTGATGTATTGAGATGTAGTGTGATGTATTGAGATGTATAGTGATGTATTGAGATGTAGTGTGATGTATTGAGATGTAGTGTGATGTATTGAGATGCAGTGTGATGTATTGAGATGTATTGAGATGTAGTGTGATGTATTGAGATGTATAGTGATCTATTAAGATGTATAGTGATGTATTGAGATGTAGTGTGATGTATTGAGATGTAGTGTGATGTATTGAGATGTATTGAGATGTAGTGTAATGTATTGTAATTTATTGAGATGTATAGTGATGTATAGTGATATTTTGAGATGTATAGTGATGTATTGTGATGTATTGTGTGTATGCAGACGATAGATGACACTACTAAGGACTTCACTGTTTAAGCTCTTTAAATTAATGATCTGGCATGCTGATCCTCAACACGGGGGCCACTCAGGGGTGCGTGCTCAGTCCCCTCTTGTACTCCCTGTTCACCCATGACTGCATGGTCAGGGACGACTCCAAGAGACCTGGCCGTGTGGTGCTAGGATAACAACCTCTCCCTCAACGTGATCAAGACAACAGAGATGATTGTGAACTACAGGAAAAGGAGGACTGAGCACGTCCCCATTCTCATCGACGGGGTTGTAGTGGAGCAGGTTAACCGCTTCAAGTTCCTTGGTGTCCACATCACCAACAAACTAACATGGTCCAAGCACACCAAGACAGTCGTGAAGAAGGCACGACAAAACCTATTTACCCTAAGGAGACTGAAAAGATTTGGCATGGGTCCTCAGATCCTCAAAAAGTTATACAGCTGCACCATCTAGAGCATCCTGACTGGTTGCATCACCGCCTGGTATGGCAACTGCTTGGCCTCCGACCGCAAGGCACTACAGAGGGTAGTGCGTACGGCCCAGTACATCACTGGGGCCAAGCTTCTATACCAGGCGGTGTCAGAGGAAGGCCCTAGAAATTGTCAAAGACTCCAGCCACCCTAGTCATAGACTGTTCTCTCTGCTACCGCACGACAAGCGGTACCGGAGCGTCAAGTCTAGGTCCAAAAGGCTTCTTAACAGCTTCTACCCCCAAGCCATAAGACTCCTCCTGAACAGCCAATCAAATGGCTACTCGGACTATTTGCATTGTCAACAAAGATGCTACAGCTATTACAAAACACAAATAACAACTATTTAAAGGTCCAATGCAGCTGTTTTTATCTCAGTATCAAATATTTTCTGGGTAACAATTATGTTCCTTACTATGACTGTTTTCAATTATAATGGTCAAAAAGAAACTTTCTTAGAAAATAGCAATTCCGCAAGCAAGAATTTATCTAGGACTGTCTGGGAGTGGTCTGAGTGGGGAAGGGAAAACTAAAAACTAGCTGTTATTGGCAGAGAGGTTTGGAACTCACTTTCTCATTGGTCTATTAACTAATTTGCCACCTGGTGATGTCACCAGGCAGGTCAAAACTCCATCCCACCAAAATAGGCTGAAATTTCAGGTGGTCTTTTCAAACACCTCTTACACTAAAAGTGCATCATCATAATTTTCACAATATCACAGGATTATTCCATGTGGGATCTTACTGTAGTTTTAGCTGTTAATTTGACTTGAGAGAGAGTTTCACCTTGACATCAACAGATCAGGAAGCGTGTGTGCATACGTGTGTGTCTGTGAGCGTGCGTGTGTGTCTGTGAGCGTGCGTGTGTGTCTGTGAGCGTGCGTGTGTGTCTGTGAGCGTGCGTGTGTGTCTGTGAGCGTGCGTGTGTGTCTGTGAGCGTGCGTGTGTGTCTGTGAGCGTGCGTGTGCGTCTGTGCGTGTGCGTCTGTGAGCGTGCGTGTGCGTCTGTGAGCGTGCGTGTGCGTCTGTGAGCGTGCGTGTGTGTCTGTGAGTGTGCTTGTGTGTCTGTGAGCGTGCGTGTGTGTCTGTGAGCGTGCATGTGCGTCTGTGAGCGTGCGTGTGTGTGTCTGTGAGCGTGCATGTGTGTCTGTGAGCGTGCGTGTGTGTCTGTGAGCGTGCGTGTGTGTCTGTGAGCGTGCATGTGCGTCTGTGAGCGTGCGTGTGTGTGTCTGTGAGCGTGCGTGTGTGTCTGTGAGCGTGCGTGTGTGTCTGTGAGCGTGCATGTGTGTCTGTGAGCGTGCGTGTGCGTCTGTGAGCGTGCGTGTGCGTCTGTGAGCGTGCGTGTGTGTCTGTGAGCGTGCGTGTGTGTCTGTGAGCGTGCGTGTGCGTCTGTGAGCGTGCGTGTGCGTCTGTGAGCGTGCGTGTGTGTCTGTGAGCGTGCGTGTGTGTCTGTGAGCGTGCGTGTGGCTGCATATGTGATTTCTCTCCCTCTCTCCTTTATGGTGTTTATATTAGGAGCAGAATACACAGAGGTCAGAATAGAACAGCCCAGTGGAATGGACTGAACAGCTCGTACAACCAGCCATGTCTCTCTCTCTCTCAATTCAATTTAAGGGCTTTATTGGCATGGGAAACGTATGTTAACATTGCCAAAGCAAGTGAAGTAGATAGTAAACAAAAGTTAAATAAACAATAAATATTAACAGTAAACATTACACTCAGAAGTTTCAAATGTCATATTATGTATATATACAGTGTTGTAACAATGTGCAAATAGTTAAAGTACAAATGGGAAAATAAATAAACATAAATATGGGTTGTATTTACAATGGTGTTTGTTCTTCACTGGTTGCCATTTTCTTGTGGCAACAGGTCACAAATATTACAGCTGTGATGGCACACTGTGGTTTTTCACCCAGTAGATAAGGGAGTTTATCAAAATTGGGTTTGTTTTCGAATTCTTTGTGGATCGCTGTAATCTGAGGGAAATATGTGTCTCTAATATGGTCATACATTTTGCAGGAGGTTAGGAAGTGCAGCTCAGTTTCCACCTCATTTTGTGGGCAGTGTGCCTACGGCGGCCTTTCTCAATAGCAAGGCTATGCTCACTGAGTCTGTACATAGTCAAAGCTTTCCTTAAGTTTGGGTCAGTCACAGTGGTCAGGTATTCTGCCACTGTGTACTCTCTGTTTAGGGCCAAATAGCATTCGAGTTTGCTCTGTTTTTTTATATGTTCTTTCCAATGTGTCAAGTAATTCTCTTTTTGTTTTCTCATGATTTGGTTGGGTCTAATTGTGTTGTTGTTGTTGTTGTCCTGTGGCTCTGTGGGGTCTGTTTGTGTTTGTGAACAGAGCCCCAGGACCAGCTTACTTAAGGGACTCTTCTCCAAGTTCATCTCTCTGTAGGTGATGGCTTTGTTAAGGAAGGTTTGGAAATCGCTTCCTTTTAAGTGGTTATAGAATTTAACGGCTCTTTTCTGGATTTTGATAATTAGCGGGTATTGGCCTAATTCTGCTCTGCATGCATTATATCAGCTATGTTTTTTTTAAAGGCAGTAAATGAGGCTGAATGAACTGTTTCAAAGCCAGACAAGGCTCCGCTGATAGCCAGGTGTAGCAGTGGTAAGGTGTTGGGACTGCTGTTGGGACTCTGCTGTTGGGACAGCGTTATGTAGGCCGTAACAGTTTGTGGGCACTGTTTGTCACTGTTATAGTTCAATTAATGTATTGTTTAGCATTATGTTTTGTTGTTTAGTGGCTTGCCTGGCATGCATACAAACACATTTGGTGGGGGTTTGCTAAAATCGCCACTGATAATACCCCAAATCTGCGTATAAATTACAGTTTTCCTCTCTCTCTCTCTCTCTCTCTCTCTCTCTCTCTCTCTCTCTCTCTCTCTCTCTCTCTCTCTCTCTCTCTCTCTCTCTCTCTCTCTCTCTCTCTCTCTCTCTCTCTCTCTCTCTCTCTCTCTCTCTCTCTCTCTCTCTCTCTCTCTCTCTCTCTCTCTCTCTCTCTCTCTCTCTCTCTCTCTCTCTCTCTCTCTCTCTCTCTCTCTCTCTCTCTCTCTCTCTCTCTCTCTCTCTCTCTCTCTCTCTCTCTCTCTCTCTCTCTCAATTCAAATCAATGGGGCATGGGAAACAAATAATAAACAAAAGTGAGAAGACACAAAACAACATCAACAAAAAACGATTAGAAATTAACAGTAAGCACTCAAAAGGTTTCAAAAAGATACAGTGCATTCGGAAGGTATTCAGACCACTTGAGTTTTCCCACATTTTGTTACGTAACAGCCTTATTCTAAAATTGATTAAATTGTTTGTTTTTTCATCAATCCACACACTATACCCCATAATGACAAAGCAAAAACAGGATTTTAAAAATGTTTGCAAAACCCCCCGCTGAAATATCACATTTCCATAAGTATTCAGACCCTTTACTCAGTAATTTGTTGAAGCACATTTGGCAGCGATTACAGCCTTGAGTCTTCTTGGGTATGATGCTATAAGCTTGGCACACCGGTATTTGGGGAGGATCTCCCATTCTTCTCTGCAGATCCTCTCAAGTTCTGTCAGGTTGGATGGGGAGCGTCGCTGCACAGCTATTTTCAGGTCTCTCCAGAGATGTTTGATTGGGTTCAAGTCCGGGCTCTGGCTGGGCCACTCAAGGACGTTCAGAGACTTGTCTCGAAGCCACCCCTGTGTTGTCTTGGCTGTGTGCTTAGAGTCGTTGTCCCGTTGGAAGGTGAACCTTCGCCCCACTCTGAGGCCGTGAGCGCTCTGGAGCAGGTTTTCATCAAGGATCTCTCTGTACTTTGCTCCGTTCATCTTTCCCTCGATCCTGACTAGCCTCCCAGTCCCTGCCACTCAATAACATCCCCACAGCATGATGCTGCCACCACCATGCTTCACCCTAGGGATGGTGCCAGGTTTCTTCCAGACGTGACGCTTGGCATTCAGGCCAAAGACTTCAATCTTGGTTTCATCAGACCAGAGAATCTGGTTTCTCATGGTCTGAGAGTCCTTTTAGGTGCCTTTTGGCAAACTCCAAGCGGGCTGTCATGTGCCTTTTACAGAGGAGTGGCTTCCTTCTGGCCACTCTACCATAAAGGTCTGATTGATGGAGTGCTCCACAGAGGAACTGGAGCTCTGTCAGAGTGACCATCGGGTTTATGGTCACCTCCCTGACCAAAGCCCTTCTCCCCAAATTGCTCAGTTTGGCTGGGCGGCCAGCTCTAGGAAGACTCTTGGTGGTTCCAAACTTCTTCCATTTAAAAATGATGGAGGCCACTTTGTTCTTGGGGACATTCAATGCTGCAGAAATGTTTTGGTAACCTTCCCTAGATCTGTGCCTCGACACAATCCTGTCTCAGAGCTCTACGGACAATTCCTTCGACCTCATGGCTTGGTTTTTGCTCTGACATGCACTGTCAGCAGTGGGACCTTATATAGACAGGTGAATGCCTTTCCAAAGCATGTTCTTTCAATTGAATTGACCACAGGTGGACTCCAATCAAGTTGTAGATACATCTCAAGGGTGATCAATGGCAACAGGATGCACCTGAGCTCAATTTCAAGTCTCACAGCAAAGGGTCAGCATACTTATGTAAATAAGTATTATAAATGTGCATAAACAAAACAAAAAACTGTTTTCGCTTTGTCATTATGGGATATAATGCACTGTATATACATTGCAAGTGTTGTGTGTGTATATATACAGTGTTTTAGAAATGGGCAAATAGTTGTAGTACGAATAGTACAAAAAAAGTATAATAATATTGGTGGTATTTACAATGTTGTTTGTACTCTACTGGTTTCCCTTTTCTCATGGCAACGGGCCACAAATCTTGCTGCTATGATTGCACACTGCGGTATTTCGCCTAACGAATATGGGAGTTCATCAATGTTTGATTTGTTTTCAAATTCTTCGTGGGTCTGTGTGAACTGTGAGAAATGTGTGTCTCTAATGCGGTCATACATTTGTCTGGAGGTTAGGAAGTGCAGCTCAGGGGAGAGAGAGAGAGGATACAATCAATACATAGTAATTTATCTGTCCTGTTTTAGTTCCTGCTCAGTCGCTGTCCAGCAGGGTCTGTTGACAACAGAAATAGACACATTTTCCTTCATTTATACTTCTATTGCTTTGAATTATTTTCCATTCCACAGGCAAGTGTTGTTTGTCTCTCCAGACTAGAACATTGTTGTTTATCGGTCACTGTCAGTCAAACATTTGAGAAGACAGAAAACGAACACAACACTAGCTAAGCACAACAATCATCTCCCAATGTTCCGTGTTTATTAGATCAAATTCTATTCAGTGCCTACATTTTGTGTTGATGGTAACATCTCCAGGGAATACTGAACCAGACTGAACGTTTCAACGTGAGGTTGTTCAAAAGTCCCGCTCGTTACGTCTCTTAACTCGCTGACACAACTCTCCTGAGGTTCATTGATAGGTGCAAAGCAGAGAGCCACAGGTGTCGACTGTATGTCCTTGGTTCCTGTTGGCTTTTGTGCTTTTTGTGCTATGTGCAATGAATGTGAATACCGGTACACAGTATGTAAGACTTACTAAAGATTATGCTGTATTTTGTGTCTTACACACTAAAAACAAATGGTTCTATATAGTGCCAAATAAGGATTATTTGGCTTGTAACTATAGCAGGAACCCATTTTGGTTATATCCCTAGTCAAAATATCCTATAGGATGAATGATTTTTCCAATAGAATCCTATAGGATTCTTACGATCCTACAGGATTTTGTGTCACCTCTATCAGAATCCTATTGGAATCATATTGTGCTACTTTCTTTAAATAAATAGCCCAATGTCAAAACACTGTTTTGAGGTGTTCAAATCAATGATCAATAAACCATTTGGGATGTATTAAAAACATAAACATACAATGTACTACCCACACATACATGTGCCACAATAGTAATCATATTACTTGTATTTTTTAAACAAGCACCTTATAAACTGCATATGCACAAAAACCAATTGGCAATTAATCACTCATATTGATAAGGGGGGAAATCAGGTTGTATGCGCTGTTGAAACAAACACAACTCAAAAACCACATGGAAACTAAATATTGTTTGCATCACTCATTAGAGGACAATCTGCTGAAGACAACCAGCTACATTTTGGAGTGATGCATTTTGATTTGGGGGTGGCCAAAACGGAAAGAGAAACGCAACACTTATTTGTCAATCACTCATATTGATATCATGTTGAAATCAATAGAACGAGAGAGGGGAGTTGGGTTGCACGTCCTGTTCAAACTAACCTTACTAAAAAAAACACACAGAATCTGAGAATAATATGTATATCACTGGTTAGAGGACAACTTGTAGAACACAACCAGCTACATTTTGGATTGTTGCATTTTGTTAGAAGTGGGTCGCCAACGCAGAAAGGTAAACGCAACACCATTTTGTTAATCACTCATATCGATCTCAATTTGAAATCAATAGAGCAGGGGCAAATATTTGGTGTGTATGCGCTGTTGAAACTAACACTATGCAAAAGCCACACTGAATCTGGGAATAATTTGAAATCACTGGTTAGAAGAGAATTTGCTGAAGTCAGTCATCTAAATTCTAGAATGTCAGATTGAAGTTTTGGGAGGCTGCGAAACGCGGAAGGGAACAAATCAGTTGCTTTGTTATTTAACTTCAATGAATCACGATCCGCCATAGGATATCAACAGTGACAAGGGTTGGCTGTTATTTGAGTGATAGTTTGACTCTCAAATCCATGTATAGGTGTGAGGCCAGCGACTTTTATACAGAGAACGCCCCGAATTTTCCCTGCCATTTGAGTTTGAAAATGTTAGTAGAATTCCATGTCCTAAAACCGCTTGCGCATATGACAAAAACAATGATATTGATCTGTTTTAAGCAATCAATTTTGTGTCATTGTGATTACTATAAACATTTATACTAATATCACTAATCTGTGTAATTACCCTCAATTGGATGTGGTCAAAACATGAGGTTATGTAATGTAGTAACACATACTGTCCACGTACAGGAAATTAATGCAAATAATCTTAACCAATCTAATATGTAGCTTTATTGGACAGTCTCACAGCTAAATATGGCACAGAAACCTGAACATTTATGTTAAACTGCAATGAAGATTAAAGACCAGTGAACTGAGGAACAGTCTTTCTCTCGTGTCTCTCCAGAGCACAATCTCCATCTCTTTGCCTAATCCAATAGAAAAATCCAGTCAGATTTTGGAACCAGTCCTATAGGATTCTATTCTATAGGATTACAATACAAGAATCCAATAGAAAAATCCTATCAGATTTTTTAACTAGTCCTATTGGACTCCTATGGGATTCTATCCTATAGGATTCTACTCATGGATAGCATGTTTCGTCAGAATATTGTTTTGAATGTTAATTTTGGACTAATGCCCGACTGAGCATGTCAATGAGCGCTGATGAAGATTTAATCAAAAGTTCATTACAGTGGCTTGGAAATACAATGACATTCAAAAGGAGGCAAATAATTAGTAGGAAAACCTTTTGCCATCATTTTGATGTCACCAGATTGACTTTAGATGCAGTATAACATTAGCTAGCTAGCTAAGATTGAGGAGAGGCCATCGGATTTTAGCAAGCTGACGTTAGGATTGCTAGCTATTTTTGACGAACTTTGCTAGCTAATGACAACATTGCCATCTGTCTCAAGTAAATTTGATGACATGATAATACTGGCAAAGTTGTTTCCTACTAACTACTTTAGTAATGTCATCCTATTTCCAGGCACTATAGTGTAATTTAGGGTGTTTTCGTAAATTGAGCTCGGAGTGCGCTCTGGGCGTTAGTAAATTGAGAGCGTTGTCAGATTGTCCGTTCATAAATTCAGAGCGTTTCGCTTTAGCTAGGAGCGTTCAGAGCGCAAACTGGACGCTCTGGCCTAGGAGTAGGGTTGATCCGAGTGTTCTAACCTCACAATGGCAGTCAAGCACCCAAGCTAACTGGCTAAAGTTGACTAGCTTTCTAGCTACTTTCAGACACATCTACTCGTCCTAGCAGCTTCCATGTTATCTAGAGCGTTGGTGATGGTAACTGTGCTGCTGACAACAATTGAATTACGTTTTTTTTTACTGACACCGTCCATATTCAACGGGTGTTGCGCATTCGTAAATTCATCAGTTATTCTGCGCTCTGGCACACTCAGACGAGAGTGCTCTGAAATCGGAGTAAATAGCCAGAGTGAATTTATGAACGCACCCTTAGACGAAACCGTAGTTAGCCTCCGTCCAGAATGACTGGGTTTATCACCACTTTAGGGCAACACTATGGCGGCCCCGATAGACGGCGGCTTGAGAACGTTCATAACAATGGCATGACGTGACGGACGTGCAACCTATGAATAGGATCCAGGACCTGAAGAACAGTTTGCAGTTCTCCCAGGGTCAGCTCGATGAGTTTAAACAGGAGAACGGCAAGATTACAGTAATCTGTAAGTCATTGAGAGAGGACATCAGTTCTGTATGTGAATCCATGATAACAATGACGGAGGAATCAGATTATCTCGAGGGACAATCATGGCGGAACAACATAGTTGTGGACGAAATTGCACAATCTCCACATGAGACCTGGACGGAGTCTGAGGACAAAGTGAGGGAAATGATTCTCTGAGAAACTGAAGATGGACCACAGACAGATTGAGTTGGAGCGCGCCCACAGGAATGCAAAACGCACCACCGGCCCAGGTGACAGGCCCAGGCCAATAGTGGTCAAGTTCCTGAGGACAAGGTAGCTGTTCTGGAAAGAGTCAAGAATTTGAGAAGAACGTACATGCGCCAGAAGATAAAATTACTTATTCCGGCCATGAAAGCTGCCAGAGTGCGTGGGGACATTGCTTACATCCACTATGACAGGCTCATTGTCCACCCTCCCTCCTAAAACCCTGGAAGGGATGAGAGAACCAAGCCTGTGGGTTCGTAGCTTCATCCCCACAGCACACACACACACTTACACACACACCAACTGATTGAATGACTGCTGAATAATGTTATTTTTTTCTAGTTTTGTTTGTTATTTTCCATATTAAGTCTGTCTCTGATAAGCTACCCAGGAGAGGGCTGAAAATAGCCCATAATAATATATGTAGCCTTAGAAATAATGTTTATGAAATCAATAACTTGCTATCATCAGATAACATTCATATATTAGCCATTTCTGAGACTCACTCTGATCATTCCTTTGATGATACAGCAGCAGCAATACAAGGATATAACATCTACAGAAGAGACAGCAATGCTCATGGGGGAGGTGTTGCGGTAATTATCCATATCCCTGTAATGCTCAGAGATGATCTCATGTCAAGTGTTATTGAAGTGCTGTGGTTGCAGGTTCACCTGCCTCATCTAAAACCTATTATTTTTGGGGTGTTGCTATAGGCCACCAAGTGTTAATAATCAGTATTTAAATAATGTGTGTGAAATGCTTGATAGTGTATGTGATGTAAACAGAGAGGTCTACTTTCTTGGGGACCTGAATATTGACTGGTTTTCATCAAGCTGTCCGCTCAAGAGGAAGCTTCTTACTGTAACCAGTGCCTGTAATCTGGTTCAGGCTATTATCAAATCAAATCAAATCAAATTGTATTGGTCACATGCGCCGAATACAACAGGTGCAGACATTACAGTGAAATGCTTACTTACAGCCCTTAACCAACAGTGCATTTATTTTAAACAAAAAAGTAAGAATAAAACAACAACAAAAAAAGTGTTGAGAAAAAAAGAGCAGAAGTAAAATAAAGTGACAGTAGGGAGGCTTTATATACAGGGGGGTACCGTTGCAGAGTCAATGTGCGGGGGCACCGGCTAGTTGAGGTAGTTGAGGTAATATGTACATGTGGGTAGAGTTAAAGTGACTATGCATAAATACTTAACAGAGTAGCAGCAGCGTAAAAAGGATGGGGTGGGGGGCAGTGCAAATAGTCCGGGTAGCCATGATTAGCTGTTCAGGAGTCTTATGGCTTGGGGGTAGAAGCTGTTGAGAAGTATTTTGGACCTAGACTTGGCACTCCGGTACCGCTTGCCGTGCGGTAGCAGAGAGAACAGTCTATGACTAGGGTGGCTGGAGTCTTTGACAATTTTGAGGGCCTTCCTCTGACACCGCCTGGTATAGAGGTCCTGGATGGTAGGAAGCTTTGCCCCAGTGATGTACTGGGTCGTACGCACTACCCTCTGTAGTGCCTTGCGGTCGGAGGCCAAGCAGTTGCCATACCAGGCGGTGATGCAACCAGTCAGGATGCTCTCGATGGTGCAGCTGTAGAATTTTTTGAGGATCTGAGGACCCATGCCAAATCTTTTTAGTCTCCTGAGGGGGAATAGGCTTTGTCGTGCCCTCTTCACGACTGTCTTGGTGTGTTTGGACCATGATAGTTCGTTGGTGATGTGGACACCAAGGAACTTGAAGCTCTCAACCTGTTCCACTACAGCCCGTCGATGAGAATGGGGCGTGCTCAGTCCTCTTTTTTTTCCTGTAGTCCACAATCATCTCCTTTGTCTTGGTCACGTTGAGGGAGAGGTTGTTGTCCTGGCACCACACGGCCAGATCTCTGACCTCCTCCCTATAGGCTGTCTCATCGTTGTCGGTGATCAGGCCTACCACTGTTGTGTCGTCGGCAAACTTAATGATGGTGTTGGAGTCGTGCCTGGCCATGCAGTCATGGGTGAACAGAGAGTACAGGAGGGGACTGAGCACGCACCCCTGAGGGGCCCCCGTGTTGAGGATCAGTGTGGCAGATGTGTTGTTACCTACCCTTGTTGTTACCTACTTCCTGACGGGGGGCGGCCCGTCAGGAAGTTCAGGATCCAGTTGCAGAGGGAGGTGTTTAGTCCCAGGATCCTTAGCTTAGTGATGAGCTTAGAGGGCACTATGGTGTTGAATGCTGAGCTGTAGTCAATGAATAGCATTCTCACGTAGGTGTTCCTCTTGTCCAGGTGTGAAAGGGCAGTGTGGAGTGCGATAGAGATTGCATCATCTGTGGATCTGTTGGGGCGGTATGCAAATTGGAGTGGGTCTAGGGTTTCTGGGATTATGCTGTTGATGTGAGCCATGACCAGTCTTTCAAAGCACTTCATGGCTACAGACGTCAGTGCTACGGGTCGGTAGTCATTTAGGCAGGTTATCTTAGAGTTCTTGGGCACGGGGACTATGGTGGTCTGCTTGAAACATGTTGGTATTACAGACTCAGTCAGGGGACATGTTGAAAATGTCAGTGAAGACACTTGCCAGTTGGTCAGCACATGCTCGGAGTACACGTCCTGGTAATCCGTCTGGCCCTGCGGCCTTGTGAATGTTGACCTGCTTAAAAGTCTTACTCACATCGGCTACGGAGAGCGTGATCACATAGTCATCCGGAACAGCTGGTGCTCTCATGCATGCTTCAGTGTTGCTTGCCTCGAAGCGAGCATAGAAGTGGTTTAGCTCGTCTGGTAGGCTTGTGTCACTGGGCAGCTCGCGGCTGTGCTTCCCTTTGTAGTCTGTAATAGTTTTCAAGCCCTGCCACATCCGACGAGCATCAGAGCCAGTGTAGTATGATTCAATCTTAGACCTGTATTGACTATTTGCCTGTTTGATGGTTCGTCGGAGGTCATAGCGGGATTTCTTATAAGCGTCCGGGTTAGAGTCCCGTTCCTTGAAAGCGGCAGCTCTACCCTTTAGCTCAGTGCGGATGTTTCCTGTAATCCATGGCTCAACCTACCAGGGTGTTTACAAACACTACAGGAAAAAGATCATCCACATGTCTTGATCACATTTTTACTAATACTGTTGAACTTTGTTCTAAAGCTGTATCCAAACTAGGGATGCACATTTCAGTCAATTTTGTTGCAGACTAACCAAATTTTTATTCGTTCCAAACAGTAAAATGACATGACCAACAGAAAATATTCATGAAGGAATGGTATTTGTTTCATTAAGAGCCTATCCTCTCATATTATTAAACATGCAACTACTGTAATGAAGCAGAGAAAGGAATAGATCATTTTCAAACATTTGTCAAATTGCAATTTGTGGGAATACACTGTTCTAAAAGACACACCTGATGCGAGCCGTTTCATGGGACACTGACAGAGATGAACATCTCCATTAGAAACTTAGAAAGGGGGAAAACGTAAATATGCAACAACTACGATGGCTTGTAAATATGACTAGGATTGTGCCTTTGGCTTCTGGACAACGAAAAAAAGTTGATGTGCAAACCAGTAGAACGGGAGAGAAACGCTGTGAAACTTGTTTGGTTGCTAGCTTAGCTGTTGTTGTTAGCTGCTTCGTGCTACTCCTCCCTCTCTCCCACTACTCCCTGCAGCCTGGTCTGTGAGTTGCCTAGCAACGAGTCTCTGCTCTGGCCTGCTCCTGGCTCACTCTGACTAGAAACAGCCATTAGTTGAGGTAAGAAAGCTACTTCCTAACTCTATAAACTCCCTTTACATGACTATTTTCGGCAAAATAATAATTCCGGCCGACCAAGACACTGTTCCTGTTTTATGATTGACGAGATTTGTTCTGACACCAATTTAATTCCACAAAATTATGCAAAGTAACCTATTGACTGATAAGCATGACAGTTCACATTTATTTTCCGTGGCTAACCGACTGACGGTTCGCTGTTAACATCCCTAATCCGTACCCATTGGACGCTGTGATCACAATATAGTGGCTATATCCAGGAAAGCCAAAGTTCCAACAGCTGGGCCTAAAATAGTGTATAAGAGATCATACAAAAGATTTTGCTGTGACTCATATGTGGATGATGTAAAACATTGTTGTTGTTCTGATGTGATTAATAAGGAGCATCCAGATGCTGCACCTGATGAATTTATGAATTTGCTTCCTCCAATTTTTGATAAACATGTACCTGTTAAGAAACGGACAGTTAGAACTGTTAAGGCTCCGTGGATTGCTGAAGAATTGAAAAACTGTAGATTCGGACAAAAGGAGTGGCTAATAAGTCTGGCTGCACATCTGACTGGCTGATTTACTGCAAATTAAGAAATTATGTGACTAAACTCAACAAAAAGAAGTAGAAACTGTATTATGAAGCCAAATAAATGATATAAAGAATGATGGAAAAAAAACTTTGGAGTACTTTAAATGAAATTATGGGCATCTTTCATCGAATCAGATGGCTTATTCATCACAAAACCAATTATTTTAATGATTGCTTCATTGGCAAAGTGGACAAACTTAGGCAGGAAATGGCAACAATGAAAAATGTGATCCATCGTACTCATGCATAAAAAAAACTAATAATGAAAGAAAAGCATTGTAAGTTTGAATTTTGTAAAGTTAGTGTGGGAGAGGCGTAAAAAATGGTAAAGCGTGATTCATCACTCCAGAGAACGTGTTTCCACTGCTCCAGAGTCCAATGGCGGCGAGCTTTACACCACTCCAGCCGACGCTTGGCATTGCGCATGGTGATCTTAGGCGTGTATACGGCTGCTCGGCCATGGAAACCCATTTCATGAAGCTCCCGACTAACAGTTCTGTGCTGACGTTGCTTCCAGAGGCAGTTTGGAACTCAGTAGTGAGTGTTGCAACCGAGGACAGACAATGTTTACGCGCTTCAACACTCAGCGGTCCCGTTCTGTGAGCTTGTGTGGCCTACCACTTTGTGGCTGAGCCGTTGTTGCTCCTAGATGTTTCCACTTCACAATAACAGCACTTACAGTTGACCGGGGCAGCTCTAGCAGGGCAGAAATTTTACGAACTTAGTTGTTGGAAAGGTGGCATACTATGACGGTGCCACGTTAAAAGTCACTGAGCTCTTCAGTAAGGCCATTCTACTGCCAATGTTTTTTCCTATGGAGATTGCATGGCTGTGTGCTCGATTTTATACACCTGTCAGTAACAGGTGTGGCTGAAATACCTGAATCCACTAATTTGAAGGGGTGTCCACATACTTTTGGCCATATAGTGTATATAGAGCCATTATTGCATGGAACGCCCTTCCATCTCATATTGCTCAAATGAACAGCAGACCTGGTTTCAAAAAGCAAATAAAGCAACAGCTCACGGCACAACGCCTCTCCCCTATTTGACCTGGATATTATGTGTGTATGTATTGACATGTAGGATATTTGTGCTGTTTTTAAATGTATGTAGTTCTGTCGCAACAGCTAATGGGGATCCTAATAAAATACCAAATACCAATACAAGAATCCAATAGAAAAATCCAATTAGATTTTGGAACCAATCCTATAGGATATCATCCTACTGTATATGATAGGTCCTATAGGATAAAAAAAAAAATTGGAATCCTATAGGATTTTTTGACTAGGGATGGAAGCTTTTTTTGAAGGTTCTATAAAGGAACATGCTCATGAAGTTCTAAATGGAACCTGTTTGGTGCTATAAAGAACCCTTTGCTAAGGTTCTATAAAGAAGCAGTAGCCCTTTCCTGCAGTCAAAGGACATAATGACCTCATGGGTGAAATTATATTAATATCTTTCATATTTTCATAATTAATAAACATTATTTATTTGAAAGCCACCAGAAATCAGGTATTTCTATGTCAAACGATTTTGTTAAATTTCAGTCTTCTGTGATGTATATAAAGTGTAATATTGGGATGCAAACTCAACATTTTATATAATTCAACTCTATATCTGACATGGTACAGGTGTCTTCTTTTTTTAAAGCCCATAACCATGTGTGTGAGGTGTATACTTTTGTTTCAAAGTAGATTTGTTTAAGACTATCAAGAAGTACTCTGTGTGACCCTGATTTAGCCAACTGCAGTAAAATGTTAAAAAAAGGTTATATGTAGCACCAATAAAGGGTTCTGCTATGGTTACAACCCTTTTTGGGTTTATATAGAACCCCTTTTTTTATGGTTCAGTATTGAACCTTTATGGAGAATGGTTCTATAAAGAACATTTCTCAATCTCAAAGGTTCTTTGTAGAACCACACAGTTTTTTTAAAATTCTGTTTTAATAGCCATATTATATTGTTACAATTCCATAGGTTTTATTATTGTGTTTATTAACTAGTTGAATCAGGTGTGCTAGTTCTGGAATGGCTGGGGGTCTCTAAGGAGAGAATTCACAACTACTGACTTAGTCAACCATTCTCAGTTGACACAAGGCCATACATGAGTCTTTCACAAGACACCACCACTAGCCATAGTCATTTACAATATGTAATAGCAGAACACAACAGATTAGATCAACTGGAATGACACTCTCCCTCACGGTTGCACAAAAAGAGCTGTGAACAAACCAGGTGTCCCAAAATATTTGAATTAGCCACCGCCCCTACATTTTTAATTATCACTAAAAACGTATTTTTTTTAAACTGCAAACAACCATTGAAGGGCTCAAAGGGTTCTTTGGGTCAGTATGGTTCCACATGAATGAGCAACCCTCATTGTTTAGTGTGTAGGTCTAGTGCCATAGGGTCAGATTTGCGGCTGATATTGATAAAAAAAATAAGCACTACAGTAGGCCTATATTACAAACGGAGTCTCATTAACTATTTACCTAAATAACTACAACTTTTATAGACTTTAGCAGAATTTGGGCAGATCTTGCACAGTTGTAATTGCATGACAACTAGCCAGAGCTCTGAAAATCATTATTCATAATCAGCCGTTAGGATAGCAAAATAGAACTGAGGCAAAGGAATATTACATTTTTATCCAAATACAATTATAGGATTCAGGCTCAGCTCTTAGCTGTAGAGCAGAGGACTATGCTACGAAGCAGGTTTGAGGTGATATCGAGGTAACTTTGGTCAACTCGGGATAACCGGTCATACGAAAGTGGCTCACCTTTTAGCCAGGTACATTTCTATGGCAACGAATCCTTCAGAACTAACCCACTCCGGGGCAGGCTAACTCACAGCTAACTCCACTCACCCTGAATGAAATGACTGAGCCGCGAGTTGAGGACCAATGAAATCAGATTCTCTCCCTCTCGCAAAGATTGAATCATCATTCCCTTCATTTGAGGAAGACAACTGATTCAATGTTTTATGAATCAATGTTTTTTTCGTGTTAAAATATCTCACATTAAACATTTAGTAATGAAAGAATACCTTTTAAACTTCACATAATGTAACACTTGTGGTATTTGTGCATTGATAAGAACACCAAGAACACCACATACAGCATTAAAGATAAGTTATAAAATAAAGACGGCCCTTCTAAATGCCTATTTAACACTACGTCCTGCTGAATTTGCAAGATAACTTTTCTGTCATTTTGATTTCGACACAAATGAAAATGTGGTACTGACTCACCCAAGGGTTGATGTTTCAGTATTGTTCAGTATTCAGTATTTGGCGTTTCGACTAGCCATGTGCGACATGCACGCACAGTTACAAGGCTGCTAGAGTCAGCGGCAGGCGGACGAGCAGTATACACCATCGTAGTACGGATGAAGCCTGAGCTGGAATGTGAAGCTAACTGAAGCTGGTTAGCTTTAGAAAACCCTGAGAAGATCTAGCTTGATTCGTAGGATAATCGTCAGGGCTCCCCAACCCTGTTCCTGGAGAGATACCCTCCTGTAGGTTTTAACTCCAGCCCTGTTCCTGGAGAGACACCCTCCTGTAGCTTTTAACTCCAACCCTGTTCCTGGAGAGATACCCTCCTGTAGGTTTTAACTCTAACCCTGTTCCTGGAGAGATACCCTCCTGTAGGTTTTAACTCTAACCCTGTTCCTGGAGAGACACCCTCCTGTAGGTTTTAACTCCAACCCTGTTCCTGGAGAGCTACCCTCCTGTAGGTTTTAACTCCAACCCTGTTCCTGGAGAGCTACCGTCCTGTAGGTTCTCACTCCAACCCTAATCTAGTGCACCTGATTCTAATAATTAGCTGGTTGATTAAATGAAGCAGGTTAGTTACCACTGGGGTTGGATTGAAAACCTACATGTGGGTAGCTCTCCAGGAATAGGGTTGGATTTAAAACCTACAGATGGGTAGCTCTCCATGAACAGGGTTGGATTTAAAACCTACAGGTGTGTAGCTCTCCAGGAACAGGGTTGGATTTAAAACCTACAGGTGGGTAGCTCTCCAGGAACAGGGTTGGAGAGCCCTGCTGTAGAGTGTAGACTGTAAAATCCCTCTTTGGTGTATCGTCTGTCTGAGAAATTCATTAATAATTCCTACAACTCTCTAACTCTCTCTCTGCTCCATTGAATGCAGGCTAACTCTCTCTAACTCTCTCTCTGCTCCATTGATTGCAGGCTAACTCTCTCTAACTCTCTCTCTGCTCCATTGATTGCAGGCTAACTCTCTCTAACTCTCTCTCTGCTCCATTGATTGCAGGCTAACTCTCTCTAACTCTCTCTCTGCTCCATTGATTGCAGGCTAACTCTCTCTAACTCTCTCTCTGCTCCATTGATTGCAGGCTAACTCTCTCTAACTCTCTCTCTGCTCCATTGATTGCAGGCTAACTCTCTCTAACTCTCTCTCTGCTCCATTGATTGCAGGCTAACTCTCTCTAACTCTCTCTCTGCTCCATTGATTGCAGGCTAACTCTCTCTAACTCTCTCTCTGCTCCATTGATTGCAGGCTAACGCTCTCTAACTCTCTCTCTGCTCCATTGATTGCAGGCTAACTCTCTCTAACTCTCTCTCTGCTCCATTGATTGCAGGCTAACTCTCTCTAACTCTCTCTCTGCTCCATTGATTGCAGGCTAACTCTCTCTAACTCTCTCTCTGCTCCATTGATTGCAGGCTAACTCTCTCTAACTCTCTCTCTGCTCCATTGATTGCAGGCTAACTCTCTCTGCTCCATTGATTGCAGGCTAACTCTCTCTAACTCTCTCTCTGCTCCATTGATTGCAGGCTAACTCTCTCTAACTCTCTCTCTGCTCCATTGATTGCAGGCTAACTCTCTCTAACTCTCTCTCTGCTCCATTGATTGCAGGCTAACTCTCTCTAACCCTCTCTCTGCTCCATTGTTGCAGGATCTGTATAATTTGCTCCCTTTAAAGGACAGTAAAGCTCTTAAAGATCATCCCACCATTCTTCCTCTCCTCCTCTCTCTCTGCCTATCTCTCTCTCGATCGCTCTCTTTCTCTATCACTCACTCTCTACCCATCTCTCTCTAACTACCCTCTGCCTCTCTCTCTCTCTCTCTCTCTCTCTTTCTCTCAACCCATCTCTCTACCTTTCCCCCTCCTCCCTCCCTCCCTCTCTCCCTCCCTCCATCCCTTCCTCCCTGTTAATCTCGTCTAGGTACCAGGGAGTGGGTTCAGATCAGTGAGAAGCAGTTGGATCAGAAGCTTTCAAGTAGAATTACACACGATTTCTGAACAGGTGAATTCTAAACAGGTGAATTCGGAACAGGTGAATTCGGAACTGGTGAATTCGGAACTGGTGAATTCGGAATAGGTGAATCTAAACAGGTGAATTCTAAACAGGTGAATTCTGAACAGCCTCTTTCTGAGTGATCACACTGAGCAGGGACCTACACACACGCAAGCATGCACGCACACACACACACACAAACACACACACACACACACACACATTGAGGACCGTCACACACACTGAGGAGGGTATTGCCGGCTTTGAAGAACAGAGAGCGGTAGGCTTTAGACGAATCAGAACCATGGCTGTGGAATGGGATTCAAGGAATGGGACTGAAAATGGTCAGAAAACGTACTTTGGGGATTGTCAGGTAATTTAACCAATCTTACTTTGGGGATTGCCAGTTCATTTAAAGGGGCAATCTGGGATTGTCAGGTAATTTCATTAAATAAAATAATGCTTTATCCAAACAATTGATCACCCTTCTGGTTTCGTGGAATTGGGCCTTAAGTGTTAATACTGTCCTCTATATAACTGGCCTCCATATAACTGGCCTCCATATAACTGGCCTCCATATAACTGGCCTCCATATAACTGTCCTCTATATAACTGGCCTCCATATAACTGGCCTCTATATAGCTGGCCTCCATATAACTGGCATCCATATAACTGGCCTCTATATAACTGGCCTCTATATAACTGGCCTCCATATAACTGGCCTCTATATAACTGGCCTCTATATAACTGGCCTCCATATAACTGGCCTCTATATAACTGGCCTCCATATAACTGGCCTCCATATAACTGGCCTCTATATAACTGGCCTCCATATAACTGGCATCCATATAACTGGCCTCTATATAGCTGGCCTCCATATAACTGGCCTCCATATAACTGGCCTCTATATAACTGGCCTCCATATAACTGGCCTCTATATAACTGGCCTCCATATAACTGGCCTCTATATAGCTGGCCTCCATATAACTGGCATCCATATAACTGGCCTCTATATAACTGGCCTCTATATAACTGGCCTCCATATAACTGGCCTCTATATAACTGGCCTCTATATAACTGGCCTCCATATAACTGGCCTCTATATAACTGGCCTCCATATAACTGGCCTCCATATAACTGGACTCTATATAACTGGCCTCCATATAACTGGCATCCATATAACTGGCCTCTATATAGCTGGCCTCCATATAACTGGCCTCCATATAACTGGCCTCTATATAACTGGCCTCTATATAACTGGCCTCTATATAACTGGCCTCCATATAACTGGCCTCCATATAACTGTCCTCTATATAACTGGCCTCCATATAACTGGCATCCATATAACTGGCCTCTATATAGCTGGCCTCCATATAACTGGCCTCTATATAACTGGCCTCTATATAACTGGCCTCTATATAACTGGCCTCCATATAACTGTCCTCTATATAACTGGCCTCTATATAACTGGCCTCTATATAACTGGCCTCCATATAACTGGCCTCCATATAACTGTCCTCTATATAACTGGCCTCTATATAACTGTCCTCTATATAACTGGCCTCCATATAACTGGCCTCCATATAACTGTCCTCTATATAACTGGCCTCTATATAACTGGCCTCTATATAACTGTCCTCTATATAACTGGCCTCCATATAACTGGCCTCTATATAGCTGGCCTCTATATAACTGTCCTCTATATAACTGGCCTCCATATAACTGGCCTCCATATAACTGTCCTCTATATAACTGGCCTCTATATAACTGGCCTCTATATAACTGGCCTCTATATAACTGTCCTCTATATAACTGGCCTCCATATAACTGTCCTCTATATAACTGGCCTCCATATAACTGGCCTCCATATAACTGTCCTCTATATAACTGGCCTCTATATAACTGGCCTCTATATAACTGGCCTCCATATAACTGGCCTCCATATAACTGGCCTCTATATAACTGGCCTCCATATAACTGGCCTCTATATAACTGGCCTCCATATAACTGGCCTCTATATAACTGGCCTCCATATAACTGGTCTCCATATAATTGGCCTCTATATAACTGGCCTCCATATAACTGGCCTCTATATAACTGGCCTCCATATAACTGGTCTCCATATAACTGGTCTCCATATAACTGGCCTCTATATAACTGGCCTCCATATAACTGGCCTCCATATAACTGGCCTCCATATAACTGGCCTCCATATAACTGGTCTCCATATAACTGGCCTCCATATAACTGGCCTCTATATAACTGGCCTCCATATAACTGGCCTCCATATAACTGGCCTCCATATAACTGGCCTCCATATAACTGGCCTCTATATAACTGGCCTCCATATAACTGGCCTCCATATAACTGGCCTCTATATAACTGGCCTCCATATAACTGTCCTCTATATAACTGGCCTCCATATAACTGTCCTCTATATAACTGGCCTCCACTTAGCTTCATAAGTCCATAACAGAAGACACACAGATTGTCACCTCATGCTCCTATGTTAGAGTCTGATTAGACTACAACAGTAGCTGGTGGAAGTGTGTGCATGTGTGTGTGTGTGTGTGTAGTGTTCTGGTGGAAATGTTTGGGGCTACCGGCGCCAGCCTGCAAGCTTGGCGCAGCAGATTACATTCTCCTCACATGACCTAGCCCACTACACCACTCAAGATACTACAGGACACAGCAGAGAGAGAGGGAGGGAGAGGAAGGAGAGAGAGAGGGAGGGAGAGGAAGGAGAGAGAGAGGGAGGAGAGAGGGAGAGAGAGAGGGAGGACAGAGGGCGAGAGAGAGGGAAAGTGAGAGGGAGAGAGGGAATGAAAGAGGAGGGAGAGAGAAGGAGAGACGAATGGGAGCAGGGGGTTGGAGGGGGGGAGGATGGGGAGGATGAGAGAGGAAGACGGAGAGGGGGGTGAGGACGTGAGTGCCGGTGACCCCGAGGCACATAGCTGCAAGCAGTCTCCTGTAGCTGAACGCTGGCCAGGAAAACTGCCTGGGTACACTGTGTTCTGCCCCCCTGACACACACAAACACACACACACAGTGCAGCTGATCTGGATGACTCTCTCATCCGTCTCTCCTGACGTTCTATTTCAGGATTTATCTCTTTATCTCTGTCAAACATTAAAAGAGAGAAAAGGAGAGATGGAGCGATGGAGAGGTGGGAGAGATGGAAAGATTACTAAGAGGCCGGGAGACACAGCATTCATTATACAAAGGAAAAATGTAATTTAACTCAACCAGCTATCAGAGTACTCATCCAGTGATTACGTCACTTGTTTGGCACCAAGCACTTCATGACAACGCTGCTTGGTTTAGATGTTTGGCTGGCTTGGTTGTGTGGTTATATTAGATGCATAGTTATCATAAAAAGGATTAGTGCTACTGGTTATGTCACCAGGGGATTGTGACGTTCTGGTATAAGACACACAAGACTTAGTCATATAAGTACACTGTAAAAATAAAAAATAAAGTTGATTCAATGTACAATTGTAAGGTAACCAGCTGCAATAGGATTGTGAGTTTGCTCAACATTTGGGCATACAGCTGAACCAATATACAGTGTTACCTTCCAAAGGCAAACATGAATTTATAGTTCGACTCAAGCTTTTAATACATTCAGCTCACTGTAAACTCTGTTCACACATTAGTCCTTCTGAAGTCCACCCAACTCACAGAATAACACTGATTTAAGCAATTGGTTAAATTGCCTTTTTTACAATGTATATGAAATATGAAACATGACGTTTCTTGTAACTTGGCTGCAGTTAGAAGTTCTTAAATGATGATTACATACAGATGTAGTATCTTCATTTTATCACTATTTTGTTTCTGACAATTTACCTGCACAGCAGGAAATGCAGATGAGCGTCGCGATTTACATAAATTCAGTGAAAACCCACACTAGCACACGGTTATATCAAAAAATGTTTGGCGTGGGCCCTCAAATCCTCAAAAAGTTCTACAGCTGCACCATTGAGAGCATCTTGACTGGCTGCATCACCGCCTGGTATGGCAACAGCACCGCCCTCGATCGCATTGCACTAAAGAGGGTGGTGCGGCCAGCCCAGCACATCACTTGGGCCGAGCTCCCTGCCATCTCTCCGTGCTGTTGTGCTGTTTGTTGCTACTTGGCTATCTGCCAAACTTTTCGGTTTTCACTTTTAATACATTTACCAACATATTTTTTCATTCAACTTTTTCACCCCGGACGCTTTATCTGGACATGGTTCTACAGGACCTCCACCAGCCGAAGCTAAGTAGTAACATTAACACTATGCCATCTAATTGCAGTCGCTGTACTCATAATATATAGGAGAACTACCACCTTATGGTTGAGGATAGCCGTGCTGCAAACCCAGCTTCAGATGCAATCGTTAGGCAAGGACAATGTAAGTGTAGGAAAGGATGAAACAGCGTCTGTGCCACCAGTAAGTACAGATAGTAGTATAAATCCCCCTCTCACAGTCCCCGCAGCCGGACAATTTTCTCACGGCTTCTGGAAAGAAATGCTGTCGGCATGAACCGGTGTCGCTCATTCAGCCGACAGAAACTTTCAACCGGTTCTCCCCATTTAGCAACGAGTCGGAGACAGAGGCCGAGCCTTCTCAGGTCTCTCCTCCACCCGTTACGGGGTCTGAGCCGTCGAAGCCTCCCACCATTAGCTCTGACAAATTGAAAACCCTAGTCATTGGCGACTCCATTACCCGCAATATTAGACTTAAAAAGAATCATCCAGCGATCATACACTGTTTACCAGGGGGATATTGTTATCCACGTCGGCACCAATGATGTTAGGATGAAACAGTCAGAGGTCACCAAGAGCAACATAGCTTCAGCGTGTAAATTAGCTAGAAAGATGTGTCGACGTCGAGTAATTGTCTCTGGCCCCCTCCCAGTTAGGGTCTCACAACTCAATCGCTGGTTGTAAACTGTTTTCTGCCCCTCACAAAATATCAAATTTGTAGATAATTGGCCCTCTTTTCTGGGACTCACCCACAAACAGGACCAAGCCTGGCCTGCTGAGGAGTGACGGACTCCATCCTAGCTGGAGGGGTGCTACAGGACCAAGCCTGGCCTGCTGAGGAGTGACGGACTCCATCCTAGCTGGAGGGGTGCTACAGGACCAAGCCTGGCCTGCTGAGGAGTGACGGACTCCATCCTAGCTGAACGGGTGCTCTCATCTTATCTATGAGCACAGACAGGGTTCTAACTCCACTAGCTCCACAATGAGATAGGGTGCAGGCCAGGCAGCAGGCTGTTAGCCAGCCCAATGAGATAGGGTGCAGGCCAGGCAGCAGGCTGTTAGCCAGCCCAATGAGATAGGGTGCAGGCCAGGCAGCAGGCTGTTAGCCAGCCCAATGAGACATGGTGCAGGCCAGGCAGCAGGCTGTTAGCCAGCCTGACAGCTTAGTGGAGTCTGCCACTAGCACAGTCAGTGTGGTCAGCTCAGCTATCCCCATTGAGACCGTGTCTGTGCCTCGATCTAGGTTGAGCAAAACAAAACATGGCGGTAATCGCTTTAGCAATCTCACTGGAATAAAGACCTCCTCCATTTCTGTCATTATTGAAAGAGATTGTGATATCCTACATCTCAAAATAGGGTTACTTAATGTTAGATCCCTCACTTTCAATCAGTCATAGTCAATGAACTAATCCCTGATCATAATCTTGATGTGATTGGCCTGACTGAAACATGGCTCAAGCCTGATGAATTTATTGTGTTAAATGAGGCTTCTCCTCCTGGTTACACATATCCCCCACACATCCCACTAAGGCGAAGGTGTTGCTAACATTTATGACAGCAAATAAAAAAATTAAAAATGGCTGCATTTTTGTCTTTCTAATCATGAAATCTATGCAGCCTACTCAATCACTTTTTATAGCTACTGTTTACAGGCCTCCTGGGCCGTATACAGTGTTCCTCACTGAGTTCCCTGAATTCCTATCGGACCTTGTAGTCGTGGAAGATCATATTCAAATTTTTTGTGACTATAATATTCACATGGAAAAGTCCACAGACCCACTCCAAAAGGCTTTCGGAGGTTTGCAATCGTTTGCAATCGCAACAAATAATCTGCTCAGACCCCAACCAAGGATCATCAAAAGCCATGCTATAAAATTCTCGGACAACCCAAAGATTCCTTGATGCCCTTCCAGACTCCCTCCACCTACCCAAGGACGTCTGAGTACAAAAATCGGTTAACCACGTAACTGAGGATCTACAGTGGCTTGCGAAAGTATTCCCCCCCAAAAGCATTTTTCCTAATTTGTTGCCTTTTAACCTGGAATCAAAATGGATTTTGGGGGGGTTTGCAGCATTTGATTTACACAACATGCCTACCACTTTGAAGATACTTTTTTTTGTGAAACAAACAACAAATAAGATAAAAAAACAGAACTTGAGCGTCCATCACAACCCCCCCAATTACAGCTGCAAGTCTCTTGGGGTATGTCTCTGTAAGCTTGGCACATCTAGCCACTGGGATATTTGCCCATTCTTCGAGGCAAAACTGCTCCAGCACCTTCAAGTTGGATGGGTTCCGCTGGTGTACAGCGATCTTTAAGTCATACCACAGATTCTCAATTGGATAGAGGTCTGGGCTTTGACTAGGCCATTCCAAGACATTTAAATGTTTCCCCTTAAACCACTCAAGTGTTGCTTTAGCAGTATGCTTAGGGTCATTGTCCTGCTGGAAGGTGAACCTCCTCTCAGTCTCAAATCTCTGGAAGACTGAAACAGGTTTCCCTCAAGAATTTCCCAGTATTTAGCTCCATTCCTTCAATTCTGACCAGTTTCCCAGTCCCTGTCGATGAAAAACATCCCCACAGCATGATGCTGCCACCACCATGCTTCACCGTAGGGATGGTGCCAGGTTCCCTCCAGACATGACGCTTGGCATTCAGGCCAAAGAGTTCAATCTTGGTTTCATCAGACCAGAGAATCTGGTTTCTCATGGTCTGAGAGTCCTTTAGGTGCCTTTTGGCAAACTCCAAGCGGGCTGTCATGTGCCTTTTACTGAGGAGTGGCTTCCGTCTGGCCACTCTATCATAAAGGCCTGATTGATAGAGTACTACAGAGATGTTTGTCGTTCTGGAAGGTGGTGTTCTCGGGGTGATGAGAGGTGTTGGGTTTGCGCCAGACATAGCATTTTCCTTAATGGACAAAAAGCTAAATTTTAGTCTCATCTGACCAGAGTACCTGCTTCCATATGTTTGGGGAGACTCCCACATGCCTTTTGGCGTACACCAAACGTGTTTGCTTATTTTTTTCTTTAAGCAATGGCTTTTTTCTGGCCACTCTTCCGTAAAGCCCAGCTCTGTGGAGTGTACGGCTTAAAGTGGTCCTATGGACAGATACTCCAATCTCCGCTGTCGAGCTTTGCAGCTCCTTCAGGGATATCTTTGGTCTCTTTGTTGCCTCTCTGATTAATGCCCCCCTTGCCTGGTCCGTGAGTTTTGGTGGGCAGCCCTCTCTTGGCAGGTTTGTTGTGGTGCCATATTCTTTCAATTTTGTAATAATGGATTTAACGGTGCTCCGTGGGATGTTCAAAGTTTCAGATATTTTTTTATTACCCAACCCTGATCTGGACTTCTCCACAACTTTGAAAATTTGGAACGGAAATGGCGCTCCACCAAACTGGAAGTCTTCCTACTAGCTTGGAAAGAAAGTACAGAGCAATATCGAAGAGCCATCACTGCTGCTCCACCAACCTAATTGAGGAGAATAAGAACAATCCAACATTTTTTTTTGATACTGTCACAAAGCTAACTAAAAAGCAGAATTCAACGAGAGGATAGCTTTCACTTCAGCAGTGATAAATTCATGAACTTCTTCGATGAAAAGATTACGATCATTAGAAAGCAAATTACGGACTCCTCTTTGAATCTGCGTATTTCTCCTAAGCTCAGTTGTCCTGAGTCTGCACAGAACTGCCAGGACCTAGGATCAATGGAGACACTCAAGTTTTTTTATCCTTTATCTCTTGACACATTTATGAAAATAGTAATGGCCTCTAAACCGGCAAGCTGCATACTGGACCCTATTCCAACTAAACTACTGAAAGAGCTACTTCCTGTGCTTGTGCATGTTGAACATAATAAATGATTCCCTATTCACCGGATGTGAACCAAACTCACTAAAAGTGGCAGTAATAAAGCCTCTCTTGAAAAAGCCAAACCTTGATCCGGAAAATTAAAAAAAAACTATCGGCCAATATCGAATCTCCCATTCCTCTCAAAAATTGTAGAAAAAGCTGTTGCACAGCAACTCAATGCCTTCCTGAAGACAAATAATGTATACGAAATGCTTCAGTCTGGTTTTAGACCCCAATATAGCACTGAAACTGCACTCGTGAAGGTGGTAAATTACCTTTTAATGGCGTCAGACCAAGTCTCTGCATCTGTCCTCGTGCTCCTAGACCTTAGTGCTGCTTTTGACACCATCGATCACCACATTCTTTTGGAGAGATTAGAGACCCTAATTGGTCTACACAGACACGTTCTTGCCTGGTTTAGATCTTATCTGTCGGAAAGATATCAGTTCGTCTCTGTGGATGGTTTGTCCTCTGACAAATCAATTGTACGTTTCGGCATTCCTCAAGGTTCCGTTTTAGGACCACTATTTTCACTATATAGTCTACCCCAAAATTGCCTACCCTGGAAGCCTGTGTTTCAGACATAAGGATGTGAATGACAGCAAATGTTTTACTTTTAAACTCAGACAAAACAGAGATGCTAGTTCTAGGTCCCAAGAAACAAAGAGATCTGCTGTTGGATCTGACAATTAATCTTGATGGTTGTACAATCGTCTCAAATAAAATTACTGCTTTTTTCCATCTTCGTAACATTGCAAAAATCTGAAACTGTTTGTCCAAAGATGATGCAGAAAAGCTAATCCATGCTTTTGTCACTTCTAGATTAGACTTCTGCAATGCTCTACTCTCCGGCTACCCGGATAAAGCATTAAATACACTTCAGTTAGTGCTAAACACAGCTACTAGAATCCTGACTAGAACCCAAAAATGTGATCATATTACTCCAGTGCTAGCCTCTACACTGGCTTCCTGTTAAGGCTAGGGCTGATTTCAAGGTTTTACTGCTAACCTACAAAGCATTACATGGGCTTGCTCCTACCTTTCTCTCTGATTTGGTCCTGCCGTACATACCTACACGTACGCCACGGTCACAAGACGAAGGCCTCCTTATTGTACCTAGAATTTCTAAGCAAACAGCTGGAGGCAGGGCTTTCTCCTATAGAGCTCCATTTTTATGGAATGGTCTGCCTATCCATGTCAGAGACGCAGACTTGGTCTCAACCTTTAAGTCTTTACTGAAGACTAATCTCTTCAGTAGGTCCTATGATTGAGCGTAGTCTGGCCCATCGGTGCGAAGGTGAACGGCAAGGCACTGGAGCGACGAACCGCCCTTGCTGTCTCTGCCTGGCCGGCTCCCCTCTCTCCACTGGGATTCTCTGCCTCTGACCCTATTACGGGGGCTGAGTCACTGGCTTACTAGTGCTCTTCCTTGCCGTCCCTAGGAGGGGTGTGTCACTTGAGTGGGTTGAATCACAGACGGGATCTTCCTGTCCGGTTTTGCGCCCCCTCGGGCTCGTGTGGTGGAGGAGATCTTTGTGGGCTATACTCAGCCTTGTCTCAGGGTAGTAGGTTGGTGGTCTGTTGATATCCCTCTGGTGGTGTGGGGGCTGTGCTTTGGCAAAGCGGGTGGGGTTATATCCTGCCTGGTTGGCACTGTCTGGGGGTATCGTCAGACGGGGCCACAGTGTCTCCCGAACCCCCCCTGTCTCAGCCTCCAGTATCTATGCTGCAATAGTCCATGTGCCCGGGGGCTAGGGTCAGTCTGTTATATCTGGTGTAATTCTCCTGTCTAATCTGGTGTCATGTGTGAATTTAAGAATGCTCCCTCTAATTCTCTGTCTCCCTCTCTCCTCCCGGAGGATCATGCCTCAGGACTACCTGGCCTGATGACTCCTGGCTGTCCACAGTCCACCTAGTCGTGCTGCTGCTCCAGTTTCAAATGTTCTGCCTGCGGCTATGGAACCCTGACCTATACAGTGGGGGAAAAAAGTATTTAGTCAGCCACCAATTGTGCAAGTTCTCCCACTTAAAAAGATGAGAGAGGCCTGTAATTTTCATCATAGGTACACGTCAACTATGACAGACAAAATGAGAAACAAAAATCCAGAAAATCACATTGTAGGATTTTTATTGAATTTATTTGCATATTATGGTGGAAAATAAGTATTTGGTCAATAACAAAAGTTTCTCAATACTTTGTTCTATACACTTTGTTGGCAATGACACAGGTCAAACGTTTTCTGTAAGTCTTCACAAGGTTTTCACACACTGTTGCTGGTATTTTGGCCCATTCCTCCATGCAGATCTCCTCTAGAGCAGTAATGTTTTGGGGCTGTCGCTGGGCAACACGGACTTTCAACTCCCTCCAAAGATTTTCTATGGGGTTGAGATCTGGAGACTGGCTAGGCCACTCCAGGACCTTGAAATGCTTCTTACGAAGCCACTCCTTCGTTGCCCGGGCGGTGTGTTTGGGATCATTGTCATGCTGAAAGACCCAGCCACGTTTCATCTTCAATGCCCTTGCTGATGGAAGGAGGTTTTCACTCAAAATCTCACGATACATGGCCCCATTCATTCTTTCCTTTACACGGATCAGTCGTCCTGGTCCCTTTGCAGAAAAAACAGCCCCAAAGCATGATGTTTCCACCCCCCATGCTTCACAGTAGGTATGGTGTTCTTTGGATGCAACTCAGCATTCTTTGTCCTCCAAACACGACGAGTTGAGGTTTTACCAAAAAGTTCTATTTTGGTTTCATCTGACCATATGACATTCTCCCAATCCTCTTCTGGATCATCCAAATACACTCTAGCAAACTTCAGACGGGCCTGGACATGTACTGGCTTAAGCAGGGGGACACGTCTGGCACTGCAGGATTTGAGTCCCTGGCGGCGGTGTTACTGATGGTAGGCTTTGTTACTTTGGTCCCAGCTCTCTGCAGGTCATTCACTAGGTCCCCCCGTGTGGTTCTGGGATTTTTGCTCACCGTTCTTGTGATCATTTTGACCCCACCGGGTGAGATCTTGCATGGAGCCCCAGATTGAGGGAGATTATCAGTGGTCTTGTATGTCTTCCATTTCCTAATAATTGCTCCCACAGTTGATTTCTTCAAACCAAGCTGCTTACCTATTGCAGATTCAGTCTTCCCAGCCTGGTGCAGGTCTACAATTTTGTTTCTGGTGTCCTTTGACAGCTCTTTGGTCTTGGCCATAGTGGAGTTTGGAGTGTGACTGTTTGAGGTTGTGGACAGGTGTCTTTTATACTGATAACAAGTTCAAACAGTTGCCATTAACACAGGTAACGAGTGGAGGACAGAGGAGCCTCTTAAAGAAGAAGTTACAGGTCTGTGAGAGCCAGAAATCTTGCTTGTTTGTAGGTGACCAAATACTTATTTTCCACCATAATTTGCAAATAAATTCATTAAAAATCCTGCAATGTGATTTTCTGGAATTTTCTTTCTCAATTTGTCTGTCATAGTTGACGTGTACCTATGATGAAAATTACAGGCCTCTCTCATATTTTTAAGTGGGAGAACTTGCACAATTGGTGGCTGACTAAATACTTTTCCCCCCCACTGTATAATCATAATTTATGCTGCTGCTACTCTGTTTATCATATATATCCTGATGCCTAGTCACCTTACCCCTATACATATCTACCTCTATCACTCCAGTATCCCTGCACATTGTCAATATTGTATTGGAACTGACCCTGTATATAGCTACTGACCCTGGAACTGTCCCTGTATATAGCTACTGACCCTGAAACTGTCCCTGTATATAGCTACTGACCCTGGAACTGTCCCTGTATATAGCTACTGACCCTGGAACTGTCCCTGTATATAGCTACTGACCCTGGAACTGTCCCTGTATATAGCTACTGACCCTGGAACTGACCCTGTATATAGCTACTGACCCTGGAACTGACCCTGTATATAGCTACTGACCCTGAAACTGTCCCTGTATATAGCTACTGACCCTGGAACTGTCCCTGTATATAGCTACTGACCTTGGAACTGTCCCTGTATATAGCTACTGACCCTGGAACTGTCCATGTACATAGCTGACTTACTTCTCTTTTCTTATTATTTCTATTTCTCCTGTCTTTTTGTTCTACCTTGTTATTTTTAGTGCTACATTAAAATTGATTAATGCATTGTTGGGTTTAGAGCTTGCAAGTACTTGTGCACGTGGCATTAAAACCTGAAACCTTGAAACCTTCTATTAATAGAATTGCACTTTCCATGTGGTCTACTTTTAGCCAGCTAATAGCCTAAGCACTGATCAAGCAACATTATGGACTAAACGTTCAAATTATTTTGCTGTGACAATATAGGTCCAAGTGGCCCTTGCCTTCAGTCGAATGATCAAATAGCTCTCTAGTGGCCTCATGGGTGGAATGTTATCATAATTCCATAATTAATAAACATTGTTTCAAGAAACCTCTACCGAAAATCCGGTGCTGCTATGTCAAACGATTTTGTTATATTCAGTCTTCTGTGATGTATTTAAAGTGTAATATCGGGATGCAAAACTCAACATTGAATACATTTCAACTCTATATCTGACATGGTACATCTTTTTTAAAGCCCATAACCATGTGTGTGAGGTGTATACTTTTGTTTCAAACGTAGATTTGTTTAAGACTACCCAGAAACACTCTGTCTGACCCTGATTTAGCCCACTGCAGTAAAATGTTAAGATCCTACTACTGTGTCACCATTTTGATATTTTCTTATGTCTCAACCCAATGTAGCTCAGAAGAGAACAGTTCATTATTGTACCTTATTTTCCTGCTGTGTTCAGTGTTTTAAGACCCCTTAATTTCCTGTCCCTCCTCAGCAATCAGGTAGCAGAGTTGGCTCAGTGACTCAGTGTGATAGTTCCATTACAGACTGCTCAGTGACTCAGTGTGATAGTTCCATTACAGACTGAAATACATTTATTTTTCTACCTCAGTTCAGATCTCTCTCTCACACACACTGTGGAGAGATTAAAATAACGACAGGTGAGATTATTTCACCCGTGTGTTTCTGAGACAAACAAAAAGCTGTTTTCTTACTAAGATTCAATGTTATTGTCCACAGCATTCAAACATTATGATCTAAATGACCTTACAGGTGTAGGATCTTAATTTGATCAGGAAATGTAAAACGTGTAGTGTATTTGAGGTTTACAAAGGCATCTGAAGTAATTTCCACTTTGAAATTTCACACTTGATTTTCCCTTACAAATAATCTACCAATCCCTACAAAAAGGTCCATTCATTATAGTCCACATAATAATTCACATTTCCTGTTGCTGGAGGATGCTTTGTGTAATGTTTACTATTCATTTTATATTGTTTATTTCCACCCCTCTCTCTCTCTCTCTCTCTCTCTCTCTCTCTCTCTCTCTCTCTCTCTCTCTCTCTCTCTGTCTCTGTCTCTGTCTCTGTCTCTCTCTCTCTCTGTGTCTCTCTCTCTCTCTGTGTCTCTCTGTCTCTCTCTCTCTCTGTCTCTCTCTGTCTCTCTCTCTCTCTGTCTCTCTCTCTCTCTCTCCGTCTCTCTCTCTTCGTCTCTCTCTCCGTCTCTCTCTCTCTCTCTCTCTCTCTCTCTCTCTCTCTCTCTCTCTCTCTCTCTCTCTCTCTCTCTCTCTCTCTCTCTCTCTCTCTCTCTCTCTCTCTCTCTCTCTCTCTCTCTCTCTCTCTCTCTCTCTCTCTCTCTCTCTCTCTCTCTCTCTCTCTCTCTCTCGCTGTCTCTCTCTCTCTCTCTCGCTGTCTCTCTCTCTCTCTCTCTCTCTCTCTCTCTCTCTCTCTCGCTGTCTCTCTCTCTCTCTGTCTCTCTCTCTCTCTCTCTCTCTCTCTCTCTGTCTCTCTCTCTGTCTCTCTCTCTGTCTCTCTCTCTCTGTCTCTGTCTCTCTCTCTCTCTCTGTCTCTGTCTCTCCATCTCTCTCTCTCTCTCGCTGTCTCTCTCTCTCTCTCTCTCGCTCTCTCTCTCTGTCTCTGTCTCTCCATCTCTCTCTCTCTCTCTCTCTCTGTCTCTCTGTCTCTCTGTCTCTCTGTCTCTCTCTGTCTCTCTCTTTCTCTCTCTTTCTCTCTCTTTCTCTCTCTCTCTCTCTGTCTCTCTCCATCTCTCTGTCTCTCTCTCTCTCTCTCCTATTCAAAGGGCTTTATTGGCATGGGAAACATTTGTTTACATTCCCAAAGCAAATGGACTAGACAATAAACAAGGGAAATAAACAATCAGCAAACATTACACTCACAAAAGTTCCAAAAGAATAAAGACATTTCAAATGTTATATTATTGGCTATGTACAGTGTTGTAACAATGTGCAAATAGTTGAAGTATGAAATGGAAAATAAATAAACAGATTTTGGTTATTTCTCTGTGTGTGTGTTTCTCTCTGTTTTTCCTGTCATTCAACATCATTGGTTGCCGTGACAAGCACAGTGCTGACATCACAGACATTATAATGTAATCTCATCAACAATTCCAGGAGGGGTGTTCCCTTTCATAGAACCCCTCCTGTTCCCACAATGGATGAGGCCATGCGTGTGTGTCCTTGTGTTTTTCTGTGTGAGCGCACATTTGTGTGTGTGCATCTCCATGCATGTGTGTGTCTGTGTGTGTGTGTGTGCATATGTGTGCAGATATTCATGCTTGACTGAGCTTGTTTGCGTGGTGATATAATTAGCCAGCTCCTCGAGAGAGAGAGAGAGAGAGAGAGAGAGAGATCGGTACACTGTAGTGTCCTAAGGTGGCCTTCTGGACAGACTGTACTGCAGTGCTCAGCCAAGCAGATGACATGGTAGTACGCTAGTCTTACGTCTTACACTCACAGAGGTTAAATGGAGTCTCTAGTAATGGAGGCTACAGTACATTACATATAACTGCACAGCATGTGAAGCATATGGGAATTGTTCACTCTTGGGAAAAAAAGGTTTCCAATCGGGTTCTCTGAAGAACCCTTTTTGGAAGACAATGGTTATTTGATGCTTCTTTGGAAGGCAAGAAGGGTTCTACATAGAACCATATATCATATTTCCCAGCATGCTCTATTGCAGGGATATTTTCAGAATTGTTTGTTTTACTGTAGTATCTATGTTTTTGCATGTACATTGATTTTTTTTTAATGCTACACAAAGGTAAATAACATACAGTTTTCTAAACTAATCCGATCTGTTGGTGTTATTGCACCCGTTACTGAGATGGCTGTTCCAGTTTAGATGATTGAGGTATTCAATCTTCCCTACCGTGGCAGTTATTCTGAATGCAGGTTGTGGCTGATTAAAAATGCCACTAGTTGGATGTCCTATCTCTGGCTGGATTCCAATAGGAATTACACATCACTTTGCAAGCCAGAATAATGTGACTTGCAGGCCTGATGTGGCTTGTAAACCAGGAGTTTCCTAACAACACTGTGTTAGGGTATAACAAAGAAATGCCTTGTGATATATATGTAATGTGTTGTCATAAATAATTTGAATTTCAAAGGCTAATAAGGCTGGTGGAACCGTTCATAGACGGTTCTAGGATGACCCTCCAAAGATAAAAGAGTGGGAGAGAGAGAGGGGGAGAGAGAGAGAGAGAGAGAGAGAGAGAGAGAGAGAGACACGGAGATAGAGACACGGAGATAGAGACAGAGACAGAAACACACCCCACCACAACACAGCAGAGCACACCACACCCCATCACATCACACCCCTCCACACCACACACATTTACAGCTGATGTGAAGAGTGAAGGGCTGAAGAGCTGATGCCCCGGCACGCCCAGCGCCACTCCAAGCTCCTCACACACGACACACCGACCACAGCGTGAGCCTTAGGAGGGGCGAATGTGTGTGTGTGAGAGGTGTTAAGGAGATTTCTTTTTTGCAGAGGAAACTGAGCAACAGTAATCAACACTTCCCATGAGCCTTCAGAGCAAGGATGGGCAACAGCAGAATACGCAAAGGTGCCATTTCAAAATGTGTTTGTGCATCAGCAGTGTCTCTCTTGTTATGTCCGTCACTGACAGTCACTCAATTAGCCCATGTCAGCGACATTTTTTTTTTTTAGATTGGTAAGTTATAGCATGGCATTTCCATTGTTTTGGACAAACTCTTATACCTGATCTATTATACAGCCCTTGAACTCTAGAAGCCCCTGGACAAATGTTCCCGTTCAGATAGAATACTAACGTTAGAACAGAATGCTAATGTGTTCTGTTCTGTAGGAGAGAGTGGATGTGAGGCTTCATGTAATCATTGATAGCCTGTAAGAATGCCTGCCTGCTGTCATAGGGAGAGGCCATGGCCTTGTATAAGCACCTCTCCACGATGGACCAAATATCCCTCGCACATGGGATGAAGAGAGAGAAAGAAGAGAGAGAAAAAAACTGTGGGTTGCATATTGTATTTTAGTCTGCCAGGTACACAGCCAGTTTCTCACACACTCAGAGGGAGAGAAAGAGAGAGAGAGAGAGAGAGAGAGAGAGAGAGAGAGATGGGAAATACGGGGCTAGGGAATATCACTGTCTTGCCATGAATACAGCACTTTCCATTCCCTAACCTCAACTTAACCTTGTATACCTAATTGACAAGTTCAGATAGTACCTCGTCACTCCGTTTCAAAAGCTTTTCCAACGACTGATTGGGTCAGATTGGGTTTTTGACTCCTGTCAATTGGTCTACAACAAGGAAGTGAAATGGGCCTACTTGGACTTTTTTCTTCACAATGAGACGCACCAGAACCTTCATTTAAAAAGTATTTTTTAAATCGATGGCTCTGAGATACACTGCCTGCGATGGAACTCAATTCAGTCGTGTAAAAAGTGAGTTGTGGTTGAAGGGTTGGAATAAACATGGTGCAGTGATGTTTTATTCATACAAGCACCAAAAACATCTCCTGCATTAAACATTGTTTTCTAGAGATAATACATCATGTATTCAACTTAGGTTTTCTTTTGCCTTTAAGACATAGTTTAATTGTGGTAGCAATTATTGTAATTGCAAGGACATTACCTTTTTATGATTTGGTCCTCTGTAGCTCAATTGGTAGAGCATGGTGCTTATAACGCCAGGGTAGTGGGTTCGATCCCCGGGGACCACCCATACGTAAAAATGTATGCGCACATGACTGTAAGTCGCTTTGGATAAAAGCGTCTGCTAAATGGCATATTATTATTATTATATTTATGATTTTATTTCTGTACGTCCTCAAGCAGTAAACTGCTTTGTAGTGCTTTGTGACACCCAAACTACTGGCAACTGAGTTGCCACCAACTTGAAGGAGACGAAACCTTAACTTGGCTGGAGTATTGAAACACATCATCCTGAGATGTTTTGAAACATGACATGGTGTGTTGTAACACTTAATCAAGAGTTGTGCAACACCTTGCCAGGGACTGGGAGCATTAACAAAAAATATTGAAAACACTGTTCTGGTGTTTCTAGTCCTGTTTAGTGCAGAATTAGATCCCTTCTCTTTTGATGTCATTTCCTCCCTCTAAAGCTTCTAAACACCGTTATGATGTTTAGAATCCTGTCTAGTGCAGAATTAGATCCCTTCTCTTTTGATGTCATTTCCTCCCTATAAAGCTTCTAAACACCGTTATGATGTTTTGAATCCTGTCTAGTGCAGAATTAGATCCCTTTGTCTGTTGTCTTAATGTTGAACAGTGTTTTATGTATTTGATCATGTGCCTTTTTATACCGTCTTGGCAGACATTGTCAAGCACAGTGTTCAAACCGCCAGCACTAACTGGGGGTTGAACTGCAAGAATTAAGGATTCTGCACTTGCCTCTTCAATTTGACAATCATGAACGTGGAAATGGGTGCTGTCCTCATTGAACGTCAAATTGCGTTTGTCATGATCCATTACGCCTCATGGCACAACAAGCTTTAATACTAATATAGAAACATACTTTTCTTTCTTCAAACATGCATACAACATTGTGTGAAAGAATCATGAAGTAAGAAAAATCTTGAATTACCCACAATCCTCTAAAAACAGAGTCATGTGCCAAGATAGGAAATGCAAGGTGATTAAAACCAGACTTCCAAAGAGTTCAATCACAAAATGTTCTCTCTCTTTGGTTGTGCTCGTGACTGATACGTACATTTTGAGCCACATATTAAGTTGGATTTATTCGTACATTATTTTGGTAAAATGAAATGATTGAAACTTGCATACATTTTTTAAAATATATTTGTTGGGTATTTTGACACTTACGATGATCCCAGCCAATCAGGCCAACTGTAGCATCAACCCACCCCATGAGCCCAATGCATGCTGGTCTGCACAGCCTGTGACATCACTTTAGCATGCAGAGCAGAATTCTCAATGGCCCCCAAGCATGAATCACACACACGCACGCACACACGCTCACGTACGTACACACACACTCACACACACACACCAGACAGCTCATTAATTTTATACTCCATAAAAGCGTGAAGAGCGTTACATCAATAAACTAGCATGGCCACTTTGTACTGAGACCAGTGCATTAAAAACCCAGGACACATTAAGAAATACAACAGTTAATCAACATACTGTACGCTGGGATTTGGTATGTGGTGTTTATGAGGTAACGTAGCACATATTCAATGGTATCTATTTTTCTCACGTAGCCTGTTCATTTCTGATCTTTGATACTTTTTTGGGGTTTATAAACTTACCATGGTATACTACGTTAACGCTATATGTATGGGCCATTTTGTTACTTGGTAGCTACTGGCATCAGACCCTATGTTGTGGATCATCTTCAACTATTTTGGACTGTCGATACTGTAACGTTAACATTAGTCAGGCTTCACTGACTAGCGTTACTGTTTTAGGTTGAGCTATTCTTCGGTATTGGTATTTTATTAGGATACCTATTAGCTGTTGCAAAAGCAGCAGCTACTCTTCCTGGGGTCCACACAAAACATGAAACATGACATAATACAGAACATTAATAGACAAGAACAGCTCAAGGACAGAACTACATACATTATTTTTTAAAGGCACACGTAGCCTACATATCAATACATACACACAAACTATCTAGGTCAAATAGGGGAGAGGCGTTGTGCCGTGAGGTGTTGCTTTATCTGTTTTTTAAAACCAGGTTTGCTGTTTATTTGAGCAATATGAGATCCATGCAATAATGGCTCTATGTAATACTGTACGCTTTCTTGAATTTGTTTTGGATTTGGGGACTGTGAAAAGACCCCTGGTGGCATGTGTGGTGGGGTAAGTGTGTGTGTCAGAGATGTGTGTAAGTTGACTATGCAAACAATTTGGGTTTTTCAACACATGAATGTTTCTTATAAAAAGAAGAAGTGATGCAGTCAGTCTCTCCTCAACTCTTAGCCAAGAGAGACTGGCATGCATAGTATTAATATTAGCCCTCTGATTACAATGAAGAGCAAGACGTGCCGCTCTGTTTTGGGCCAGCTGCAGCTTAACTAGGTCTTTCCTTGCAGCACTGGACCACACGACTGGACAATAATCAAGATAAGACAAAACTAGAGCCTGCAGAACTTGCTTTTTGGAGTGTGGTGTCAAAAAAGCAGAACATCTCTTTATTACGGACAGACCTCTCCCCATCTTTACAATAATTAAATCTATATATTTTGACCATGACAGTTTACAATCCAAGGTAACACCAAGTAACTTAGTCTCCTCAACTTGTTCAAAAGCCACACCATTCATTTTCCAGATTCAGCTGAGGTCTAGAACTTAGGGAATGATTTGTACCAAATACAATGCTCTTAGTTTTAGAGATGTTCAGGACCAGTTTATTAGTGGCCACCCATTGCAAAACAGACTGCAACTCTTTGTTAAGGGTTTCAGTGACTTCATTACCTCTGAATCCACAATATGGCAGAGGTTGAAAAGCCATAACACATACGTTTTCTCAACAACAGGTTATGGTCAATAATATCAAAGGCTGCACTGAAATCTAACAGTACAGCTCCCACAATCTTCTTGTTATCAATTTAATTCAGCCAATCATCAGTCATTTGTGTCAGTGCAGTACATGTTGAGTGCCCTTCACTATAAACATGCTGAAAGTCTGTTGTTAATTTGTTTACAGAGAAATAGCATTGTATTTGGTCAAACACAATTCTTTACAACAGTTTGCTAAGAGCTGAAAGCAAGCTGATAGGTCTGCTGTTAGAACCAGTAAAGGCCACTTTACCACTCTTGGGTAGCAGAATGACTTTGGCTTCCCTCCAGGCCTTAGGACAAAGACTTTCCTCTGGGCTCAGATTAAAGACATGACAGATAGGAGTGGCTATAGAGTCAGCTACCATCCTCAGTAGCTGTGGTGCAAATACACTGATTCACTACGGCAGATGAGTGCTCACTGTATTGAAAAATGCCTGAGACCTGAAGACTTGTTTTAGCTCCCTGAGCCAAAGGCTTTAGTATAGCGGGATAACACAGACTTGTGTTATATAGGAGACACAGGTTCAAAACCCAGATGGTCACACAAATACATTGACTGAACTGCATAACCTAACATTAGTTACCAAAACAAAGTAGCAGCCAAACCAATTATGTAATGTCAGACAAGGAAGATTTTTGATAACCTCTTAAAGACAATGCTCTCCCTGTTATCAAATCGTAGGGCAGGATATACAGTAATACACAGTAATTTCCTGGTCAGAGAGAGAGAGGTCATGTTTCTCTGGAATACAGTTCCTGGTCAGAGAGAGAGAGGTCATGTTTCTCTGGAATACAGTTCCTGGTCAGAGAGAGAGAGGTCATGTTTCTCTGGAATACAATTCCTGGTCAGAGAGAGAGAGGTCATGTTTCTCTGGAATACAGTTCCTGGTCAGAGAGAGAGCGAGGTCATGTTTCTCTGGAATACAGTTCCTGGTCAGAGAGAGAGAGGTCATGTTTCTCTGGAATACAGTTCCTGGTCAGAGAGAGAGGTCATGTTTCTAGATCTAGGGATGTATCCTGATATATTGTAGTGTCTAGGGCAGATCCACATTGCATAGTCCTGATACATTGTGGTGACATTGACACTGTGGCAGCTTCACACAGAATGATATGTGTGCAAAGTTCAAGAGGATGTTAGTGATCTGTTTGGTACTGACAGAATCAGACCTGAAGAGCTCCATGTCCGAGAAGCACCTGACCCTACCAGGCCACCATAGTTACTGATCCTGACCTCCACGTCTGAGAAGCACCTGACCCTACCAGGTCACCATAGTTACTGATCCTGACCTCCACGTCTGAGAAGCACCTGACCCTACCAGGTCACCATAGTTACTGATCCTGACCTCCACGTCTGAGAAGCACCTGACCCTACCAGGTCACCATAGTTACTGATCCTGACCTCCACGTCTGAGAAGCACCTGACCCTACCAGGACCACCATAGTTACTGATCCTGACCTCCACGTCTGAGAAGCACCTGACCCTACCAGGTCACCATAGTTACTGATCCTGACCTCCACGTCTGAGAAGCACCTGACCCTACCAGGCCACCATAGTTACTGATCCTGACCTCCACGTCTGAGAAGCACCTGACCCTACCAGGACCACCATAGTTACTGATCCTGACCTCCACGTCTGAGAAGCACCTGACCCTACCAGGACCACCATAGTTACTGATCCTGACCTCCACGTCTGAGAAGCACCTGACCCTACCAGGACCACCATAGTTACTGATCCTGACCGCCACGTCTGAGAAGCACCTGACCCTACCAGGCCACCATAGTTACAGATCCAGAGGGCTACAATATAGAGTCATAATACAGGGCTTTGCTGAATGAGTGGTCACGTAATGGAAAGAAGGAATGTGACACCTCCTTACTCCTCCCCCTGTACATGTCACAAAGAAAGATGACAATGGTGAAGCTGGAGAGAGGCTGAAAGAGAAGAATCCTAATTCTATGGCTGAGAGCAGAGCCCAGATCCTCTGGCTCAGGACAAGGTACTACAACAAGGTTCAGTGTAGGAGTGAACACTCCATTAGCAGCCATGCAGTGGGTCAACGAGGTCTATTGATTTCAAAGCAGGAAATCTCATCCATTACACAGAATAAATAACCTGCTGGAGAAAAGGCCAATGCACATGAGACATGAGGAGAGAAGGTAAAATAACAACAGCAATATGATGGAAACCTCCACCTGCAACATGATCCCCCCATCACACTGATAAACAATCTCAGAGAAAGAGAGAGAGAGAGACATGGAGAAAGAGAGAGAGGGCATATTCGCCCATTCCTCCTCTAAACCTTCATGAGGTTACATAACAGTCTATCATCTCCTCTACCTTCCCATCCTCCTCTCCCCTCCTCTCCCCTCCTCCTCTCCCCTCCTCCTCTCCCCTCCTCCTCTACCCTCCTCCTCTCCCCTCCTCCTCTCTCCTCCTCCTCTCCCCTCCTCCTCTCCCCGCCTCCTCTCCCCTCCTCCTCTCTCCTCCTCCTCTCTCCTCATCCTCTTTCCTCCTCCTCTCTCCTTCTCCCTCCCCTCCCCTCCTCCTCTCCTCTCCCCTCCTCCTCTCTCCTCCTCCTCCCCCCGCCTCCTCTCTCCTCCTCCTCTTTCATCCTCCTCTCTCCTCCTCCTCTCCTCCTATTCTCTCCTCCTCCTCCGCTCCCCTCCTCCTCTCCCCTCCTCCTCCTCTCTCCTCTCTCCATCAGACATCAGTGGGTCTGTCTGTCTGTCTTTCTGTCTGGGCTGTGCTTTGATCCCTGGGCTGAAATACTTGGTGCAGTAATGAGAATCTTAACGCTGGGGAACGGTTAGGAGCACACACACCCAAACACCCACATACACACAGAGAGCTGAAGGACACACATTCACATGCTTCAGAGGAGTGACTTTACAGTTTCATTTCTGAACTGGGCTATTTTGAAATTAATTTCAGAGTATTACTCAGTGTTGTAGCGGCTGTATTGCATGCAGGCTTATCCAGCCCCTAACTTTCCTTTTATAATAGCAAACAACTCACGCAAATGTTAAACGAGTTCCTAAGTAATTAACACCCAATATACATGCTAATTAAATGAAACTTCAGTCACATACAGTAACTATTGACACCCCTTGACATTTTCCACATGTTTTTCTGTTACAGCCTGAATTTAAAATGGATTACATTTAGATGTTTTGTCTCTGGCCTACACACAATACCCCATAACGTCAAAGTGGAATTATGTTTTTTTTCGTTTTTAAACAAATTAATTAAAAGATTAAATGTATTGAGTCAATAAGTATTCACCCCCTTTGTTATGGCAAGCCTAAATAAGTTAAGGAGTAAAAATTTGCTTAACAATTCACGTGATAACTTGCAATAATAATGTTTAACATCACATACAATTATCTGTAATTATCTGTAAGGTCCCTCAGTCGAGCAGTGAATTTCAAACACAGATTCAACCACAAAGACCAGGGAGGTTTTCAATAGCCTCGCAAAGAAGAGTACCTATTAGTAGATTGGTAAAAAAAAAAAAAGCAGACATTGAATATCCCTTTGAGCATGGTGAAGTTATTAATCACATTTTTGATGGTGTATCAATACACCCAGTCACTACAAAGATAGAGGCGTCCTTCCTAACCCAGCTGTCGGAGAAGAAGGGAACCGCTCAGGTATTTCACCATGAGGTCAATGGTGACTTTAAAACAGTTACAGAGTTTAATGGCCGTGATAGGAGAAAACTGAGGATGGATCAACAACATTGTAGTTACTCCACAAAACTAACCTAATTGTCAGAGTGAAACGCCATCACCTCATGCTTCAGCATGATAATGCACGGCCCCATGTCACAAGGATCTGTACACAATTCCTGGAAGCTGAAAATATCCCAGTTCTTCCATGGCCTGCATACTCACCAGACATGTCACCCACTGAACATATTTGGGATGCTCTGGATCGACGTATATGCCAGCGTGTTCCAATATCCAGCAACTTCACACAGCCATTAAAGAGGAGTGGGACAACATTCCACAGGCCACAATCAACAGCCTGATCAACTCAATGCGAAGGAGATGTGTCGCGCTGCATGAGGCAAATGGTGGTCACACCAGATACTGACTGGTTTTCTGATCCACGCCCCTACTTTTTTTTTTTAAAGGTATCTGTGACCCACAGATGCATGTGTATTCCCAGTCATGTGAAATCCATGTATTAGGGCCTAATTCATTTATTTCCATTGACTGATTTTCTTGTATGAACTGTAACTTAGTAAAATCTTAGAAATTGTTGCATGTTGCATTTATATTTCTGTTCAGTATATTTAATCTGTAGTCTAATAAACTTAGTCGTAGTGGGAGGACCACATATCATCGTGTGACTCCAAGTTTACTTCGATATGATGATTATTATATCAATATTTGTGCATACAGGCGTTTCCACGCCCATTTCTAGCATTATAGATTTTACCGACATAAAAAGATCCCACCGTGTCAAACCAACAAATTATCTGTAGGCATTTACAAAGTTGTACAGAAACTAGCGGTTTCCATCACAGCTGTCGTGATTTTATTTTTTATATGGCTTATGACATGTTCATATGCTATCTGGGGGGCCTGACCTCCGGGGGGACCCCAACTCGTGAGTGCTACGCCAGTGGTTAGGGCGTTAGTCATTGAGGGCCTGGGTTCGAGACCCGCTCGGGGAGTCACCCTACTCTCACAATCTTAGCAATACAGTATATGTTAATGTAATTATTGCTGTTTTGAATTGCATTTATCAGGCATTTAGATTGTTTATATGGAATCTTCGTTAGAACATCTGGAAATATTATTTAAACGTCTTTGTTTGTTACCATAATAAGCATAGATTTCTCCTCTGTTACGCATTTCTGTAACTTTGGCTACCAGCTTTGTGCGTGTCAATGGAAATAAATGAATTAAGCCCCTAATATATGGATTGCATGACCTCCAGATGCTTTTTCAGGTTTGATGTGGTGTTTCCGGACGAAGAGATCAATGATGCCTTTGCAGAGTTAACATTTGACAAACATTTTCTTTCTCCTCGATTAACTTAAAAATAATGGGAGCATTTTCACAAGGAAAAGGTTAAGCGGCGTAACAACACAGCTGCGTTCTTTCTTAGATTTGTGGCTTTACGCCTACAGCAACAAGGCGTTAAAATATATATACATATAACACGCCAGTAGAGATATGCTTATGAAAGTAATATATATTGTAATAATATTACAATATTTGACGACAGTACCTCATTATATTACGCCATTACTCATAAAATAAATATATTACACCCAACACTGGTCCCCAAGTGATTCGGTTACAATTTTTCTATTATTTTTTTCACATTAAAACTTGGAGATGGAACTCTGTGTTGTGTATAGTTTTGGTAGAACTGGCATCATCATTGCTTAAATGGCAAATGTGAGAAAGTACAGACATGCTACTATAAATATACACAGTTCTGATATTCTGAGAATATGGCAACCATGTTCTGGGTATGTTTCTATCAGAAGCAACACTACCACCTGGACCCTGTTTCTGCAACAAATTAGGAATGTTCCAGATAGAAATGTAATGACGAGAGCTGATGTGATTCCTAATCGGAGACACATGTTTGTTTTACATGGTACATGTGGTGTGGATTTCAAAAAGATGATAGAGTTCTCTTTGAGATGCTACGCTATCTAGAATTGTACCGATTCCCATCTTTTTAATGAGAAACTAATTTTTATTGATATATCTCTGTTCCTTGTCACTTCCTTTGACATGACCTCGGCCCACATTCCTCACTCCTCCCTAATCCACAGCTATCCAACCTTATCAGTGACTGAAACCAGACTGTTACCCTCTCCATGAGATCCATGAGATTTAACAATAACATTATACATTATACATTCATTATACATTATACATTCTAGTATAGGAACATGAATAAGTATATATTTCAAGATAGAATCCAACAGTCCCTCATTTTTGAACATGCTGTTCAACATTACATAAACTTTGAAATTACTTATAAATGAACAGAAAATAGAACATGATTAACATTCTCAGTTGATTTATATGTTTACACCTCCAAGACATGGCCTCTGATCTATAATCACTCGTCGTACAACTGATGATGACATTTCAGCAGGAGCTTTTGACTTTCTCCATTTCAAAGAGAGAGATAGGGTGGAGGAGGAGAAAATGTACATTTCGTTAGTTTTCACTATGCTAAATCTTAAATCAGCAACACTTAAGTTTTAATTACAGACAAAACATGATAACTTCTGTTCACCGGGAGTCCACTGTCCTCCCTACACTCATTAATATATATTGTATGAAAATGTATGCACTCACTAACTGTAAGTCGCTCTGGAAAAGAGTGTCTGCTAAATGACTAAAATGTAAATGTAAAATGTAAAAGAAGGAAGCCTGTACAGAATACAAATATTCCAAAACATGCATCCTGTTTGCAACAAGGCACTAAAGTAATACTGCAAAAAAATGTGGCAAAGCAATTAACTTTTGGTCCTGAATGCAAAGTGTTACAGTGCCTTGCAAAAGTATTCATCCTATTTTTCCTATTTTGTTGCATTACAACCTGTAATTTAAATTGATTTTTATTTGGATTTCATGTAATGGACATATACAAAATAGTCCAAATTGGTGAAGTAAAATGAAAAAAATAACTTGTTTCAAAGAATTCTAAAAAATAAATAACGGAAAAGTGGTGTGTGCATATGTGTGCTATGAAGCCCCTAAATAAGATCTGCTACAACCAATTACCTTCAGAAGTCACATATTAGTTAAATCAAGTCCACCTGTGTGCAATCTAAGTGTCACATGATCTCTGTATATATACACCTGTTCTGAAAGGCCCCAGAGTCTGCAACACCACTAAGCAAGGGGCACCACCAAGCAAGCGGCACCATGAAGACCAAGGAGCTCTCCAAACATGTCAGAGACAAAGTTATGGAGAAGTACAGATCAGGGTTGGGTTATAAAAAAATATCCGAAACTTTGAACATCCCACGGAGCACCATTAAATCCATTATTAAAAGATGAAAAGAATATGGCACCACAACAAACCTGCCACCAAAACTCACGTACCAGGCAAGGAGGGCATTAATCAGAGAGGCAACAAAGAGACCAAAGATAATCCTGAAGGAGCTGCAAAGCTCCACAGCGGAGATTGGAGTATCTGTCCATAGGACCACTTTAAGCCGTACACTCCACAGAGCTGGGCTTTACGGAAGAGTGGCCAGAAAAAAGCCATTGCTTAAAGAAAAAAATAAGCAAACACGTTTGGTGTTCGCCAAAAGGCATGTGGGAGACTCCCCAAACATATGGAAGAATGTACTCTGCTCAGATGAGACTAAAATTGAGCTTTTTGGCCATCATGGAAAATGTTATGTCTGGCGCAAACCCAACACCTCTCATCACCCCGAGAACACCATCCCCACAGTGAAGCATGGTGGTGGCAGCATCATGCTGTGGGGATGTTTTTCATCGGCAGGGACTGGGAAACTGGTCAGAATTTAAGGAATGATGGATGGCGCTAAATACAGGGAAATTCTTGAAGGAAACCTGTTCCAGTCTTCCAGAGATTTGAGACTGGGACGGAGGTTCACCTTCCAGCAGGACAATGACCCTAAGCATACTGCTAAAGCAACACTTGAGTGGTTTAAGGGGAAACATTTAAATGTCTTGGAATGGCCTAGTCAAAGCCCAGACCTCAATCCAATAGATAATCTGTGGTATGACTTAAAGATTGCTGTACACCAGCGGAACCCATCCAACTTGAAGGAGCTGGAGCAGTTTTGCCTTGAAGAATGGGCAAAAATCCCAGTGGCTAGATGTGCCAAGCTTATAGAGACATCCCCCAAGAGACTTGCAGCTGTAATTGCTGCAAAAGGTGGCTCTACAAAGTATTGACTTTGGGGGCTGAATAGTTATGCACGCTCAAGTTTTCTGATTTTTTTGTCTTATCTTTTCTTTGTTTCACAATAAAACATATTTTGCATCTTCAAAGTGGTAGGCATGTTGTGTAAATCCAATGATACAAACCCCCCCAAAATCTATTTTAATTCCAGGTTGTAAGGCAACAAAATAGTAAAAATGCCAAGGGGGGTGAATACTTTCGCAAGCCACTGTATGTTTGGGGCAAATCCAATTCAACGCATCACTGAGTACCACTCTCCATATTTTCAAGCATAGTGGTGGCTGCATCATGTTATGGGTATGCTTGTAATCATTAAGGACTGGGGAGTTTTTCCGAATAAAAAATAAACTAAATGGAGCTAAGCACAGTTAAAATCCTAGAGGAAAATCTGGTTCAGTCTGCTTTCCACCAGAGATGAATTCACCCTTCAGCAGGACAATAACCTAAATCACAAGGCCAAATCGAAATTGGAGTTTCTTACCAAGAAGACAGTTAATGTTCCTGATTGGCTGAGTTACAGTTTTGACTTAAATCTATATGAAAATACCTGAAAATGGTTGTCTAGCAATGATCAACAACCAATTGACAGAGCTTAAAGAATTTGAAAAGAATAATGGGCAAATGTTGCACAATCCAGGTGTGGAAAGCTCTTAGAGACTTAACCAGAAAGACTCACAGCTGTAATCGCTGCCAAGGGTGCTTCTACAAAGTATTGACTCAGGGGTGTGAATACCTATGTAAATTAGATATTTCTGTATTTCATTTTGAATAAAATAGCAAAAAAATGAATAAAAACATAATTTCACTTTGTCATTATGGGGTATTGTGTGTAGATGGGTGAGAATAAAAATCGATTTAATCCGTTTTGAATTCAGGCTGTAACACAACAAAATGTGAAATAAGTCAACGAGTCTGAATACTTTCTGAAGGCACTGTATAGAGAGATGTGGGAGAGAGAGAGAGAGAGAGAGAGAGAGAGAGAGAGAGAGAGAGAGGAGAGAGAGATGTGGGAGAGAGAGAGAGAGAGAGAGAGAGAGAGAGATGTGGGAGAGAGAGAGAGAGAGAGAGAGAGAGAGAGAGGCGAGCCAACTACAGTTCCAAATATTTCATCTGTTCCCTGCCTTCTCGGGTCTATCTGAAATTCCACACATTGGTTTGTCTAAGAGGAGCTCCCATCTTTCTAGGTCATCATAACTACCAACCCCAACACATAACTCAATCTCAGATTCATACTCCGTATTTTTCTAGTGTTGACAGTAGGGAGCTAAGAGGACCACCTCCTCCTGAGGTTCGCGTCTTACATTTCACATCACCACTCTAGTGACTTTGGCTCTGCATGGCTGGGTTAAAAGTTATCTGTTGGACCAACATTTGAAAGTTCCATGTACTCTTCCTATCAAAAATGATACTAGTCCTGGACAATTTTGATCATTATAACTGGTTAGTATAGGAATGTCTTGATTCTGATTACGGAATGAGGTTGATTCTTACCTACATGTTTCTACAGCTGTTCCTGATTACAACAGTAGCCATGGTAACAACAAAACTCCTCTTTCAAGTATGTCTCGAAACCAGTGTGTCGAAACCAGAGCCATACAGTATTCTCTATCCCTGGCCCCATTGTCTTACATCAGATAGCGTGACGGCTGTTGGCACTGACCTGACAACGGCGTGTTGCATTAGAATGACGCCATCTGACGGAAGGAATCAGAAAAAATATAGGTGTGCCAGGGCTATGAACAAATATTCCCAGAGTTACGTCTGTAACAAGGTTAAAGGTAATAGGTGGGAGGTGTCACTAAGAGAATAATTTAGTAATGTTTGGTAGGGTGGCAAGTTTCCACATTCCATAGATGACATCTACGTTTGTTTACCTTTGTTACCTTTAAGGAACCATCCATTATAGATACAGCAGTAGCCATACAGCGAGAGCTACTTGCTATGAATGGGCCGGTGACGACAAAAAGTTTGGGAATAGAAGACTATTGTGTCCACTATTGTGGACTAACATCATCTGAGGCTGGCTCTATTTCATTCAGCAGACAGATTCTCCTCCTAGAGCACTTTATCTTGAAGAGTAACCTACGCCTAAAAGCATCCGGTAACGAGACCAGACGTTGGATTTTTCCCTCCACCTTGACTTTTTTTAGTGCATTTACTGTATGTGCTGCTGAAATATTTAAATATTTAAACGCAGGAGAAACTCAGTAAGTGCTGCAGCAGAACTGATTTCCCCTCCTCTACCTTCTCTTCTTTCTTCAACTTTCTCTACCTTCTCTTCTTTCTTCTACCTTCTGTTTTTTCTTCATCATTCTCTATCTTCTCTTTCTTCTCTACCTCCTCTTCCTTCTGTACCTTCTCTACCTTCTCTACCTTCTCTTCCTTCTCTTCATTCTGTACCTTCTCTATCTTCTCTACCTTCTCTTATTTCTTCTACCTTCTCTTCCTTCTCTACCTTCTCTTCCTTCTCCACCTTCTCTATCTTCTCCACCTTCTCTATCTTCTCTACCTTCTCTTCTTTCTTCTATCTTCTCTTCCTTCTCTTCCTTCTCTTCCTTCTCTACCTTCTCTACCTTCTCTTCTTCCTTCTCTACCTTCTCTTCCTTCTCTAACTACTCTACCTTCTCTACCTTCTCTTCTTCCTTCTCTACCTTCTCTTCCTTCTCTTCCTTCTCTACCTTCTCTACCTTATCTTCCTTCTCTACCTTGTCTTCCTTCTCTACCTCCTTTTCTTTCTTCTTCCTTCTCTACCTTCTCTTCCTTCTCTATCTTCTCTACTTTCTCTTCCTTCTCTAATTTCTCTAACTTCTCTTCGTTCTCTACCTTCTCTTCCTTCTCTACTTTCTCTTCCTTCTCAACCTTCTCTACCTTCTCTACCTTATCTTCCTTCTCTTCCTTCTCTACCTTGTCTTCCTTCTCTACCTCCTTTTCTTTCTTCTTCCTTCTCTACCTTCTCTTCCTTCTCTTCCTTCTCTATCTTCTCTACTTTCTCTTCCTTCTCTAATTTCTCTAACTTCTCTTCGTTCTCTACCTTCTCTATCTTCTCTAGCTTCTCTACCTTCTCCGAACACCAATATAACAGCAGCAGCAGCAGCTGGCTGATGGATGACAGTTCAGCTCAACACTCACCATCTCCTTTTTGAGCTGAGACATAAATTACCCATGGCTGTGGGGCAACAACACTGCTTTGACACTGATGAAAAAATTAATATTTTCATGCTTCAAACACCTCATTCTCATAGCTTGAGGTAGAATATATCCCTAACCACAGATTTAGGATCAGGTGGTAGGATATCCCTACCACCAATCCTAACCTTAACCATTAATAAAGTAAGCCTTGGACAAGTAAGGTTTGTCCCATTTCTGATGTACAAGTACCCGCTGGACAGGACCTTAGTCTGCCGCAGGGCCTTAAAGCCAATTCATGCTTGATCCGAAAAAAGTGGTCGGAGGCTCCGTATGGAGGGTGTGACGCAATTGCGAAGCATCCAGAGGCCAAACTGAGCTCCGTACCGCATCGCTGTGCGGTACAGCATTTTGTAACAATGCGGAGGGCTCTGTATAGCTCCACATTGACATGATTGGTTGATGGTAGGTGGGGGCGGGAGGTCCTGTATAAACACAAACACACTTCCTTGACAACAGCTCTGCGAAGCATGAATGCCTTGACTTCTGCAGGGGCCGTATCACCATAAACGCTGCACAGCTATTGCAGACGTCGGATTGACCTATCACGACCTTTTTACCCCCAATCCATCTCCTTAATGCCAAGAGCCTTTGGTATAACTTGGCTGGGGATCGAACCCCTAACCTGGATACTCTAACCACAAGGCCACATAGTTGGTATCGTAACTACTGAAGATGGAATCCGCATTAGGGGAAACAGCGCCACTGTTCGCCCCCCAGTAACTTTGTTATTGGTTTTGTGGACGAACTGTAGGTGGGGTGCGCCGAGCAGTTTGGTACAAACAATTGCAGTACATAATCTGTTGTTTTTATCTCAAGTGCAATGATGTCCAATGGAAGAGAAAAAAAAAAACAGTGTTTGTTGATTAAAGTAACTTCTTTGTTGTACTATTATCCCAAATGGACGCGTCTGTTTCACCATTAAGGATCCAAGCTTTACGGGGTGATGTAAGACCTGGTCCTTGACCAGAGGTTGGGGGAAACTTCAACCTCTTCTACCTACTTCTCAAATAAAATAAAATAAAATAAAATACATTTTTATTGGTCACATACACGTGGTTAGCAGATGTTATTGCGAGTGTAGCGAAATGCTTGTGCTTCTAGTTCCGACCGTGCAGCAATATCTAGCAAGTAATATCTAACAGTTCTACAACAAAAACCTAATACTCACAAATCTAAGTAAAGGAATGGAATAAGAATATATAAATATATGGATGAGCAATGTCATTATCATTATCAGAGTGGCATAGTCTAAGATGCAATAGATAGTATAGAATACAGTATATACATATGAGATGGGTAATGCAAGATATGTAAACATTATTAAGATAGTATAGAATATAGTATATACATATGAGATGGGTAATGCAAGATATGTAAACATTATTAAAGTGGCATTATTAAAGTGACTAGTGTTCTATTTGTTAAAGTGGCCAGGCAGGGCGGCAGGTAGCTTATTGGTTAAGAGCGTTGTGCCAGTAACCGAAAGGTCGCTGGTTCTAATCCCTGAGCCGACTAGGTGAAAAATCTGTCGATGTGCCCTTGAGCAAGGCACTTAACCCTAATTGCTCCTGTAAGTCGCTCTGGATAAGAGCGTCTGCTAAATGACTAAAATGTAAATGTAAAATGTGATTTTCAAGTCTGAATGTAGTCAGCAGCCTCTCTGTGCTGGTGATGGCTGTTTAACAGTCTGATGGCCTTGAGATAGAGGCTGTTTTTCAGTCTCTCTGTCCCATCTTTGATGCACCTGTACTGTCCTCGCCTTCTGGATGATAGCGGGGTGAACAGGCAGTGGCTCGGGTGGTAGTTGTCCTTTATGATCTTTTTGGCCTTCCTGTGACATCGGGTGCTGTAGGTGTCCTGGAGGGCGGGTAGTTTGCCCCAGGTAATGCGTTGGGCAGACCGCACCACCCTCTGGAGAGCCCTGCGGTTGTGGGCGGTGCAGTTGCCGTACCAGGCGGTGATACAGTCCGACAGGATGCTCTCAATTGTGCATCTGTAAAAGTTTGTGAGGGTTTTAGGTGACAGGCTACATTTCTTCAGCCTCCTGGGGTTGAAGAGACGCTGTTGCGCCTTCTTCACCACAATGTCTGTGTGGGTGGACCATTTCAGTTTGTCAGTGATTATGTACGCCAAGCAACTTTCCACCTTCTCCACTGCTGTCCCGCCGAAGAATGACCTCATATCTTTTCCCACCTCCTCTAGCCAATAGAAAAAGAGTGTGATGGATGGTGTTCCTAATACTCCTGAGAGTGCCTGACTGAGCAGAAATCCACTGGCCTGTATGGGAGTCAGAGAGGAATTCTCCCTGACTGACCAGAAATCCACTGGCCTGTATGGGAGTCAGAGAGGAATTCTCCCTGACTGACCAGAAATCCACTGGCCTGTACGGGAGTCAGAGAGGAATTCTCCCTGACTGACCAGAAATCCACTGGCCTGTATGGGAGTCAGAGAGGAATTCTCCCTGACTGACCAGAAATCCACTGGCCTGTATGGGAGTCAGAGAGGAATTCTCCCTGACTGACCAGAAATCCACTGGCCTGTATGGGAGTCAGAGAGGAATTCTCCTGCCGTGAGTCACGTGGGTGATTCCCCTGTCTTCCTACTGAACTGTTCTCAGGCGAACCATGACGTAAACGTTTGCCGAACGTAGGACCTCAGCCTGTCGATAGTGTTGAGTACTGACCTAAATAAAAAGTTTTCCTTCCAGTATAATTTATTTTCTAGTCCTCAGTCGCCGTTGGTAGCTAGCGTCCCACGGCTAGTTATCGAGACTTGGTAAGCTCACGCCGTTAAGGCTTTAACGAACTTGGCTAGCTAGCTGGTAGGCTAGCTAACCACACTACAAAGGGCTAGCTCTCACCGTAAGGCTTAGCTAACCCAGGTAACTTGCCGCAAGTCTAGCTACACCAAATTAGCTTTTCTACCAGGAAAGGAAGAATTGCCAGCTCTCTTCTTGCACCCATGCCGCATTGACTAGACTAACCACCCTTGCTTCACAGGTTGACGGTCAAGAGACACTCTTTGTTCGTCGAGAGACAAAGAAAGCATGCGCTTTCTCCGGCTAGCAGTGTGCTAACTAGCTAGGGTCAGAGTAAGGGTTCAAGATCAACCAGAAAATAGCTGTTTGGTGCCAACACAGAGAACAGAAAACCTAGGGGTCAAGCTGGATTCTCTCTCTTATCGAGTTACTCTATTGGACAACCGCATCACAACCTTCCGACAGTGCCTCTCCCTGTTCAACGGGGGCACACTCGATCACGCTCAGAACGTGCCTCCGGGACCTGGGGTTGATGGCATCCATCATCCAGTAGTACCGCTAGGACTGATCTTTTGACCCAGGCGAACGGAGAGATGTTCCATCCAGAAACCATGGCCCTCTGGGCCTGGACCGTGAGCTGTTCAATCTGAATGCGACAGGCATTGCTCACATGAAAAAACTACTACAATTTACAATAGAATACTACAGTATACTTACTATAGAATTCTATAGTAAACCGTAGTATACTGTAGAATACTATGCTACACACTGTAGTATCCCTCAATCATGTGTAGTACTTACTATATAATGTTGTACTATACTGGAGAACACTATATTAAATACTACAGTTTTATATGAAAAAATAACACTTGTAGTAAATACAACAGTAATGTCTGCAAAAACACTACACTCCGCAAAAACACTACGCGTTTTTAACTATAGTAAATACTACAGTATTTAGTTTGCATATAACCTGCCCATTCCCCAAATCCCAGTTTGTGCCACCAATAAGTGAGAAAACTACATGCCAAGTATCGACCATATATTGCGTTTCCTACAGATGACCGATAAGAGCAGAAGCTCTGAACTAGCTGTTCAGATCATAGTCCCACCTATCTACAGATTATAGAACATTTGCTATTTTAGTATTCTCCAGTAGGTATCCTCAAGGAGTAAGCCCTCCACAACTATGTCAAAGATAATGAAACAAAAACACTACAGAAAATACTACAGTATACTACAGTCCGCAAAAACACTATCATAAATACTATCGTATACTACAATCTGAAAAAACACTACATGAATGACTTTAGTATACTGTATACTACAGTTTTCTTTTACTACAGTATTAACACTATAGTAAACTTTAAATACTATAGTATATTACAGTTGACTACAGTAAATACTAAAGTATTCACTGTAATGTTTTTGTGGACTTTCAAATAAACACTACAGTAAATAATACAGTAAAGTCTGAAAAATATATATATATATTGTATTTTTTCATGTGGGTGGGCACAGACATCATTTCAACGAATAGTTTTGATTTACATTTGGTTGAATTGTCAACTGACGTGAATTCAACAAAACATTTCACCACGTCATTTGATTTAGGTTTAAAGTTGGGTAAAAAATGGACGGAATTCCCTTACATCCAATCAGTTTTCCACGTTGATTCAATGTCATCACATTGATTGTTTTGTTGTTGAAACAACGTTGATTCCACCAGTTTTGCCCAGTGGGTTGGTCTCGGAGTCACGACACTGTCCAGAGTGCATGAGCCCCTTCTACAAGCTTGAGAAATGGTGTGACCAAAAAACAGACCATTCCTTACCAATGCTTCTTGCAGGACCTTATTAACAGAGGGAAGGTTGTCTCCACTGCTGAGGTCTATTTAGCCGCTATCTCGGCCTGTCATATATGCTTCCACAATAACCTGGTAGGGAAACGCCTTCTGTTATTTCCTTTCATGAAGGGAGCGCGTCGCTTGCGCCCAGTCTCCAAGCCTTTAGCCCCATCTTGGGATCTGTCTATTGAGCTTCAGGCGATTTCACAGCAACCTTCTGAGCCGCTGAAAAGCATGGGGTTAAAATATCTCTCCTTCAAAACAGCTTCGCTGACTGCCTGTGGCTTTCCACCCACTGCCCTTCACTTCTATGGAAGAAGAGTGTCTCCACCGTGCTTTGCACATGTACTTGGATAGAACGAAAGCATGGCGTAAAAAAGTGACCAACTCTTCATGTCTTGGCCGCCCCCCTGCAAGGGTTGGCCCCTCTCTCGTCAATGACTAGCCCATTGAATAGTGGAGGCTATTATATTGGCTTATAATAGCAAGGGTTTACAGCCCCCCGGAGGGGCCTGAGGGCTCATTCCACCAGAGGTATGGCTAACTCTTTGGCACTGTTCAAAGGCATCTCTTTACAAGAGACCGACTGGATGTCACTGCACCTTCTTTGGCGCAGGCATCAAAACTAGTATTTTAAATAGAACTTGGGGTGGACTCTGGAAGGGATAGAGAGAGGGGAGAGGGGTGGACTCTGGAAGGGATATAGAGAGGGGAAAGGGGTGGACTCTGGAAGGGATAGAGAGGGGAGAGAGGGGTGGACTCTGGAAGGGATAGAGAGAGGGGAGAGGGGTGGACTCTGGAAGGGATATAGAGAGGGGAAAGGGGTGGACTCTGGAAGGGATAGAGAGGGGAGAGAGGGGTGGACTCTGGAAGGGATAGAGAGAGGGGAGAGGGGTGGACTCTGGAAGGGATAGAGAGGGGGGAGAGGGGTGGACTCTGGAAGGGATAGAGAGGGGGGAGTGGGGTGGACTCTGGAAGGGATAGAGAGGGGGAGAGGGGTGGACTCTGGAAGGGATAGAGAGAGGGGAAAGAGGGGTGGACTCTGGAAGGGATAGAGAGAGGGGGGAGAGGGGGTGGACTCTGGAAGGGATAGAGAGAGGGGAGAGGGGTGGACTCTGGAAGGGATTTAGAGGGAGAGAGGGGTGGACTCTGGAAGGGATAGAGAGGGGAGAGAGGGGTGGACTCTGGAAGGGATAGAGAGAGGGGAGAGGGGTGGACTCTGGAAGGGATAGAGAGGGGGGAGTGGGGTGGACTCTGGAAGGGATAGAGAGGGGGAGAGGGGTGGACTCTGGAAGGGATAGAGAGGGGGGAGAGGGGTGGACTCTGGAAGGGATAGAGAGGGGGAGACGGGTGGACTCTGGAAGGGATAGAGAGAGGGGGAGAGGGGTGGACTCTGGAAGGGATAGAGAGAGGGGAAAGAGGGGTGGACTCTGGAAGGGATAGAGAGAGGGGGGAGAGGGGTGGACTCTGGAAGGGATAGAGAGAGGGGAGAGGGGTGGACTCTGGAAGGGATAGAGAGAGGGGAGAGGGGAGAGGGGTGGACTCTGGAAGGGATAGAGAGAGGGGAGAGGGGTGGACTCTGGAAGGGATAGAGAGAGGGGAGAGGGGTGGACTCTGGAAGGGATAGAGAGAGGGGGAGAGGGGTGGACTCTGGAAGGGATAGAGAGGGGGAGAGGGGTGGACTCCGGGAAGGGATAGAGAGGGGGAGAGGGGTGGACTCTGGAAGGGATAGAGAGGGGAGAGAGGGGTGGACTCTGGAAGGGATAGAGAGAGGGGAGATGGGTGGACTCTGGAATGGAATGAGAGAGGGGAGAGGGGAGAGGGGTGGACTCTGGAAGGGATAGAGAGGGGGAGAGGGGAGAGGGGTGGACTCGGTAAGGGATTTAGAGGGAGAGAGGGTGGACTCTGGAAGGGATAGAGAGGGGGAGAGAGGGGTGAACTCTGGAAGGGACAGAGAGGGGGAGAGAAGTGGACTCTGGAAGGGATAGAGAGAGGGGAGAGGGGAGAGGGGTGGACTCTGTAAGGGATTTAGAGGGAGAGAGGGGTGGACTCTGGAAGGGATAGAGAGGGGGAGAGGGGTGGACTCCGGAAGGGATAGAGAGGGGGAAAGGGGTGGACTCTGGAAGGGATAGAGAGGGGAGAGAGGGGTGGACTCTGGAAGGGATAGAGAGAGGGGAGATGGGTGGACTCTGGAATGGAATGAGAGAGGGGAGAGGGGAGAGGGGTGGACTCTGGAAGGGATAGAGAGGGGGAGAGGGGAGAGGGGTGGACTCGGTAAGGGATTTAGAGGGAGAGAGGGGTGGACTCTGGAAGGGATAGAGAGGGGGAGAGAGGGGTGAACTCTGGAAGGGACAGAGAGGGGGAGAGAAGTGGACTCTGGAAGGGATAGAGAGAGGGGAGAGGGGAGAGGGGTGGACTCTGTAAGGGATTTAGAGGGAGAGAGGGGTGGACTCTGGAAGGGATAGAGAGGGGGAGAGGGGTGGACTCCGGAAGGGATAGAGAGGGGGCTGAGGTATAGTCCTCTAAATAGAAGACTGTGGAGAGATGGAGGGAGGGACAGGGGACTACAGCAGACTGAAAACTGTAAACAAACCCCAATTAATATCCCCTCTCCCTCCCCTTCCTCTCTCCCTCCCCTCCCCTCCCTCTCTCCCTCCCCTCCCTCTCTCCTTCTAACGCAGATGAGGTGTTACGTCAACTCTGGTTCTGGGTGATACGCAGTTGCATGGTTTCCTAGCTACAGTATTTGCATACAGATAGGGAGGGAGGGAGGGAGGGAGGGAGGGAGGGAGGGAGGGAGGGAGGGAGGAGGGAGGGAGGGAGGGAGGGAGGGAGGGAGGGAGGGAGGGAGGGAGAGAGGGAGGGAGGGAGAAGCCAGAGAGCAGAGAGAGAGGGATGCATAGCGGGAGAGAGAGGGAGAGAGGCAGAGAGGGATAGAAAGGATTCTCCTCTGATGGTAAAGCAGAAGAGCTCTGTACGTTCTATTTTTAAACCTATTGATGTGTGCGAAGACACCTACTCATTACCTTAACCTTCAACTGTATCTGCAAACCAAAACAAGAAGTTGAGAGAGAGAGAGAGAGAGAGAGAGAGAGAGCGAGAGAGAGAGAAAAGATAGGGAGGGAGGGAGGGAGTGCAGTCTGCGGTGGTAGAACATCTTTAGTATTCAATTCAGCTCTTCCGGAGCTCGAGTCGTCGTGAAATATGCATTATTGTTCTATTTTGCTGAGCAGTGGTGCTTCTAAGTTGAATGACTGTCTGGCTGAATGAGAATAGGGTTGAGAAGGATGATCTGCGGTGAAATGACTTGGCAACACTTGAAAGCAGAAAACTGAGTGAGGTTCTATCTCGGCCAAACACAACTCAGGCTGTAGTCACTAACTGTAGTTTAACATTCAGCAACACTGGAGTATCCTTCTCTCTCATCTCTATTTCTCCAATAAACTGTTTAATGTTTACTTTAAAACGTTTGCCGAAGATTGTGAAAATGAAGGATACTCTCACACCCGCGTGTCATGTGGTATCTTTGGACCGTGAGCCAATTCAAATGTCACTGGGTCGCACCGCGCCGGCCAAACGCAATAACTGGGAACAGGTGCCATCTTCCTCTTCTCATTCACGTAGTCATAAAGGTCAGCTACACTATGCTGTGTTCTCTCTGTTGTCGTTCTAGTCCATCAAACTGTCTCTACTGTCATCCGTAAAGGTTGAGGGGGTAAATACAAAAATAGAATCTACAGTGCTATCACAGCCACGTCCAATAACCTGACAGGAGTTCACAAGAGGGTGAGGAACACGTTGCATTGTCTGCATTGTGGAACACTAATATGAGAGGTATCTTTAGTGAAAGTACACTGTGGCCTGGACTAGATGGGAGCCCAGCAACAACATCACACACCCTGGGAGACACCCAGCTGGAGTAACACAGGACCATCTGGGGCTCTATTTAACCACATGCACACGTGTGTGTGTGTTTGTGTGTGTGTGTCATGTTCATACTGTAATAGTGTTACACACACACACACACACACACACGCACACACACACACGCACACACACACACACACACATCAAACTCACACATCGAACTTACACAAACAAGCTCAGTGAATGCCACAAAATGTAATCTCAATCCTCCACAGAACCCTCTAACAAGTGGGCTTTACACGTTAGCTGTGTTAACGCTCTAGTCATATTAACAAAGGTTAATTACTCTAGTCATATCCACATGCCTAACAGACCATCAGACCCTTCACAGGGAGGAGAAGAGGTCTTTCAAGCATAATAACAACACAAGCTATTCCCCTGCACCGCAGCCCAACCATGACTAGCCGGCTACCACCTGGTTACTCAACCCTGCACCTTAGAGGCTGCTGCCCTATGCACATAGACATGGAATCACTGGTCATGTTAGTAATGGAACACTGGTCACTTTAATCATGTTTACATTCTGCTTTACTCATTTCATATGTATATACTGTATTCTAGTCAATGCTGACCGTCATCTCTAATGATACCTCTGGCCAACACAGAGGCTGACCGTCATCTCTAATGATACCTCTGGCCAACACAGAGGCTGACCGTCATCCCTCATGATACCTCTGGCCAACACAGAGGCTGACCGTCATCTCTAATGATACCTCTGGCCAACACAGAGGCTGACCGTCATCTCCTTGTCTACCCTCTTATAGCGTTAGACAGGCCTAGACTATAAAAAGCAAAGAAACACAACAGCCTGATATTAGGTTAATGCAGTCACAATCATTTGATATGTGACAAAAATAGCTCCTCCACCTGTTTTCATGATGACACCAATCACATGCTAGGTTACCCCGGGGATGGGCATGGACTTTGGGTCCTCCCTGAAGGAACTGATATTCCATATGCATACAGTATTCCATCATAACCATGAATAGCGCTGGGAGTTCACATGCTCAACATAGGAGCGGTAGGGGCAGTGGTGGAAAAAGTACCCAATTGTCATACTTGAGTAAAAGTAAAGATAGCTTACTAGAAAATGACTCACGTAAACGTGAAAGTCACCCAGTAAAATCCTACTTGAGTAAGTCTAAAAGTATTTGGTTTTAAATATACTTAAGTATCAAAAGTAAAAGTATAAATCATTTCAACTTCCTGATATTAAGCAAACCAGACGGCACCATTTTCTGTTTTTTTATTTATTTATGGATAGCCAGGGGCACACTCCAACACTCAGACATCATTTACAGATAGCCAGGGGCACACTCCAACACTCAGACATCATTTACAAACAAAGCATGTGTTGAGTGAGTCAGGGGCAGTAGGTATGAGCAGGGATGTTCTCTTGATAAGTGTGAATTAGACCATTTTCCTGTCCTGCTAAGCATTCAAAATATAACAAGTACTTTTGGGTGTCCACACACAGAAAATCTACACTTCATACGACCCCTACCGAGTGGTGTAAAGTCCTTAAATAAAAATACTAGAAAGTACTACTTAAGTAGTTTTGGGGGGTATTTGAACTGTACTTTACTATTTATATTTTTGACAACTTTGAATTCACTACATTCTTAAAGAAAATAATGTACTTTTTACTGTTACAGAGATAAACTGCCAAGTCATTCTGTCCATTGGCTTGGTGTATTTTATCTTAAAACTGCCCTTTGGCACAACAATACTATCAACATGACGTAGATGGTGCTACGCTAACAGCTTGCTTCTTTATCCGTCCAGGGGCCAAGGATTGCCCAACAGCCAAGGTTACTCCCTTCATTTAGAAGGTGGATGTGAAATGGATGTGCATTGATCAGTCTTACTTACGGACTACTATAATGAAACACATCAACACCATCCCTGGAATAGTGAAGAGTCAGGCCTTGGCCTGGACCATTCTAAATTCATTGTCCATTCCCTTCATAAAAAGCCCCATTACTTTCCAATGCGTCACATTCCCAATGTGTAGTAAAATAACTTCGCTTCTGGGCCTAACAAATGCAAGCATGCTCCCTGTCCTTATTAATAAATCCAATATCCACAAATCACATTTTGACTGTAGTTTAATTTATTAAAAAGACCAAGGTGCAAATATATATAAAAAAAATACAACATAATTTAAGCATTTAATACAAACAATATAAGCTATTCCAGTCCCTCTTGACATGTAAGACACTGACTCAAAATACTTGGTTATAGTGTATTTTTATAAAGTATTGCACAATGTAGGTACAAAATTAATACTTATACAATTAAATTTTTTGTACATAATATAGCAAAATCTTTCAAATCTCAAAAGAAAATACAACTCTTGTTGAACACGGAATTCCACCACTAAGCAATACTCTGTACGCAATCTTTAGAATATTTGATGGACTTTAAAGATGGTTTTCACTGACGATTCCTTATATTATTTTTTTCTCTTCTTATTACTAAGGAAAAGCTGCTGCAGCCATCACAGGAGTAGTAGAAATATCTAAATGCACTACCATGTCATAGAAACAATATATACTCTGATATCTTAAAAACTCTGTCCTAAATTAAATTATACAATTAGAAAAAGACCAAGTAACCCCATTTAGTAGTGCAAATTCATACAAATCTGCCATGTCTAAGAGGACAGAACTTGAAGCTTGTATTATTATTATTATCCATGTTATGGAGTATTTTTTGTGCTAGGTTGGCAACAAGGAAAAGAGAAACAACTATGCATGTTGAATTTAAGTAACCAAGTTTGGACGTGTTTGTTCAACAAGCTTTTAGTAAAAAAACAAAACTCAATGGGGCAGAGAAAAAGCAACCTTGGACACATGCCGCTTCACTAACTAGACAGAAAGCTCCTCAGAGGTTCTTTGAATGTCCAGTTCTTCTTTAAATGTGCGTGTTTTTCCCCACCTTCTAGCCACCGTCGTCATTCATAAATAACATCTTCACGTCGTAGTGTCATGTTTAGCTAGCCATGACCGGCTGGAAATGCTGGTTCGAATACTGCATGTTGCTGAGGTTGAAGTTCAGCCCATCATTGAGGGACTTGTCGTTGAGACCTCCGTAGGCCGAAAACACGTCAAAGGCATTGTTGTACTGCAGCGGGCTGAGGCTGAGTGAGCCCTCGCTGGGGAACATTCCACCGGGGCTCCCCTGATCCTGGACGCTGGGGAACACAAACTCCTTAGCATTAGGAGAGAGTGCAGAGGCATTCTGCTGCTGGCCCAGGCCGTACAGAGAGTACATAGAGGTGGACATGGCTTTCTGCTTCATTAGGGTGTTCACATTCAGCCCCAGGTCGTTGGTGGGGGACGTGCGGGCCACCTTGTTTCCGTTACCGTTGTTGTTGTTGCGGCCGGAGATCTTCATCTTGGTGGAGCCGAACTTGGTGGCGGCGAAGGTGGCGGTGGTGAAGGTTATAGGATGGGTGGAACGCGGCATGAAGGAGGGGCTAATGGCCGCAGATTGCCCGAAGGGGGGTGAGGGAGAGCTGGACTCAGAAGAGGTCCCAATAGAGTCACTGATGGGCATGAAGACCTGGGCCTCTGGGTTGAAGCTGTTCTTGATCTCCTTGTCCAGCTCGGACCCGTTGCTCTCAGTGTTATCATCCACGTACAGCACCTTGACCGGCCCCTTCTCGCCAAGCTGGTAGGATACCTCGAAAGGGTCAATCCACACACTAAGGTCCTGAGGGAGATTATCCCGGACGTCGTCCAAGTCCAGGCCGCTCTCCTTGGCTGCCTGCTCCACCACAAGGTCCACCTTCTCCCCTACGTGGAGACACCTGTACCCAGAGCCCTTGTATGGCTTCTCTGTGTACCAGTGGCCCTCGTACTTCTTCTTTAGCTGCCTCTCCAGCTCCTCGCCGAAGATGTTCACGCGCCGTCTGGGGAGTTTGTTGTACAAATAGGAAATAATAAAGTTAAGTGCTACTTGGATTTCAAGCTGCATAGCTACTTCCTGCTTATTAAGTTGGTATTCCTGAGCGTTGCAAAAACCTCTAAGGCAGCAGTAAGCAGTTTGGGCCAAACAGGGGGACAGAGTAAGTGGTAGTTGCTGAAACGATATCCTTCCACAGGGTAGGGTTCCTAAGCCTGGAAGAAGAGAGACACAAATGAACAAAAATATAACAATGCTATTCGGCTAATTATAAAACCAGGTAGTTTGGGTCCTGGATGCTGATTGACATACTACTTGTTTACTGTTCTAATTACGTCGGTAACCAGTTTATAATAGCAATAAGGCACCTCAGGGGTTTGTAGTATATGGCCAAGGGCTGTATCCAGGCTCTCTGCTTTGTGTCTTGCATAAGAACAGCCCTTAAATCTGCCATCCCATAATACAACAAAACTGTACGTTCATATAAGTAACATGATAAATGTATGCACACATGACTCGAAGTTGCTTTGGATAAAAGCATCTGCTAAATGGCATATATTATTGTATATGTTTAGCTCACCGTCGTAAATAGGTTGGCTTCAAATACCTGATTGCATTTACTGTCTAGTACTAAATGTGCTCTGCTGTTCACTTCCATGGCCAGTGCATTGGTATGTCCACCAGGCAGGCTGTACAATATCAATAGCTATAAATAAAGGCCTAAACATACTGACTCGCAGACCGAGTCAGCGCTGTGGGTTCCCTAGCGGTCTTCTGGTATTAGTGACTGCTAAAAGCAAGCATAGTTGACCTCTGGACAGTGGTGGCTCATCGCCTTTCAACGCAACTAAAGTAACAATGTAATTAGCCAATGATCCGAAACATTGAATCCTCACCTGATATAGAATATATTTGCGCGATGATACACACTCAAGTCCCTAATTCATTTGATACGATGAGATGGAATAATAAATGTTGTCTAGCGATGGTAACAGAAGAAACCGTGTCCGTGAACCACCATCGGCTAGAGAATAATGTATTGTTAGAGAGCAGCTGGTGAGCTGAACTATCTGAGAGAAGCCTTGTTACATAATCCACATTGAATTTCTATTCATGGTCATTGAGGCCTTTCTCGTCTAGAAATGACTGGTAACATTAGCTAGCTATATATATATATATATATATATATATATATATATATATATATATATATATATATATATATATATATATATATATATATATATATATATATATATATATTGAGATCATACAAATGATCAAAACAACGTCCAATCCAAATCCATCGATCAGTAATGTAGCTAACGTTCGCTACCTAGCTACGCACCCAGGGTGTGAGGGGATGTTGTATTGTAAACAGCAGCTATGCTTACGTTACAGCATAGTTTTAACCTGTAATGAAAATACATAAAAGTGATTCACGCTAATCGGATGTGTAACTTAACGTTACAGACTGTTGTCTTGCCCCAAATGTGCCCTTATCCTTCACTGTTATTCAATGACCACCAAGTTAACTAAAAAGCCGTTTCTGGTTGTTAGCTCAAAATAGTTTGATTTAACTTTCTAGCTAGATATCCCCGTCAGATATATTAACTAACTAGCTAACGTTACTACTACTAATTAGCTGTGCTAGCTAGCTAACGTTAGCCAACCTATATCCAACCCAAACAAGACGGAGAAAGCGGTTGTAATCATACGTTAGCTTGTCTCTAGGGATTTGAACAGCGATATAGCTTAATAAATAGCTACCTCGCTAACGACATATTGAAGTAGCTAATGAAGAGGTTCTACTTACATGTAGTTAGCGACAGTTACATAGAAATCCCCACAGGTCCTTGCACTGGACAGCTTAGATGACGAATGACTCTGGCTAGCTAACTGTTAACTAGTAAAATAACGTTGACACGACGCTTTTCAGCTAACTAGATAGAGACGGTTAGCTACGTCCTTGTTGTACAAACTGTTGTGCTGCAGTGTGAATATAAAGGATTATTCTAGTCAGGTTATGCGGATGTTCATTTGCGTTCCGTCTGAGAGTTTTTTTACAACTCTGCGCTTTAAAATTCGGATTGTCTTGTTTATATACGTAGTACTCCGCCACGGACACAAAGTAGGCGGTGATGAGGCGTTCAAGAGGTCGACACTAAATAACGGTATTCCATTGGCCAAACTCGGCCTTCGTCATTCGTGAGCTACTTCATCTTGCATTCCGATTGTCTGTTTAGCATGTCAGTCAACAGCAAGGGTCTATTTACGGTAGTGGCGAGCTTTTCATGTGTGTTGGGATCACAAGTATCATAATGTTGATGGTTCTTGAGATAGCTACTGAACATTAATAACAATTTATTCGGTGGTGTATATACTGTATGGGCTCCCGAGTGGCGCAGCGGTCTAAGGCGCTGCATCTCAGTGCTTGAGGCGTCACTACAGACCCCCTGGTTCGATTCCAGGCTGTATCACAACCGGCCGTGATTGGGAGTCCCATAGGACGGCGCACAATTGGCCCAGCGTCGTCCGGGTTTGGCCGGTACAGGCCGTCATTGTAAATAATAATTTGTTCTTAACTGACTTGCCTAGTTAAATAAAGGTTAAATACAAATGAATAAAATACTTTGAAAGGGCGATATACTGTCTCAAATATATGAGAGAATAATTTGCTGTAGTTGCTCTGATTATGCCAGCGTGATTATTTCGGAAATGCAATGAGCATTGTGAGATGATGTGCAAAAAAATTATGTGGAGAGGGAAAAGTAGTGCACAGGCAGTTTGGCGGAAGGACACGTCACCGGGTAGGATTGTGCTCTGTTTCGTTATGTACTTCGGGCATTGGCTGTACAGGCTGTAGTTTGCCAATGACATTTTTGAAATGCTTTGGCTTGAAGTTACAGGGTTATTCTGACCTCGCTCTCCTAAAAATTAGGAGTAAAAGAGAGGAATGGATATAGTGAAATGAATGGACATTAGAGTTATGCAGATTGGGTCCTTAGAAAATAGGATATTATGTGTAAGATTAACCTTTTACAGTAGGCTACAGGTTACAGGTTCCTATGATGAAACTTTAAGATCATGGTCTGTGGGACTGTGTGAGTGACTGGTTTTGTTACACAATGGTCAAGCTCTTTCTGTTTGTATCTATGCATCCTAGCACAGCAACTGTGTAGAGCTTAAAGACGTCGTCTAGCGATTTAAAAAAAAATAACTTTTACAGTTGAAAGCCATATCCCAAGTATAAATAAGGTGAAGTATACACACTAAAGAGTAAAGAATAAATAAAAAAAATGCACAACTGCAAACTTCAAGGTGTAGGGCATTCAAAGAGTTGGTCTAAATGGGGATTTGTGATGTCATCGGCCTCCCCCCTTGCTTGAGGAACAATAGAGGAGCATTAGAGAACAAAAGAGGAAAGGGGGTTGGAGCAGGTGGTCAGTCCAGTTCAAGTGTTCAGCAGTCTGATGGTTTGTAGATATAAAACAGGCTCAGAGAAAGTTTCTGTCAGACCTCACGCTCCGACACCGTCTGCCCGACGACAAGGCAGAGAACAACTCGTGGCTGGGGTGTGTAGGGTCCTTGATGATGCTGCATGCCTTCCTCAGGCACCGTTTCCAGTAGATGTCCTGGATGGGTGGAAGCACGGTCCCAGTGATGTACTGGGCCGTCTTTAACCACCCGCTGGAGGGCCTTGCAGTCGTGGATGTAGCAATTTCCGTACAAGGCCGTGATGCAACCAGTCATGACGCTCTCGATGGCGCATCGGTAGTATTTGAAGAGGACCTTGGGTGGCATGGTCATTTTTTTAACCGCCTTAGGAAGTAGAGTCGCTGTTGCGCCATCTTGACAAGAGGGTGGTGTTGTTGGTCCATGTCAAGCCCTCTGGGATGTGAACGCTGAGGAACTTAAAACTTGTTACTTTCTCTACTGCAGTCCCGTTGATGTGGATTGGGGCATGTTACCTCCTCTGCATCCTGAAGTCAACAATCATCTCCTTTGTTTTGCTGACGTTGAGGGAGAGGTTGTTGTCAAGACACCACAATGCCAGTTCACTTACCTCCTCCCAATATGTCATTTTATTAGGTTTTTCCAAAATTCCTTACAGTTTAAAATGTTAAAATTCAATCCATCATTAATTTAAAATTCCAAATAATGAACAATAAGTAATCAATTCAAATTAAGCAAACCAAATGGTCCAAGAAAAGCAATCAGAAAAATCTGTCAGTCAATTCAGTCCGTCAGTCAGTCAGTCCACAATGTATGTATCTTTGTTTTGGGGGACAGGAAGGGGTGGGGTCTATGCTGGCAGTTGCTGAAAAGAGGTGACAGTTGTGGTTGGTCGGTGCAGTGTCCAGGGTTGGTGATGTGGCTGGGATCGGGAAAACCTGGGTTGGTACTGGAGATGGGGCCGGGCCGGGCCGGGACTGGAAGTCGTGCTGGGACCAGGACTGGAGACCAAGGGTTGGTGTTAGGGACCGGGGGGGAAAAACAGGAACGGGGAACCAGAAACCGGGAACTGGGGCTGCTGCAGGTGCTGGGTCGGAATCTGGGTCTGTAGAGCGGAGGAAGGACAACCTGAGGAGCAAGCAGACACACAAGGGAGCCCTAGACCCAGAGGTCAATGGTGGTACTTCCCTGTGGCCTGCTCGCTCTGAGTGAAGGTCTGATCTTTGGTCCCTCCTCCGCGCTTCTTCCAGTGTTCTGGTGCTGGATCTGGTGCTGGAACTGGGTCTGGTGTTGGAACTGGGTCTGGTACTGGAACTGGGTCTGGTGTTGGATCTGCAGAGGGGAGGAAGAACAACCTGAGGAGCGAGCAGACACACATGGAAGAACAAGACCCGGAGTATATTATTATTATTATTATTAGATCAGTGATGGTACTCTCCTGTGGCCTGCTTGCTCCGGGCGTAGGTCTAGAGCTTTGGTCCTTCCTCCGTGCCCTTCTGGTGTGGTGATGACTGGTTCCTGGTTCTGGTGTGGTTCTGTGAGAGGGATAAGTGTAGGGGGAGGAAAGGGGGAAAGGGATGGAGGGGGAGCAGGAGTATGTGGGGGAGGTGGAGGGTATATCCATCGGCTGGGCTGGTGTTGGAGGAGGAACGAAGCAGCGGCAAGGCTGGACGCTGGAGGCTGGAAGACAGAGGGAGCAAACAGGGCCCAGACCCACCTGACCACAGAGCACTCACAAACAGTTGGTAGGTGTGTTCAGAATGAGTGCCTCCGTGGGGGAAGCTCTCTGTAGGTACCACCTGCCGTCTATAGATGGATTATCTGATGGGGAGGCAACCATGAACAGCCGTCTAGGGAAAGTCCTTCTGTTCGGAGTGTGTTGTCAAGGTCATGATGATGGGTCTGGGAGGGGGAGACGGTTTCTCGGAGGGGATAGAGGGTCTGGCGGGTCGTGTTTGCTGGCGTCAGGGTTTTGATTCTGGGGTGGTCTTTTGGTCTGGTCTGTTGTTTTGTCCGTTTGGTCATTTTTGTCCAGTTTGGGTCTTCATCGTCATCTAAGAACTGGAGTTGTGAGGCGAGGGGGTCTTCCTGTTGTATGAGCTGTGAGGCCAGGGGGGTCTTCCTGTTGTATGAGCTGTGAGGCGAGGGGGTCTTCCTGTTGTATGAGCTGTGAGGCGAGGGGGTCTTCCTGTTGTATGAGCTGTGAGGCGAGGGGTCTTCCTGTTGTATGAGCTGTGAGGCGAGGGGGTCTTCCTGTTGTATGAGCTGTGAGGCGAGGGGTCTTCCTGTTGTATGAGCTGTGAGGCGAGGGGGGTCTTCCTGTTGTATGAGCTGTGAGGCGAGGGGGGGTCTTCCTGTTGTATGAGCTGTGAGGCGAGGGGGTCTTCCTGTTGTATGAGCTGTGAGGCCAGGGGGGTCTTCCTGTTGTATGAGCTGTGAGGCGAGGGGGGTCTTCCTGTTGTATGAGCTGTGAGGCGAGGGGGTCTTCCTGTTGTATGAGCTGTGAGGCGAGGGGGTCTTCCTGTTGTATGAGCTGTGAGGCGAGGGGGTCTTCCTGTTGTATGAGCTGTGAGGCGAGGGGGTCTTCCTGTTGTATGAGCTGTGAGGCGAGGGGGTCTTCCTGTTGTATGAGCTGTGAGGCGAGGGGGTCTTCCTGTTGTATGAGCTGTGAGGCGAGGGGGTCTTCCTGTTGTATGAGCTGTGAGGCGAGGGGGTCTTCCTGTTGTATGAGTTGTGAGGCCAGGGGGTCTTCCTGTTGTATGAGCTGTGAGGCCAGGGGGGTCTTCCTGTTGTATGAGCTGTGAGGCGAGGGGGTCTTCCTGTTGTATGAGTTGTGAGGCCAGGGGGGTCTTCCTGTTGTATGAGCTGTGAGGCGAGGGGGTCTTCCTGTTGTATGAGCTGTGAGGCGAGGGGGTCTTCCTGTTGTATGAGCTGTGAGGCGAGGGGGTCTTCCTGTTGTATGAGCTGTGAGGCGAGGGGGTCTTCCTGTTGTATGAGCTGTGAGGCGAGGGGGTCTTCCTGTTGTATGAGCTGTGAGGCGAGGGGGTCTTCCTGTTGTATGAGCTGTGAGGCGAGGGGGTCTTCCTGTTGTATGAGCTGTGAGGCGAGGGGTCTTCCTGTTGTATGAGCTGTGAGGCGAGGGGGTCTTCCTGTTGTATGAGCTGTGAGGCGAGGGGGTCTTCCTGTTGTATGAGCTGTGAGGCGAGGGGGTCTTCCTGTTGTATGAGCTGTGAGGCCAGGGGGTCTTCCTGTTGTATGAGCTGTGAGGCCAGGGGGGTCTTCCTGTTGTATGAGCTGTGAGGCGAGGGGGTCTTCCTGTTGTATGAGCTCTCTCAAAACCGGCTCCATTTTGATCCGGGGTTTGGAGGGGGTGGAGGCAGTAAGGAAGGGATTTGTTGGGGGTGCAAAGGCAGAGGGGCCGGCAGGGGCGGGGGCTGTTTCTGGGATGTCTTGGGTGGTGACAGGGATGGGGGCCATTTCTGAGACATCTTGGGTGGTTGGTTGGGCGGTGCCGGTGTAAAGTTCTGGGTCTTCATGGTTGTTGTCTGGTGGAGGGGGTTGGGATTTGGGTTGGTGGCGTTGGCCCTTGCCCTGCAGGCATAGGAACTGGGGCAGGTTCTGAAGAAATTACCTCCTTTCGCCACACAAGTTGCAGGGGGCGTGTGGAGGTACAGTCTGAGGTAGGATGGTTGTCTTTACAGATCGTACAGAGGATAGCTCTGCGGGTTGCAGCCAGATGGCCCAGTTGTCCGAAGTTCCTGCACAGTTTGGGAATGCCGTAGTAGTGGACGGAGCCTCTGTTGTTCCTCAGCGTGATGGTGCTGGGGAGGTGTTGGACTCCACCCACTCCGGTTGGGTCCAAGTCTTAACATTACTAGTCATTTTCGTGCCCCAGTCCAGACGTTGTCTTCGTCCAGGACACTCCTAGCCGCTGACTTGATGGTGGCGAACCTGCTTAACCAAACTTGTGTGTCGTAGTCCTGGATGCATTCGTTGTGAAACTGTACTGTAACTACCTTGGATTCTTCTGTAAAGGGGCTATGCTCAGAGTTTGTTAAACGGGGCTGAATTTTTGCAGTTTCGGAATTTCTACCAAATCTGTTCTAGTAACTGTGTGTTCTAGAAACTGGCTTCTAATGATTCCTGTGTCCCTGGGGATTTCACCTGGCAGTTCAGGTTAGACGGCACAATGCCCTCCTCCCAATACCTTGGTGTCGCGCTTGGAGGGAACAGTAGTGTTGAATGCTGAACTGTAGTCAATCAACAGCATTCTCACATACGTGTTCCTCTTGTCCAGTTGTGTTACGGCCGTGTGAATAGTGATGGAAATGGAATCTTCCATGGATCTGTTGGAGCAGTAGGCAGATTGGAGTGGGTCCAGTGGGCCTGGCATGCTGGCCTTGATGTGGGTCATGACCAGCCTCTCAAAGCACTTCATGATGACAGAGGTGAGCGCGACGGGGTGAATGTCCTCTCTCTCTCTCTCTCTCTCTCTCTCTCTCTCTCTCTCTCTCTCTCTCTCTCTCTCTCTCTCTCTCTCTCTCTCTCTCTCTCTCTCTCTCTCTCTCTCTCTCTCTCTCTCTCTCTCTCTCTCTCTCTCTCTCTCTCTCAACATGGACTCCGGAGCTCTGGGTTTTCACAATAAACACAAAACCGCATTAATGAATTATACAGCTGGGGAAATGGGGGTTCAGGGGAGGGGAACAGATTTGAGACTGAATAGTACATTTCATAAATGCTTGATTTGTTCAGTCTGAAATCTTCTCCAACTCAGGGGATGGACGTTAATGCAGTGTACTCTGGGAAAAGCACAATGCAGTGATGCAATACAATATTATAATTGATTATAATATGATTGACATTCATTCATAGTAGAGTGTCTGTTTTCCAGGAACATGTTTTTCTGCAGCCTCAGGCAACTCTCTCTCCCCCTCCTTGTCTCTCTCCCTCCCTCCCTCTCTCCAGATTGGGTCTCTGTAGGGGTGAGTGATGTGTCCCACCAGGGAAGATCCTGTGTGATGGAGCCATACAAACACTACAGGAGCCATTGGACACAGACCAAGACATGGCTGCATTCAGGTTGTGAGTAAACCTATCAGGAAAATCTGTACGCTATTAATCACAGTATATAAATTAGTATATGCCCGTTAGCAGACGCTGTCATCCAAAGCTTAATGTCATGTGTGTATACATTTTCCGTACGGGTGGCCCCAGCGGCAATCGAACCCTTGACCTTTGGCGTGGCCAATCGTCATGCGTTACCTACTGAGCCACACAGTAAAAAGGACAGTTTGAATATTAGAACATACCACAAATGACTATCTTATTTGGTTGCTATTCCCACAACACGGCAGCATTCAGGCAGTGAGACGGCCAAACGCTGCAAAATGGCTCACTTCAACAGAGCATTGAAAATCCACTGCATACTGTATATTTGGTTGTTACTTGGTTGTTATTTCCACAACAGCTCTGTCGTAGCTGGCCGTGACCGGGAGACCCATGGGGCGGCGCACAATTGGCCCGGCGTCATTCCAGGGTAGGGGAGGGAATGGCAGGCAGGGATGTTGGTAGAGCATGGCGTTTGCAATGCCAGGGTTGTGGGTTCGATTCCCGCGGGGGGCCAGTATGAACCAAAAAAATTATAATATGTTTGCACTCACTATCTGTAAGTCGCTCTGGATAAGAGCGTCTGCTAAATGACTAAAATGTAATGTAAATGTGTGTTAAAAATGTATGAAGATTATTTCCCCCCACTAGTTTAACAGCGTTCAGGCTCAACAGGTTTCTCGCTGGTTTCTGCCTCTTGTCTTCGAGAGCTCACCAAAGGGCCCCACAATTATTTATTTTGTGGTGAGGTTCTCCTAGTTGTGTTTTTGAAAGTGCACATATCTATAAAGTGTTCCTCTCTTCATTTGCACTGGCCATGGACTTTAAAATGCGAGAGACTATGTGTGTGTGTGTGTGTGTGTGTGTGTGTGTGTGCGTGTGTGCTAAGAAGTGCTAAGAAGTAGGAATGTCATTAAATATATTAATACATGTTAATACCTTCCCAGCTCGACTCTACTGAATACGTGCATGCTTTGAAGAGGTTTGAGCAGTGGGCTCAGGGAAAAGAGTTGGAAATAGCTTTCAGGCTAAATAAGCTAACACTAAAACCTTGATATACAGTACAGGCATGAGAGATGGGACTGTGAACCAGATGTGTTCATGGATTTGGACAGTACAGCCTCCTAGTTATCATGACCATGTATTTAAAGTCAAGTCGTCGGTACTGAGCCTTATGTAATGCCTGATATAAGCAAGGTCCATGCCTGAATATCTTTACTGTGTTGAATATGACTATGTAGAGTATGTGGAGGAGGTTCTACAATGTCTATTAACTATCAGTGGGATCACCTCTGCTCTCCCATTTAAATACCATTCTGTTCCAGGCAGCGCTGGCTTTCATGTCACGGATTATGTTCAGCAGGTTTAGCCAGCCAGTCAGCCAGTCAGCCAGTCGGCCAGTCAGCCAGTCGGCCAGTCAGTCAGTCAGCCAGTCAGCCAGTCAGCCAGTCAGCCAGTTGGTCAGTCAGTCAGCCAGTCAGCCAGTCGGCCAGTCAGCCAGTCAGCCAGTCAGCCAGTCAGCCAGTCAGCCAGTCGGCCAGTCAGTCAGTCAGCCAGTCAGCCAGTCAGCCAGTCGGCCAGTCGGCCAGTCAGTCAGCCAGTCAGCCAGTTGGCCAGTGTATGGCTTAAAGTGGTCCCATGGACAGATACTCCAATCTCCGCTGTGGAGCTTTGAAGCTCCTTCAGGGTTATCTTTGGTCTCTTTGTTGCCTCTCTGATTAATGCCCTCCTTGCCTGGTCCGTGAGTTTTGGTGGGCGGCCCTCTCTTGGCAGGTTTGTTGTGGTACCATATTCTTTCCATTTTTTAATAATGGATTTAATGGTGCTCCGTGGGATGTTCAAAGTTTCTGATATTTTTTTATAACCCAACCCTGATCTGTACTTCTCCACAACTTTGTCCCTGACCTGTTTGGAGAGCTCATTGGTCTTCATACCATCCATTGCTCTCAGTGGGGATGATGTGTCACAATTCCATGAATAGTGAATGGAGTCTGATACAGTGGGCTCTGAGTCCCTGGCAGTGTGATTTGTATTTTTATCCTCCTTTCTCTCTCATTTCGACTCTGACCTTCCCTCGCTTACACACTCCTGTTCTGGAGTCCTTAACCCAAACACATTTTCTGTCTCTTCTCTTCTCTTCTCTTACTACATGATTCCATATGTGTTATTTCATAGTTTTATTGTATTCACTATTATTCTACAATGTAGAAAATAGTAAAGAAATAAAGAAAGAAAAACCCTTGACTGGTACTGTATATATATATATATATATATATACTTTTTTAAATATATTTTGTTGTTGTTGTTATTTCCCCCTAACCCCACCACCCCTAATTGGAGTAAACTAATTACCCGTTACGAGATTGCTATACCCTTACGGAAGAAAAAAAAACATGAATTTCACGTGAACACGTGATCTCGTGTGATCTCATGTGATAAGTGATTTAATGTGAAGTTACTGTGACAACATATGATAAGATAAAACTAACTACACGTGACAATATTTGAGCACGTGAATGCCCAGGGTGTCAAATGTCATTTAGAATATTTTACTTTGAAAGGCATCATTTACATTAATTCAATTGAAACAGTCACGGTCCCCTGCAGGTTTGGTCTAGTTTCAGGTTTGTTCCAGCGACGTCCCCAAGGACGTTTTTAGGACGTTCTTAGAATGTTCTGTCCTTTAACATTAGTGCCTTCATTTAGCTGTAAAAAATACAGTAGCCTTTTGTAGATTTACCATATTTTCACCACAACTAGACAAAAACCTCCAGGGGACCTTTTGTAAATATGGTAAATCTACAAAAGGCTACTGTATTTTTTTTACAGCTAAATGAAGGCACTAATGTTAAAAGGACAGTACGCTGCTGACTTGTGACTCAACACCACTTGGGATTGGAACTCACAGTCTCGTGGTTGTTGTTAGCTACCAGACATTCCTGCTGCACCACAAAGTCTGTGGACATAATGGAGATTGGCAAGAAAACGTTTCTGCTGTTAAAATAAAGTAAATGAAGGCGTTATTTCGATAAAATGACAGCATGCTGCTGTATTCTGATTTAAATTACTGTAAAATCTTGTACTGTGACCACAATTGGGACTCAGCTTTTAAAAGGGATTTGAACTCGTAACTTCTTGGTCGCTAGCAACTTTAAACTTCCTGCTACAGTGCAGCTACACCACCAGATCTGTGAGCGTAAAAGAGATACGGCCACAGACTTAATGGCAGGAATCCATTCAAGCACTTAGCTAAAAGATGCCCAGAATCAGGTAAATCATTGTCCAATTATATCACCACCAACATAACATCAGCGTTAAACTAGCAGTGCTCAAGGACACTTGACGTAGAGATTTGAACTAGCTAAATATTGGTTTGAAGTGCATCGATGTTTCTGCAGTGCCACCACGTTCATAATTACTACTTGGAACATATATTAACACACCCGCAAAAATGAAGGGTATGGTTAGGGTATACTACAGGGTTGTTGCCTGGGGTACAAAAAGGTCAAAGGTAAACTTCACAGGTACACATATGAGCTCACATGGTATAGTTCGGTACCTTGTAATAGTGATGGGAAACCGAGGCTTTCTGAAGGCTTCAACGCTTTCAACAAATTGTGCCGAAAAAACGGTTAATTACTCGGAGCGTCATTATCAGTTCACAATTACACGTTAATGACAACTCTCCCGAGTGGCGCAGTGGTCTAAGGCACTGCATCGCAGTGCTAGCTGTGCCACTAGAGATCCTGGTTCGAATCCAGGCTCTGTCGTGACCAGGAGACCCATGGGGCGGCGCACAATTGGCCCAGTGTCGTCCAGGGTAGGGGAGGGAATGGCCGGCAGGGATGTAGCTCAGTTGGTAGAGCATGGCGTTTGCAACGCCAGGGTTGTGGGTTCGATTCCCACGGGGAATAAAATAATGTATGCACTAACTGTAAGTCGCTCTGGATAAGAGCATCTGCTAAAATGTCAAATCAGCAGGTCAGCAATAAATACCAGCGTGTGATTATCAGATAGTTTTTTTTCTACTGTTTTTGTCAGAACTCCGTAGCGCAGCGGTTAAGTCATTGGCTTTAGTAGTTTACAATCCGTTGGGATACCAGATCTTACATCTCCCTTTTTTTGCCTTAAAGATTACTTCTTTTTTTTTTTACTGAATCTATGGCATTATTTAGGATGCTTAACACAGAAGCTTATACTATACTAAATCAAACAAAAGATTTGAACAACAGTGCAGAGAGTGTGGTTTCACATAATACCATTTTCTAAATAGTGTGCCTTCACGCCCTCATGTGCTTGAATGTTCCATAGTTCCCTACTCTGGCTGCTGAGATACTGGTCAGGTGAAACTGTCTGTACAAAATCTTTAAAGTATTTCTACTTAAGTACTTTACACCACTGCCAATATGCTACTTGGACTTACTGTTACTGCGATGGGTGTTCCAGTTTAGATGGTTTATTTAGTCTCATATTGCAGTCTTCCCAACCCTGGCAGTCATTCTGAATTCATGTTGTGGGTGCCAAAAAATTCTGAAGGATATATATCCCCACTCCGGCTTCAACCTCAAACCCTCACGTCCTTGAATGTTCCATAGTTCCTTACTCTACCTGCTAAGCTACTTGTCAAGTGAAACTGTCTGTACAAAATCATAACTATATTTGTAAGTACGGTGTCCAGTAGAGGTCGGTGTTTGAAAGCAGCTTGGAATCCAAGAAAGCACCGGAACCACGGCGGAATCACAACCGAAGCTTTGGACGTCATTGATGACGGATTTCTGATAAAGTGATACACGCATTGGCACACTGCTTCGAAGTTAGCTGCTTAGCGATTTCAATGCATGCCTCGGAGCTCATAACAGTGCTAGTCAACCCTGTCTGCTGCATTGGGCCACAAGTTCTCATCCACATCACATCGAATGGCCTCTCGCGCAATACACCTGGGAAATAATCTCTTTGCATGCCTGATCCATCCCTGGCAATCTTCTGCAGAGATATCCCAGGCATCCTGCATTCATTGCATCCAAGAGTGACATTTGATAATGTGGATGGTGGTCATAAACTTTCCACCTCCATGAGGAAAATAATGATTATATGGGGTTGAGGAAGGGAGAGTAAGGGGGAGGAAAAGTGACACCATCCTGGGATGGGCTGCAAACCACTCTGACTGCATGGGAGTGGTGAAATGCCACATTGTCCCATACAATCACCCAGGTTTCCATATTTATTCTGACTCGCCCTCTGTCTTCACCTGGCAAAAGCCTTCCCTAGAGGTCATCCATGAATGAAATGAAGCGCTCTGTGTCGTATGGCCCAATTAGTGGTTTATGTAACAGCAATCCTTCAGAGGATATTACGGCACACATTGTGACGTTGGCACCCCTCTGGCCCGGGACATTCACTGTTGCTCTTTTCCCAATCACATTCCTTCCACGTCGGCGTGTTTTGGCCATGTTAAAACCAGCCTCATCCACAAAGACGAACATGTGGGGTGTTGGCCTGGCTTCAAGCTCCATGACACTCTAAAATATTGTCAATCCACAGGGCAACATAACAGTTATTCTATAACAGTAGTTTACATTACAGTATACTGTAACTGAAATCACTGCTGAGTGTGCAGTGCTCTGGTGTGTTTTGGTTACAGTAAAAACAGTACTGAATTACAGGATATAGTCATCTTACCTGGACATATTGGTACCAGGGTTCCTTGACACGATCAGAGTTCCTCTCAAAGGGAACAGTGTACACCTGCTTCATGCTGATATGATGCTTTGTCAAGACTCTAGCAATGGTTGTCGTGCTTACACTTTCAACATTTTGAAATGTATTATTGTCTGCCAACACTCTCTCTTGAATTTCTCTGAGTTTTATGGCATTGTTGCTAATGGCCATGTCAACAATTACAGCTTCCTGCTGAGCAGAGAAAATCCTCCACAGCTCTCTGGCAGAGTCTACCTCTCCCCCTCCATTTGGTAACCGTTGGGTCCTAAAACAGAAATAAAATTACACACAAGTGGATCGGAGAGCTTTTGCTCAATTTACTACTCTACAGTAATATTCAGTACAGTTAGATGCAGAATGCATATCTTACCCGTTAGTTTGCTGGAAGGTTCTTATAATAGATGACACAATTGAGCGTTGCAAATTTGGCTGCACTCTGAGACCAGCATCTCTCATTGATAGACCATGATTGACAACATGATCAATGATTGTAGCCCTAATGTCATCTGACACTACAACTCTGGATCTTCCCCTCAGTCGTCTTCCACCACGGATACGTAATCCTCTGCCTCTCCCGGCAACTCTCCCACCTCTGTAAGCCACAACACGATCTCTGGCTGGGTCCATGTTTATGTAAAATATATTCCAAAAATGGCCGCTTTTGTAGAGATGGTAATGACATAAAAATGGAAAACACCTGGGTAGGTCTTCAGTTATGTAATGTAGAATGAAAATCAGATGTGAATAATTAAGAGTTATTATTATTATTTTTCTTTATTAGAATTTTAGTCTAATTCAATTTTCAGTAGATTTTGAACTTGAGTTTAACAGTTTTGATAAGGGTATCTTAACATTTGCAAAATGGTCTGTAGATACATAGAGTTTTGTTGGTAAATGTGTTTTTGTGAGACAAGTATTTATGTAATTTGAAAGTTGTTGTCATTGAATGCATTTTGTGTCAAAGCAATGACAAATGATCCACAGGTTGCCACATAGAGTGTTGTTGTGATAACTGTATTTAGAGTTTTGCACATGTATCCGCAGTATTGAACAAAATTGTAAAATGGTTTTTGAACTCTATAATTTGTTCACAAGCATGATAGCTGTACTTTTAGTTTATAGTTTGTTGGCCATTAGCCAATTGGCGTTTCCCAATGATTTCAAAGCATTTTAATGCGTCCAACTGGTATTTACGATTTCACAACTGGTAAATTCCCATCTCCTACATGGTTACAAACGCAGCTTTATAGTTAATATATTGGGTTGAAAAATGTACCCTAAAAGGTACTGACCAGTATGATGTGTAACTCTGAAGGTACCTTTGACCTTTTTGTACACCAGGGAACAACACTGTACCGTAACCATACTCCTGTGTGTGTGTGTGTGTGTGTGTGTGTGTGTGTGTGTGTGTGTGTGTGTGTGTGTGTGTGTGTGTGTGTGTGTGTGTGTGTGTGTGTGTGTGTGTGTGTGTGTGTGTGTGTGTGTGTGTGTGTGTGTGTTCTTGAAGTGGACATTGCCATTGGCTGCATGGAGCTGTATTAAGATAAATCTCTTGCGGCTTTGTTTACAAGTTGGAACACTGGAATGTGAGATGTAATCTACACCTTTATTAGGCTGATAGTCATTCTTATTATTTTGTTTCATGATTTTCAATTTGTCATTATTTCTATGTAACCTACACTTTCTCGTTCTGAGTAGGACTGGTGTGACTTCTCGACAATGAGCTCCCCGTTTGACAGCTTTAATGCAGTTATACCCCTGACACTGTCGTGGTCCTCTGTAGCTCAGCTGGTAGCGCACGGCGCTTGTGACGCCAAGGTAGTGTGTTCGATCCCCAGGACCACCCATACACAAAAATGTATGCATGCATGACTGTAAGTCGCGTTGGATAAAAGCGTCTGTTAAATGGCAGATTATTATTATTTACGCTTCATCTGATTGAATCTAGGCCTTAATGTCTAGTGTCTCTGAGCACTGCTACTGTTTAGTTGGTGACAGATAAATCGCACAATTATTGACTTGATTCCGGGCAACTTTTAGCAAAGTGCAGAAATGTATTCTCGCCAATAAATCTGTGGCCAATCTCCGTCATGGGCACAGACCTGGTGGCGAAGCAGGAAATTCAGGTCGCTGTCATCTAAGAGGTTGTGAGTTCAAATCACAGGTGTGGTAGCATCTCAAGCCAATGTTGTCAATTCAGAAAGTAAACCCAGTTCCTATTTTTACGGCATTGACAATAATTGAATTAGAATTAGAATTTCTGTGAACTTCCTGAATACAGTTTGTTGTTGTATATTTACTTACAAAATACATTTTAGCTGTAGAAATACATTAAAAGTTGCTTCCACTATTTTCACCACAGCTCAGTAGCCGGTAATTTACTCTAAAATTACCAGATTATTTTTATTTTTTTACAGTGTATACCATAAGCACTTCTAAAGTATCCTATAAGTTTAAATGCAATTGCAATTGAGGCAAGTTATTTTGCAGGACGGGACAAAAAGTACCCAAGTGCATTGCTATTGACAGTAAATAAATTGCAAAACACTAATACAGTATCCTATTACTGTAGACATTTACCGTAAAATAACTGTAACATTTACCCCAAAATAAACAGCAATGGCTAACAGTGTAGTTCCATGTTATCACTTTTTCAAATGGGCAATTCCATGTGGTATTGCTGTTCAGCTAAAATGATGACCCCACCTGGGATTTGAACTCAGAACCACTGGATTGGAAGTAGGCTGATCATTCTGCTGCGCCACAAAGTCTGTAGCATTCCTTCACACATTCAATACCTATAATACATCTCTGCAAAAACCTAATCTGCACTGCTATTATAGTTATCAGTTAATCTGACTATTCTCTCATCATTGATTTAATTGAATTATTTCAGTAATTTGAGGGTTTTCTGTATAGTTGTCTAATGTTGGTGGGGCATATAATTCTGTTTTAATGTTACTCCTGAATCACTATGATAAATATAATCGTTTTTCTTGAGTGTATTTTTAACAAAACTGAGATTTACTTTGAAGTCCAGTGTAGGAATACAGGTGAAATCAGTTTCTGACACAGGCATGGTAGCGTAGCAGGAAACTCTGAATGCTGTGAACCAAGAGGATGTGAGTTCAAATCCCAGGTAACAACATGTTGAATAATAATGACTCTATAAATACACACATTTGTTGTCCCATATGTATGTTGAAAGCCCTGTGTATCATAATGACTTGGTTTGCAGAAATCTCATGTAGAAATGTGAATCCAGATGTGAAAGGTTATGTAATCACTTAATATAATCACATGTGAAGTATCTATGGTGCCAGGGTACTGATGCGTAAACACACTGGGAGGACATTTTGTCTACTCTGCAATATGTCAGTTTGCCCCGACCTGCATCCAATGGCTATGTCGAGGGTCACACCAGTTAGCTATGAGACATTTACGTTTTAGTCATTTAGCAGACGCTCTTATCCAGAGCGACTTACAGGAGCAATTAGGGTTAAGCGCCTTGCTTAAGGGCACATCGACAGATTTTTCACCTAGTCGGCTCGGGGATTAGAACCAGCAACCTTTCGGTTACTGGCACAACGCTCTTACCCACTAAGCTACCTGCCGCGACCAGTCGAGGGTCACACCAGTTGGCTATGAGACGAGTCGAGGGTCACATTAGTTGAAAAATGCCTATAACAAAAGTATCAGTACTTACTATAGAATTATGTAGTAAACCGTAGTATACTGTAGAATACTATACTGCACACTGTAGTATCCCTCAATCATGTGTAGTACTTAGTATATAATGTTGTAGTATACTGTAGAATACTACAGTATACTACAGACCCACAGCTAATAGTACACTTTTCTGTATATGCAAAAGTATGTGGACATTTAGATGTTCCCTCTAAACTGCGCCCATCCGGTAGCCCCGAGACAGCCGCACAGCTCCCCTGACAGAACCCATCCGGTAGCCCCGAGACAGCCGCACAGCTCCCCTGACAGAACCCATCCGGTAGCCCCGAGACAGCCGCACAGCTCCCCTGACAGAAGCACGAGATTGAACTTCACTCAACTTTCTACAGTTTTCACTATCAACGTTTCCCTTTACTGTGGCAATTGTGATCGTATCAATGCAATATTAGCCACTCTCAATGTAACATACCGAAACAAAAAAAACTAACTATGCAAGAGATTTTCTTGTAGGGAGAACACATCGGAGTAGGGTTCTATTGAGCATGACTCAGCCCATACTCTACAGACAGGTGCGGTATAACCAATCAGAGCTGCCGTAGGCCTATATGAAAAATAGACCATTGCCATATATGGATCTGTGCCATTTACTTTGAACTTGACCGTGTTCGTGAGTACATAACCTTGTTTTGAGATCAAAGCAAAATTAGCATGTAGCCATGTGTGCACATTTTGTTCATATCCTTTGCTAGTTAGTGAGTTTTTATTCCAGTTATAGATACATTGTAGTCAGCAATAGTGGAGTGATTGCTTCCTACAAGAGAACAAAGCATTTATATTTCTAGACATCTTTGAAAAGCAAGTCAGGTAAAGAGCTTTTTCTGTCTTAAAGGACCAGTGTTTTGAGACAGGCTTGAATAAGCTAAGTAGCCAATAGGCAGAGAGAAGCATAATTTGTCTGATTCTCTGTAATAATGGAATGGGAATAATAATGCATTTTATTTTGTAAAGTGGTTTCTTGCATCGAACAACACAACATTTTCAGTCACCTCCTTATCTGAAGGACAAGTTTTATTTTCAAAAGTCTCATGGAATGTAGGCCTACACTGAACACCACACATTAGCTGCTACAGTAGGCTGAATGATAGAACAGCTATTTCCATGTTAAAATGTTATGGGATTCATTTTCTCCATTGTTTTAAATGGTAGGCCACTCTGGTAGGCCTACATTATGATCAAATAGCCACAGTAGCCTACTTGGACACTGTTAAAACTGTAACTTAAAGTGGGTACAGCCTCAGTGTTCACAGTAAACGCGCACTGGAAGTTGCACAGAATGAAGTTTGCACTCAGCAGAAATAATTAGAGGGAACATTGGTGGATACCCCTTCAAATTAGTGGATGTAGCTATTTCAGCCACACCCGTTGCTGACAGGTGTATAAAATCAAGCACACAGCCATGCAATTTCCATAGACAAACATTGGCAGTAGAATGGCATTACTGAAGAGCTCAGTGACTTTCAATGTGGCACCGTCATAGGATGCCACCTTTCCAACAAGTCAGTTTGTCAAATTTCTGCCCTGCTAGAGCTGCCCCGGTCAACTGTAAGTGCTGTTATTGTGAAGTGGAAATATCTAGGAGCACTCTCCCGAGTGGCGCAGTGGTCTAGAGATCCTGGTTCGAATCCAGGCTCTGTCGTAGCCGGCTGCGACCGGGAGACCCATGGGGCGGCGCACAATTGGCCCAGCGTCATCCAGGGTAGGGGAGGGAATGGCCGGCAGGAATGTAGCTCAGTTGGTAGAGCATGGCGTTTGCAACGCCAGGGTTGTGGGTTTGATTCCCACGGGGGGCCAGTATGAAAAAATAATAATAATAATGTATGCACTCACTAACTGTAAGTCGCTCTGGATAAGAGCATCTGCTAAATGACTAAAATGTAAACAACAGCTCAGCTGCGAAGTGGTAGGCCACACAAGCTCACAAAATGGGATCGCCAAGTGCTGAAGTGCGTAAAAATCGTCTGTCCTCGGTTGCAACACTTACTACTGAGTTCCAAACTGCCTCTGGTAGCAACGTCAGCACAAGAACTGTTCATCGGGAACTTTATGAAATGGGTTTCCATGGCCGAGCAGCTGCACACAAGCCTAAGATCGCAATGCCAAGCATCAGCTGGAGTGGTGTAAAGCTCGCCGCCATTGGACTCTGGAGCAGTGGAAATGCCTTCTCTGGAGTGATGAATCATGCTTCACCATCTGGCAGTCCGACGGAAGAATCTGAGTTTGGCAGATGCCAGGAGAACGCTACCTGCCCGAATGCATAGTGTAAAGTTTGGTGGAGGAGGAATGATGGTCTTAGGCTGTTTTTTTATGGTTCAGGCTAGGCCCCTTAGTTCCAGTGAAGGGAAATCTTAATGCTACAGTATACAATGACATTCTACAACTCCCCCGAGCTAATAGTATCAGGTCCTACTGCAGCCAAATGTAGGGCACTATATAGTGAATAGCATGCCATGTCAGCAACAGGAAATTAGATTTTTGGGTGGATTATAATGAATGGACATTTTTGTAGGGTTGATTCATTTTGTATTAGTTGAAATCAAGTCTGAAAATGTTAAATGGAAATTACAAACTTTACACGCCTTTTTTAAACCATGAATACACTATAAGTTTGCATTTCCTGTTGTGCAGGAAATTTCCTGCAACAACCGGGTGATCAAATTAAGATCCTACATCTGTAGTTCGCATTTTGTACCAGGTAGTTACCAATTGTGTTTGAGTTCTTTGAAGTTACTGTCTGTTCATGAACCCCTCAGACTTTGTATGCATCCCAAATGGCTCCCTGTTTACTACCAATAGGGCTCTGGTCAGAAGTAGTGTGTTACAGTATATAGGGAATGTTGTTTAGCTTGGCGTTCCATCTCATCTGCTAAGTAGATTATGCTGTGGCTAGTGCTGAGCGATTCATGCTTTTTGAGGTCGGTTCAGTTTCGGTTCGATGACTAAAAAAAAGTATCACGTTTTTCCATTTCTATAATTTTTTTAAATGCACTATGCATTATGTGGGTTGAATGCTGTAACACAGAATAAAACAATTAATAAAAGTCACATTACTTTAATAAAATATTAGTTTTATTTGATGACTTTATTATTTCATTCCAAGTCATCATCTCATCTCTATAGAGCTGCTGCCTGTGCTGTCTGACTAAATCACTATTTTAGTAGTTCTTCAAAGTAAATAAGGCAGACTTTTATGACTGCTGAATACCAACTATCAATCACTTACAGTGGGGAAAAAAAGTATTTAGTCAGCCACCAATTGTGCAAGTTCTCCCACTTAAAAAGATGAGAGAGGCCTGTAATTTTCATCATAGGTACACGTCAACTATGACAGACAAAATGAGAAAAAAAAATCCAGAAAATCACATTGTAGAATTTTTAATGAATTTATTGGCATATGATGGTGGAAAATAAGTATTTGGTCAATAACAAAAGTTTCTCAATACTTTGTTATATACCCTTTGTTGGCAATGACACAGGTCAAACATTTTCTGTAAGTCTTCACAAGGTTTTCACACACTGTTGCTGGTATTTTGGCCCATTCCTCCATGCAGATCTCCTCTAGAGCAGTGATGTTTTGGGGCTGTCGCTGGGCAACACAGACTTTCAACTCCCTCCAAAGATTTTCTATGGGGTTGAGATCTGGAGACTGGCTAGGCCACTCCAGGACCTTGAAATGCTTCTTACGAAGCCACTCCTTCGTTGCCCGGGCGGTGTGTTTGGGATCATTGTCATGCTGAAAGACCCAGCCACGTTTCATCATCAATGCCCTTGCTGATGGAAGGAGGGTTTCACTCAAAATCTCACGATACATGGCCCCATTCATTATTTCCTTTACACAGATCAGTCGTCCTGGTCCCTTTGCAGAAAAACAGCCCCAAAGCATGATGTTTCCAACCCCATGCTTCACAGTAGGTATGGTGTTCTTTGGATGCAACTCAGCATTCTTTGTCCTCCAAACATGACGAGTTGAGTTTTTACCAAAAAGTTATATTTTGGTTTCATCTGACCATATGACATTCTCCCAATCCTCTTCTGGATCATCCAAATGCACTTCAGACGGGCCTGGACATGTACTGGCTTAAGCAGGGGGACACGTCTCGCACTGCAGGATTTGAGTCCCTGGCGGCGTAGTGTGTTACTGATGGTTGGCTTTGTTACTTTGGTCCCAGCTCTCAGCAGGTCATTCACTAGGTCCCCCCGTGTGGTTCTGGGATTTTTGCTCACCGTTCTTGTGATCATTTTGACCCCACGGGGTGAGATCTTGCGTGGAGCCCCAGATCGAGGGAGATTATCAGTGGTCTTGTATGTCTTCCATTTCCTAATAATTGCTCCCACAGTTGATTTCTTCAAACCAAGCTGCTTACCTATTGCAGATTCAGTCTTCCCAGCCTGGTGCAGGTCTACAATTTTGTTTTTGGTGTCCTTTGACAGCTCTTTGGTCTTGGCCATTGTGAAGTTTGGAGTGTGACTGTTTGAGGTTGTGGACAGGTGTCTTTTATACTGATAACAAGTTCAAACAGGTGCCATTAATACAGGTAACGAGTGGAGGACAGAGGAGCCTCTTAAAGAAGTTGTTACAGGTCTGTGAGAGCCAGAAATCTTGCTTGTTTGTAGGTGACCAAATACTTATTTTCCACCATAATTTGCAAATAAATTCATTAAAAATCCTACAATGGGATTTTCTGGATTTTTTTTTCTCAATTTGTCTGTCATAGTTGACGTGTACCTATGATGAAAATTACAGGCCTCTCTCATCTTTTTGAGTGGGAGAACTTGCACAATTGGTGGCTGACTAAATACTTTTTTTCCCCCACTGTAGATGATGTATTTTCAGGTAGAGATACCTCGCCAAGCAACAGCTTTCTATCCCCCTCGATCGGTGCGTTCTCTCTTCTCTCAGCGGGCGCGCAATGGATTATAGTCATTGTAGTTCATTACCATGTTTTCTGCACTAAACTATGTAGAATATTGGCCTGTTGGAAACTACAACTCCGTACTACATCGCACAGTTCAGGCTGGCTCTGATTTATCTCTACATCAAAAACTCCACATCGAGCAAAAAAATAAAACATCTATTGAATTCGAATAATTGAACCAATTAGTTGTTTAAAAAAAACGAAAAAATAACTGAAATGTCGGTTAATCGCTCAGCACTAGCTGTAGCTATTGCCAATGCATTACACAACTACACAATCAACTAAAGTTCTAATGGAGGAGTCGAATAATGGAACACCCAATACTAGCCATGGTAGGGATTGTGATAATAAAGCACATTTATAGTATTTATAGGGATAAGGGATAAGACGGTATTACAAGAAAAGATAACAAGCAAAATAATACATCTTCAAATACAACTAATTAGAACACATGTACTCAATCAACATAGTGGAGATAAAAACATAGCGAACAGAATACATAGAAGGCACAGTATGTGGGGATGTGTGGATGTATTGTGATGGAAGGTGTGGTGTGCGTTTTTGTGTTTGAAAAAGTGTGGCGTTAAGTGAGTGAGAAAGGAAATGGTTGCATATCCCAGAACCAACGTGTGTCTGTGAACAGGGGTAGTGAGAGAGAGCTTTCACATTTTGTGCAGATGAGGGATATACATTTTAAAATAAAGTATACATCTAATCTATTTTTTTATTGTCCTATCATGATGGAATGATCCCCAACCCTATATCCTAGACACCCACCTGAGTGACCCATAAACCAAAGAGAAGTCCCCATCTGTTTTATGGACCTGCTGTGAGTTGCCTATATGCAGCCAAAACAGAAAAATAAATGCGGTCAGAGACCTACTTGAGCAGCACTGCCCCCTCAAGATTCTGAGCCTGCCTGGCATGGTTGGTCCTACAAAGCCAGAGCCCCCTGATGGGAGAGCATAATATACAAGGACATTCTCAAAGCTGCTAATGAGAACCTTCACGACCTTGTACCTAGCCGGTGGGGGATTCCGGTGGGGTACCCCCACCCAGGTAGTGGCAGTGCTGGCAACACTGGCTGCAGTAACCCATGGGGAGGGGGTCACACTCGGACAATCAGAGAGGGGGCTTATCATTGTGGCCCTGGTGGCACAAAATAATCAAAAGGTCTGACTGCTCGGAGATGCTTGGGGAAAATGGTTACAACGGGGGACCAGAGTGTTTGTGTCTCAGGGGAAGAGGGTGGATCTGATCTCCATCACCTAGGACTTGACATAGATTCATCAAATCTTACATTGTTGTCAATTTTTGCTCAATCTTGCATTGCTTTCTCAAACAGCTGTAACTGTATGTGCATTCGTAAATCAGGTCCTTTCTTGAGTTGGGCTCTGGGATGTAACAACCGTTGAGCGTCTGATCTTATGGTTGATTGTGGAGGAAAGGGGTTGAGTGTGTTAGAGTATGCGCGTGTGTGTTTATCCCACATCTGTTGCAAGGGGGTAAGGATGTTAGGGAGAATATAGGATGAACCACAATAATTGTTTGCTAAAATAATAATTGCTTGACAAAAATGTAATGTAATACAATGGCAATCCGGGTTATAGGTAACAATCCTACGCATGAACTGCCAACATTATTACGCATATTAATTGATAATGATGGAAATGAAGATATGCAAAATATTTTGGATATATATATTTTTTAATAGCTGTATATATATATATATATATATATATTGAGGTGAGAGCATTGGAAATGCTTTTGGCGGTTGACCTGCTTCTGTTTTGTGGGTGGCACTGTGTGCTGTTTTCGATGGATGGGTCCTGGCCTCTCGGGGCCCTAGGGATGCGGAGGGACGGGGGTGGGATGCCGATCACTGGGATGACGACCCAACTTGGGATGGGGAGGGGCTTTAGCGGGGGGAATAGTGGAGAACAATTGGAGGGTTACTTAGTAGCAATGCAAATATCATGGTACAGCTATATGGACACTCAATCACTATGGTATTTTTTTATTGGTAAATTTACAAACATATATAATGATAAATAGATTTGAAACTTGTATCTCATTATGGTATGTGGTGAAATACGTATAGCCAATTGTAATGGCTTAGCAGATAATAACAAAAGAAGAACAATATTTACATGGCTCAAAGAGAAGGAGGGCGGCAGGTAGCTTAGTGGTTAAGAGCGTTGTGCCAGTAACCGAAAGGTCGCTGGTTCTAATCCCCAAGCCGACTAGGTGAAAAATCTGTCGATGTGTCCTTGAGCAAGGCAGTGGAAAAAGGAATGGTGAGCGAAATGTACTTCTCCCAATGGGCAAAGAAACTCAAAAGGGGTGATGATATTAATTAACAGTAATTTTGATCCGAATGTGCAAATTGTCTAAACAGATCCACAAGGTAGATGGATTACTTGAAATATGTTATTGGACCATAAACAGATATGGCTCATTAAACTTTACGGACCAAATAATGATGATCCACACTTCTTTGACAATATATATAATAAATTATCAACACTGCAATAATACTCTATTATTGTGGTGGGAGATTATAATACTGTTTTAAATAGCTCAATGGACCGTAAAGGAAATCACACCACAAACTATCCCCCTCATTCACTTTAAGGAAATCGTGAATGTCATGGATACATTAGAAGTAGTAGATATATGGAGGCTTAAATATCCTGACCTAGTGAGATAAACATGGCGGAGACTCAATCAAGCTAGTCATCTTCACTTCTTTCTTATGTCAATTCTCGTTGGCACCAAAAGCTTAAAAAGTGTTGATAGGGGACAGAATGCGGTCGGACCATCATATAATTGGCATATACAGTTGAAGCCGGAAGTTTACATATACCTTAGCCAAATACATTTCAACTCTGTTTTTCACAATTCCTGACATTTAATCCTAGTAAACATTCACCACTTTATTTTAAGAATGTGAAATGTCAGAATAATAGTGGAGAGAATGATTTATTTCAGCTTTAATTTCTTTCATCACATTACCAGTGGCTCAGAAGTTTACATACACTCAATTAGTATTTGGTAGCATTGCCTTTAAATTGTTTAACTTGGGTCAAATATTTTGGGTAGCCTTCCACAAGCTTCCCACAATAAGCCCATTCCTCCTGACAGAGCTGGTGTAACTGACGCAGGTTTGTAGGCCTCCTTGATCGCACATGCTTTTTAAGTTCTGCCGACACATTTTCTATAGGATTGAGGTCAGGGCTTTGTGATGGCCACTCCAATACCTTTACTTTGTTGTCCTTAAGCCATTTTGCCACAACTTTGGAAGTATGCTTGGGATCATTGTCCATTTGGAAGACCCATTTGCGACCAAGCTTTAACTTCCTGACTGATGTCTTGAGATGTTGCTTCAATATATCCACATAATTGTCCTTCCTCATTATGAAATCTATTTCGTGAAGTGCACCAGTCCCTCCTGCAGCAAAGCACCCCCACAGCATGATGCTGCCTCCCCCGTGCTTCACGGTTGGGATGGTGTTCTTCGGCTTGCAAGAACCCCCCTTTTTCCTCCAAACATAAGGATGGTCATTATGGCCAAACAGTTCTATTTTTGTTTCATCAGACCAGAGGACATTTCTCCAAAAAGTACGATCTTTGTCCCCATGTGCAGTTGCAAACCATAGTCTGGCTTCAACACCATAGTGCCCTCTAAGCTCATCACTAAGCTAAGGATCCTGGGACTAAACACCTCCCTCTGCAACTGGATCCTGGACTTCCTGACGGGCCGCCCCCAGGTGGTAAGGGTAGGTAACAACACATCTGCCACACTGATCCTCAACACGGGGGCCCCTCAGGGGTGCGTGCTCAGTCCCCTCCTGTACTCTCTGTTCACCCATGACTGCATGGCCAGGCACGACTCCAACACCATCATTAAGTTTGCCGACGACACAACAGTGGTAGGCCTGATCACCGACAACGATGAGACAGCCTATAGGGAGGAGGTCAGAGATCTGGCCGTGTGGTGCCAGGACAACAACCTCTCCCTCAACGTGACCAAGACAAAGGAGATGATTGTGGACTACAGGAAAAAAAAGAGGACTGAGCACGCCCCATTCTCATCGACGGGGCTGTAGTGGAACAGGTTGAGAGCTTCAAGTTCCTTGGTGTCCACATCACCAACGAACTATCATGGTCCAAACACACCAAGACAGTCGTGAAGAGGGCACGACAAAGCCTATTCCCCCTCAGGAGACTAAAAAGATTTGGCATGGGTCCTCAGATCCTCAAAAAATTCTACAGCTGCACCATCGAGAGCATCCTGACTGGTTGCATCACCACCTGGTATGGCAACTGCTTGGCCTCTGACCGCAAGGCACTACAGAGGGTAGTGCGTACGGCCCAGTACATCACTGGGGCAAAGCTCCCTGCCATCCAGGACCTCTATACCAGGCGGTGTCAGAGGAAGGCCCTCAAAATTGTCAAAGACTCCAGCCACCCTAGTCATAGACTGTTCTCTCTGCTACCGCACGGCAAGCGGTACCGGAGTGCCAAGTCTAGGTCCAAAAGACTTCTCAACAGCTTCTACCCCCAAGCCATAAGACTCCTGAACAGCTAATCATGGCTACCCGGACTATTTGCACTGCCCCCCACCCCATCCTTTTTACGCTGCTGCTACTCTGTTAAGTAAGTATTTATGCATAGTCACTTTAACTCTACCCACATGTACATATTAACTCAACTACCTCAACTAGCCGGTGCCCCCGCACATTGACTCTGCAACGGTACCCCCCTGTATATATAGCCTCCCTACTGTCACTTTATTTTACTGTATATATAGCCTCCCTACTGTCACTTTATTTTACTTCTGCTCTTTTTTTCTCAACACTTTTTTTGTTGTTGTTTTATTCTTACTTTTTTGTTTAAAATAAATGCACTGTTGGTTAAGGGCTGTAAGTAAGCATTTCACTGTAATGTCTGCACCTGTTGGATTTCTTCCTTGCTGAGCGGCCTTTCAGGTTATGTCGATATAGGACTCGTTTTACTGTGGATATAGATACTTTTGTACCTGTTTCCTCCAGCATCTTCACAAGGTCCTTTGCTGTTGTTCTGGGATTGATTTGCACTTTTCGCACCAAGGTACGTTCATGTCTAGGAGACAGAACGCGTCTCCTTCCTGAGCGGTATGACGGCCGCGTGGTCCCATGGTGTTTATACTTGCGTACTATTGTTTGTACAGATGAACGTGGTACCTTATATATATTTATATATAAATGCCTAGAGCATTTCAATTTTGGAGAATCTCTTATAAAATGGGTTAAAATCATATACAGTGGGGAAAAAAAGTATTTAGTCAGCCACCAATTGTGCAAGTTCTCCCACTTAAAAAGATGAGAGAGGCCTGTAATTTTCATCATAGGTACACGTCAACTATGACAGACAAAATGGAAAAAAAATATCCAGAAAATCACATTGTAGGATTTTTAATGAATTTATTTGCAAATTATGGTGGAAAATAAGTATTTGGTCAATAACAAAAGTTTCTCAATACTTTCTGTTATATACCCTTTGTTGGCAATGACACAGGTCAAACGTTTTCTGTAAGTCTTCACAAGGTTTTCACACACTGTTGCTGGTATTTTGGCCCATTCCTCCATGCAGATCTCCTCTAGAGCAGTGATGTTTTGGGGCTGTCGCTGGGCAACACAGACTTTCAACTCCCCTCCAAAGATTTTCTATGGGGTTGAGATCTGGAGACTGGCTAGGCCACTCCAGGACCTTGAAATGCTTCTTACGAAGCCACTCCTTCGTTGCACGGGCGGTGTGTTTGGGATCATTGTCATGCTGAAAGACCCAGCCACGTTTCATCTTCAATGCCCTTGCTGATGGAAAGAGGTTTTCACTCAAAATCTCACGATACATGGCCCCATTCATTCTTTCCTTTACACGGATCAGTCGTCCTGGTCCCTTTGCAGAAAAACAGCCCCAAAGCATGATGTTTCCACCCCCATACTTCACAGTAGGTATGGTGTTCTTTAGATGCAACTCAGCATTCTTTGTCCTCCAAACACGACGAGTTGAGTTTTTACCAAAAAGTTCTATTTTGGTTTCATCTGACCATATGACATTCTCCCAATCCTCTTCTGGATCATCCAAATGCACTCTAGCAAACTTCAGACGGGCCTGGACATGTACTGGCTTAAGCAGGGGGACACGTCTGCCACTGCAGGATTTGAGTCCCTGGCGGCGTAGTGTGTTACTGATGGTAGGCTTTGTTACTTTGGTCCCAGCTCTCTGCAGGTCATTCACTAGGTCCCCCCGTGTGGTTCTGGGATTTTTGCTCACCGTTCTTGTGATCATTTTGACCCCACGGGGTGAGATCTTGCGTGGAGCCCCAGATCGAGGGAGATTATCAGTGGTCTTGTATGTCTTCCATTTCCTAATAATTGCTCCCACAGTTGATTTCTTCAAACCAAGCTGCTTACCTATTGCAGATTCAGTCTTCCCAGCCTGGTGCAGGTCTACAATTTTGTTTCTGGTGTCCTTTGACAGCTCTTTGGTCTTGGCCATAGTGGAGTTTGGAGTGTGACTGTTTGAGGTTGTGGACAGGTGTCTTTTATACTGATAACAAGTTCAAACAGGTGCCATTAATACAGGTAACGAGTGGAGGACAGAGGAGCCTCTTAAAGAAGAAGTTACAGGTCTGTGAGAGACAGAAATCTTGCTTGTTTGCAGGTGACCAAATACTTATTTTCCACCATAATTTGCAAATAAATTCATAAAAAATCCTACAATGTGATTTTCTGGATTTTCATTTCTCAATTTGTCTGTCATAGTTGACGTGTACCTATGATGAAAATTACAGGCCTCTCTCATATTTTTAAGTGGGAGAACTTGCACAATTGGTGGCTGATTAAATACTTGTTTTCCCTACTTTATAGTAACCCTAGGTATAAAATAGTAAATATTGGCTATTTCTCCGAAAGTTTTAAACTGTCAAGAGGAGTGAAACAAGGTTGTCCACTATCGGCATATCTATTTATTATGGCCATCGAAATGTTAGCTATTAAAATCAGAACCAACAATAATATCAAGGGATTAGAAATCCAGGGCTTAAAAACAAAGGTGTCATTGTATGCTGATGATTCATGTTTTCTTTTAAATCCACAACTTGAATCCCTCCACAGCCTCATAGAGGACCTAGATACATTTTCTAACAACCAAATTATGATAAATGTACTATATTACGAATTGGATTTAAAAAATATATATTACATTAACATGTAGTTTACCAATAAAATGGTCTGATGGTGATGTAGATATACTCGGAATACATATCCCAAATGAAATAAATGATCTCACTCCAATACATTTTAATAGAAAGTTAGCAAAAATAGATATGATCTTGCTACCATGGAAAGGTAAATACAGTGGGGGAAAAAAGTATTTAGTCAGCCACCAATTGTGCAAGTTCTCCCACTTAAAAAGATGAGAGAGGCGTGTAATTTTCATCATAGGTACACGTCAACTATGACAGACAAATTGAGAAAGAAAAATCCAGAAAATCACATTGTAGGATTTTTAATGAATTTATTTGCAAATTATGGTGGAAAATAAGTATTTGGTCACCTACAAACAAGCAAGATTTCTGTCTCTCACAGACCTGTAACTTCTTCTTTAAGAGGCTCCTCTGTCCTCCACTCGTTACCTGTATTAATGGCACCTGTTTGAACTTGTTATCAGTATAAAAGACACCTGTCCACAACCTCAAACAGTCACACTCCAAACTCCACTATGGCCAAGACCAAAGAGCTGTCAAAGGACACCAGAAACAAAATTGTAGACCTGCACCAGGCTGGGAAGACTGAATCTGCAATAGGTAAGCAGCTTGGTTTGAAGAAATCAACTGTGGGAGCAATTATTAGGAAATGGAAGACATACAAGACCACTGATAATCTCCCTCGATCTGGGGCTCCACGCAAGATCTCACCCGTGGGGTCAAAATGATCACAAGAACGGTGAGCAAAAATCCCAGAACCACACGGGGGGACCTAGTGAATGACCTGCAGAGAGCTGGGACCAAAGTAACAAAGCCTACCATCAGTAACACACTACGCCGCCAGGGACTCAAATCCTGCAGTACAAGACGTGTCCCCCTGCTTAAGCCAGTACATGTCCAGGCCCGTCTGAAGTTTGCTAGAGTGCATTTGGAGGATTGGGAGAATGTCATATGGTCAGATGAAACCAAAATATAACTTTTTGGTAAAAACTAAACTCGGTCGTGTTTGGAGGACAAAGAATCCTGAGTTGCATCCAAAGAACACCATACCTACTGTGAAGCATGGGGGTGGAAACATCATGCTTTGGGGCTGTTTTTCTGCAAAGGGACCAGGACGACTGATCCGTGTAAAGGAAAGAATGAATGGGGCCATGTATCGTGAGATTTTGAGTGAAAACCTCCTTCCATCAGCAAGGGCATTGAAGATGAAACATGGCTGGGTCTTTCAGCATGACAATGATCCCAAACACACCGCCCGGCAACGAAGGAGTGGCTTCGTAAGAAGCATTTCAAGGTCCTGGAGTGGCCTAGCCAGTCTCCAGATCTCAACCCCATAGAAAATCTTTGGAGGGAGTTGAAAGTCCGTGTTGCCCAGCGACAGCCCCAAAACATGGAGGAATGGGCCAAAATACCAGCAACAGTGTGTGAAAACCTTGTGAAGACTTACAGAAAACGTTTGACCTGTGTCATTGCCAACAAAGGGTATATAACAAAGTATTGAGAAACTTTTGTTATTGACCAAATACTTATTTTCCACCATAATTTGCAAATAAATTCATAAAAAATCCTACAATGTGATTTTCTGGATTTTTTTTTCTCCATTTTGTCTGTCATAGTTGACGTGTACCTATGATGAAAATTACAGGCCTCTCTCATCTTTTTAAGTGGGAGAACTTGCACAATTGGTGGCTGACTAAATACTTTTTTTCCCCCACTGTACCTGTCAATTTGTGGAAAAATCACCCTGATTAACTCTTTAGTATTATCCCAGTTTACCTATTTGCTTATGGTCTTGCCTACGCCTAGCGAACAGTTTTTTAAATTATATGAGAAAACAATATTCCATTTTATTTGGAACGGCAAGCCAGACAAAATTAAACGGGCACATTTACAGAGAGGGAAAAAAGTATTTGATCCCCTGCTGATTTTGTACGTTTGCCCACTGACAAAGACATGATCAGTCTATCATTTTAATGGTAGGTTTATTTGAACAGTGAGAGACAGAATAACAACAACAAAATCCAGAAAAACGCATGTCAAAAATGTTATAAATTGATTTGTATTTTAATGAGGGAAATAAGTATTTGACCCCTCTGCAAAACATGACTTAGTACTTGGTGGCAAAACCCTTGTTGGCAATCACAGAGGTCAGACATTTCTTGTAGTTGGCCACCAGGTTTGCACACATCTCAGGAGGGATTTTTGTTCCACTCCTCTTTGCAGATCTTCTCCAAGTCATTAAGGTTTCGAGGCTGACGTTTGGCAACTCGAACCTTCAGCTCCCTCCACAGATTTTCTATGGGATTAAGGTCTGGAGACTGGCTAGGCCACTCCAGGACCTTAATGTGCTTCTTCTTGAGCCACTCCTTTGCTGGAATACCCATCCACGACCCATTTTCAATGCCCTGGCTGAGGGAAGGAGGTTCTCACCCAAGATTTGACAGTACATGGCCCCGTCCATCGTCCCTTTGATGTGGTGAAGTTGTCCTGTCCCCTTAGCAGAAAAACACCCCCAAAGCATAATGTTTCCAACTCCATGTTTGACGGTGGGGATGGTGTTCTTGGGGTCATAGGCAGCATTCTTCCTCCTCCAAACACGGCGAGTTGAGTTGATGCCAAAGACCTCGATTTTGGTCTCATCTGACCACAACACTTTCACCCAGTTCTCCTCTGAATCATTCAGATGTTCATTGGCAAACTTCAGACAGCCCTGTATATGTGCTTTCTTGAGCAGGGGGACCTTGCGGGCACTGCAGGATTTCAGTCCTTCATGGCGTAGTGTGTTACCAATTGTTTTCTTGGTGACTATGATCTTAGCTGCCTTGAGATCATTGACAAGATCCTCCCGTGTAGTTCTGGGCTGATTCCTCACCGTTCTCATGATCATTGCAACTCCACGAGGTGAGATCTTGCATGGAGCCCCAGGCCGAGGGATATTGACAGTTATTTTGTGTTTCTTCCATTTGCGAATAATCGCACCAACTGTTGTCACCTTCTCACCAAGCTGCTTGGCAATGGTCTTGTAGCCCATTCCAGCCTTGTGTAGGTCTACAATATTGTCCCTGACATCCTTGGAGAGCTCTTTGGTCTTGGTCATGATGGAGAGTTTGGAATCTGATTGATTGATTGCTTCTGTGGACAGGTGTCTTTTATACAGGTAACAAACTGAGATTAGGAGCACTCCCATTAAGAGTGTGCTCCTAATCTCAGCTCGTTACCTGTATAAAAGACACCTGGGAGCCTGAAATCTTTCTGATTGAGAGGGGGTGAAATACTTATTTCCCTCATTAAAATGCAAATCAATTCATAACATTTTTGACACACGTTTTTCTGGATTTTGTTGTTGTTATTCTGTCTCTCACTGTTCAAATAAACCTACCATTAAAATTATAGACTGATAATTTCATTGTCAGTGGGCAAACGTACAAAATCAGCAGGGGATCAAATACTTTTTTCCCTCACTGTATATAATGTCAACAAGCCATAGAAAGTTGGTTGCAATTTCAATTTAATCCTCCAGAAACGACAGAACAAATAATGCAACGAATATTGTGGTTAAACTCAAAATATACTAATTGATAAAAAAACATTTTTTTTTTTAAACAATGTTTAAAAAAGGTATAATCTTCGTAAATTATATCATAGGTAGGACTGGTGGAGTTGTCGCACATGCAGCTAACAAAAACATATGGAAATGTCTGCTCTACCCAAAATTACAACCATATAATTGCAGCATTACCGCAAAAATGGAAGAGGAAAGTGGAAGGGGGAAAAAGTAAGAAACTTGTCTGTCGGCCTTGCATTAAAGAACATAATTGGTTAAAGAAAATTGTGATAAATAAAAAAGTATACCAGTTTCATTTAAGGACCAAAGGATTGTCAGCCGTCCCATATAGATTGCAAAATAGTAGGGAATAAATTTTTGACGTACCGATTCCATGTTTATGAACTGATATCCAAAACGACACCGGATTCAAAACTTTTTCAATTTTTCTATTTAAATTATTATACAAAATTCTTGCTACCAATAGAATGTTATTTATATGGGGGATACAATCTTCCCAGCTCTGCAAATTTTGCTGCGAAGAGACAGAATCATTAGATAATTTGTTTTGGTACTGTCCATTTGTAGCTTGTTTTTGGACACAGGTCCAGGAATGGCTGAAGGATTGCAATATTTACCTGGAGCTAACCCTGCAGATAGCTCTACTGGGTGATCTGAAATGTCAAAGTCAATTGATCAGTAATATAATAATACTTTTAGCAAAAATGTTTATTTTCCATTTAAAATCTGTAGAAACAATGAGAAGAGAAGGGTTCAGAACTTTTGTAAAACATCACAGTAGAGTTGAAAAATATATGGCAAATAGAAATCCAATATGGATGTTAAGAGATACATGGGAGGTGTTCAATGGAGTTGAAGGATGGGACTAATAACACTAGTTTTTTCCAATTAGGGAAGGGGTGGTGGGGTTGGAAAGTAATAAAGGGAAATATATTTTTTTAAAGGATATGTATATATATATACAGTGGGGAGAACAAGTATTTGATACACTGCCGACTGTAAGTTTTATCATAGGTACACTTGAACTGTGAGAGATGGAATCTAAAACAAAAATCCAGAAAATCACATTGTATGATTTTTAAGTAATTAATTTGCATTTTATTGCATGACATAAGTATTTGATCACCTACCAACCAGTAAGAATTCCAGCTCTCACAGACCTGTTAGTTTTTCTTTAAGAAGCCCTCCTGTTCTCCACTCATTACCTGTATTAACTGCACCTGTTTGAACTCATTACCTGTATAAAAGACACCTGTCCACACACTCAATCAAACAGACTCCAACCTCTCCACAATGGCCAAGACCAGAGAGCTGTGTAAGGACATCAGGGATAAAATTGTAGACCTGCACAAGGCTAGGATGGGCTACAGGACAATAGGCAAGCAGCTTGGTGAGAAGGCAACAACTGTTGGCGCAATTATTAGAAAATGGAAGAAGTTCAAGATGACGGTCAATCACCCTCGGTCTGGGGCTCCATGCAAGATCTCACCTCGTGGGGCATCAATGATCATGAGGAAGGTAAGGGATCAGCCCAGAACTACACGGCAGGACCTGGTCAATGACCTGAAGAGAGCTGGGACCACAGTCTCAAAGAAAACCATTAGTAACACACTACGCCGTCATGGATTAAAATCCTGCAGCACACGCAAGGTCCCCCTGCTCAAGCCAGCGCATGTCCAGGCCCGTCTGAAGTTTGCCAATGACCATCTGGATGATCCAGAGGAGGAATGGGAGAAGGTCATGTGGTCTGATGAGACAAAAATAGAGCTTTTTGGTCTAAACTCCACTCGCCATGTTTGGAGGAAGAAGAAGGATGAGTACAACCCCAAGAACACCATCCCAACCGTGAAGCATGGAGGTGGAAACATCATTCTTTGGGGATGCTTTTCTGCAAAGGGGACAGGACGACTGCACCGTATTGAGGGGAGGATGGATGGGGCCATGTATCGCGAGATCTTGGCCAACAACCTCCTTCCCTCATTAAGAGCATTGAAGATGGGTCGTGGCTGGGTCTTCCAGCATGACAACGACCCGAAACACACAGCCAGGGCAACTAAGGAGTGGCTCCGTAAGAAGCATCTCAAGGTCCTGGAGTGGCCTAGCCAGTCTCCAGATCTGAACCCAATAGAAAATCTTTGGAGGGAGCTGAAAGTCCGTATTGCCCAGCGACAGCCTCGAAACCTGAAGGATCTGGAGAAGGTCTGTATGGAGGAGTGGGCCAAAATCCCTGCTGCAGTGTGTGCAAACCTGGTCAAGACCTACAGGAAATGTATGATCCCTGTAATTGCAAACAAAGGTTTTTGTACCAAATATTGAGTTCTGCTTTTCTGATGTATCAAATACTTATGTCATGCAATAGAATGGAAATTAATTACTTAAAATCATACAATGTGATTTTCTGGATTTTTGTTTGAGATTCCGTCTCTCACAGTTGAAGTGTACCTATGATCAAAATTACAGACCTCTACATGCTTAGTAAGTAGGAAAACCTGCAAAATCGGCAGTGTATCAAATACTTGTTCTCCACACTGTATATATGTATGTATATGTATTTATATGTATGTATGTGTATATGTATGTGTATGTACAGTGAGGGAAAAAAGTATTTGATCCCCTGCTGATTTTGTACGTTTGCCCACTGACAAAGAAATGATCAGTCTATAATTTTTATGGTAGGTTTATTTGAACAGTGAGAGACAGAATAACAACAACAAAATCCAGAAAAATGCATGTCAAAAATGTTATAAATTGATTTGCATTTTAATGAGGGCAATAAGTATTTGACCCCCTCTCAATCAGAAAGTTTTCTGGCTCCCAGGTGTCTTTTATACAGGTAACGAGCTGAGATTAGGAGCACACTCTTAAAGGGAGTGCTCCTAAACTCAGCTTGTTACCTGTATAAAAGACACCTGTCCACAGAAGCAATCAATCAATCAGATTCCAAACTCTCCACCATGGCCAAGACCAAAGAGCTCTCCAATGATGTCAGGGACAAGATTGTAGACCTACACAAGGCTGGAATGGGCTACAAGACCATCGCCAAGCAGCTTGGTGAGAAGGTGACAACAGTTGGTGCGATTATTCGCAAATGGAAGAAACACAAAATAACTGTCAATGTCCCTCGGCCTGGGGCTCCATGGAAGATCTCACCTCGTGGAGTTGCAATGATCATGAGAACGGTGAGGAATCAGCCCAGAACTACACGGGAGGATCTTGTCAATGATCTCAAGGCAGCTGGGACCATAGTCACCAAGAAAACAATTGGTAACACACTACGCCGTGAAGGACTGAAATCCTGCAGCGCCCGCAAGGTCCCCCTGCTCAAGAAAGCACATATACAGGGCCGTCTGAAGTTTGCCAATGAACATCTGAATGATTCAGAGGAGAACTGGATGAAAGTGTTGTGGTCAGATAAGACCAAAATGGAGCTCTTTGGCATCAACTCAACTCGCCGTGTTTGGAGGAGGAGGAATGCTGCCTATGACCCCAAGAACACCATCCCCACCGTCAAACATGGAGGTGGAAACATTATGCTTTGGGGGTGTTTTTCTGCTAAGGGGACAGGACAACTTCACCACATCAAAGGGACGTTGGACGGGGCCATGTACTGTCAAATCTTGGGTGAGAACCTCCTACCCTCAGCCAGGGCATCGAAAATGGGTTGTGGATGGGTATTCCAGCATGACAATGACCCAAAACACACGGCCAAGGCAACAAAGGAGTGGCTCAAGAAGAAGCACATTAAGGTCCTGGAGTGACCTAGCCAGTCTCCAGACCTTAATCCCATAGAAAATCTGTGGAGGGAGTTTAAGGTTCGAGTTGCCAAACGTCAGCCTCAAAACCTTAATGACTTGGAGAAGATCTGCAAAGAGGAGTGGAACAAAATCCCTCTTGAGATGTGTGTAAACCTGGTGGCCAACTACAAGAAACGTCTGACCTCTGTGATTGCCAACAAGGGTTTTGCCACCAAGTACTAAGTCATGTTTTGCAGAGGGGTCAAATACTTATTTCCCTCATTAAAATGCAAATCAATTTATAACATTTTTGACATGCGTTTCTCTGGATTTTTTTGTTGTTATTCTGTCTCTCACTGTTCAAATAAACCTACCATTAAAATGATAGACTGATCATGTCTTTGTCAGTGGGCAAACGTACAAAATCAGCAGGGGATCAAATACTTTTTTCCCTCACTGTATGTATATATCCACTGCTCAAAAAAATAAAGGGAACACTAAAATAACACATCCTAGATCTGAATGAATGAAATAATCTTATTAAATACTTTTTTCTTTACATAGTTGAATGTGCTGACAAGAAAATCACACATAAATTATCAATGGAAATCAAATGTATCAACCCATGGAGGTCTGGATTTGGAGTCACCCTCAAAATTAAAGTGGAAAACCACACTACAGGCTGATCCAACTTTGATGTAATGTCCTTAAAACAAGTCAAAATGAGGCTCAGTAATGTGTGTGGCCTCCACGTGCCTGTATGACCTCCCTACAACGACTGGATATGCTCCTGATGAGGTGGCGGATGGTCTCCTGAGGGATCTCCTCCTAGACCTGGACTAAAGCATCCGCCAACTCCTGGACAGTCTGTGGTGCAACGTGACATTGGTGGATGGAGCGAGACATGATGTCCCAGATGTGCTCAATTGGATTCAGGTCTGGGGAACGGGCGGGCCAGTCCATAGCATCAATGCCTTCCTCTTGCAGGAACTGCTGACACACTCCAGCCACATGAGGTCTAGCATTGTCTTGCATTAGGAGGAACCCAGGGCCAACCGCACCAGAATATGGTCTCAAAAGGGGTCTGAGGATCTCATCTCGGTACCTAATGGCAGTCAGGCTACCTCTGGCGAGCACATGGAGGGCTGTGCGGCCCCCCAAAGAAATGCCACCCCACACCATGACTGACCCACCGCCAAACCGGTCATGCTGGAGGATGTTGCAGGCAGCAGAACGTTCTCCACGGCGTCTCCAGACTCTGTCACATGTGCTCAGTGTGAACCTGCTTTCATCTGTGAAGAGCACAGGGCGCCAGTGGTGAATTTGCCAATCTTGGTGTTCTCTGGCAAATGGCAAACGTCCTGCACGGTGTTGGGCTGTAAGCCCAACCCCGACCTGTGGACGTCGGGCCCTCATACCACCCTCATGGAGTCTGTTTCTGACCGTTTGAGCAGACACATGCACATTTGTGGCCTGCTGGAGGTCATTTTGCAGGGCTCTGGCAGTGCTCCTCCTGCTCCTCCTTGCACAAAGGCGGAGGTAGCAGTCCTGCTGCTGGGTTGTTGCCCTCCTACGGCCTCCTCCACGTCTCCTGATGTACTGCCTGTCTCGTGGTAGCGCCTCCATGCTCTGGACACTACGCTGACAGACACAGCAAACCTTCTTGCCACAGCTCGCATTGATGTGCCATCCTGGATGAGCTGCACTACCTGAGCCACTTGTGTGGGTTGTAGACTCCGTCTCATGCTACCACTAGAGTGAAAGCACCGCCTGCATTCAAAAGTGACCAAAACATCAGCCAGGAAGCATAGGAACTGAGAAGTGGTCTGTGGTCACCACCTGCAAAACCAGTCCTTTATTGGGGGTGTCTTGCTAATTGCCTATAATTTCCATCTGTTGTCTATTCCATTTGCACAACAGCATGTGACATTTATTGTCAATCAGTGTTGCTTCCTAAGTGGACAGTTTGATTTCACAGAAGTGTGATTGACTTGGAGTTACATTGTGTTGTTTAAGTGTTCCCTTTATTTTTTTGAGCAGTGTATATATATATTAGTGAGAGAAAAAAAACATATGGGGGAAGTGATGCAGACAATTACATTGATGGAAGTCATATTAAAGCTGATCTCCCCCTAAAAAAAAAAAAAAAAAAAAAATGTAAAGTTTTTGAGCAAGTTGGGCTGTATAGAAAAATATTTTTGAGATTAATTAAATCCGTTTTTGGTTTATCCAGATTATTGCTAGCGAATCTAGTTGGCATTCTGTCATTACCACCAATTCTGCTCTCACCAAAATGTTTCTTATAACTGTATTGTGCATACATTTCATGAAAATACCAGAAGGTTCCCAATTTGTATAAAAAGGAATGGTTGGTTACATCATTCTGTCAACCCTCCTAAAACATACTATAATGATGGTGTGCAATAATCACTTTCTTAGAGTACTGTAAGCACTTCCTTTTTATTGGTCAACAGGGTTCTCTGAACCTGCCAAACTGTAACATCCAGGTGAGTTAGGAGAAAGCCGACTCCTCCCCCCGGAGGAAGGCTGTTGTCTATTTTCAGCCTGCGTCTCAAATGGCACTCTATTCCCTTTATATTGCACTGCTCTGGTCAAAAGTAGTGCACTATATAGGGAATAGGTTGCCATTTGCTACACCCCTGCTGATTGGGTGAAGTGGCTCTGACAGGTCCTGGTGCTGTGCCACACAGGATTACTGTGACAGGCGGCTGTGGCAGGGACTTAGCTGCATTATTTCACTCCACTCGTTAAGGTTTATTTCAGGACTGCAGACTCCATGCGAAGCAGGTCAGACGACACATTGACAGGCTCTAGGCCGTTGTGTTGATGTCTGTCCGCCGTGCTTACCTCACCTGGCACCAGAACACATTCCTGGGAGTAGAGACGAAACCCGTCCAAACCGAATGTCATGAGAATTTCTATCTCTAATTCAACCTAAGCTTGAATCATTACCAGGGGTTGTAAGGCTCTGGTTTTAATCATAAATGATTCAAGGTCCACAACCAGCAAGAATGATCTGTATTTTTATTCATGGAGAGCTCTCCCGCCAAAACCCATACATACAGCTTTATACCCCTTGACACACAAAGGCACTTTGCTCCGCCCACCTTTAGGAGGCTTTTTTTTACCCGTTTTCTCAGTCCCCTTCACCCTGGAATGTTTAGTCCCGCCCCCCTCTGTTAGTGGGTTGCCACTACATTATAACTCTTAACACCGTTCACACATTTATACTGTCTTTGGGGTGAAATCCTTTAGTCATTATTCTTAAAATACAAATTAATCTAACACCGAGCTAGCCAACAACTACCATGGAGTAGATTAACTGTATCTTACGTAAGGTTATGCATGTCAGAGTCTGCTACACAAAGATAGACAAAGTTAAAAAAGGCACAATTAGTGACATGTGGCAGTCGGACTACAAAAATCTAATATTAGGGTTTGAACGTACAAATACCTAAAATATATATGCACGCATGACTGTCAATCCGTCTGCTAAATGGCATATATTATTATTATATATTAGAACAAAAACACATTCAATACACCAAACATTATTATTAGGTTTAATCTAGTTCAGTTCGTCACCGGAAGTTGAGCCATTTACTCCAGAATATATAGGGAAGTAAGACTAAGTACCTTGACTTAAACCCTTTGCTCTTTGGGGAGCATTGGTCATTTACAAACTTCCTCCGTGGGGTTCAGTGTTGAGCGGTTTTCTCCACTTACTTTAAAAAAGGGATGATCCTGCTTCTTTCAGTTCTAAGTACCTACAGAGAATAGTTCCACCTCCACACTAAGTACCTACAGAGAATAGTTATTCACAGCAATATTGGTTGCTATACTGTGTGTAGTAATAGAGGCTACATCACCTGGGCTTTAGACTTCAGACTTCAATGGAACCATATTCCCTACATAGTGCACTACTTTTGACCAGGGCTCTGTTCAAAAGTAGTGCATTGGGCCTCCCGAGTGTCACAGCGGTCTAAGGCACTGCATCTCAGCGCTTGAAGCGTCACTACACACCCGGGTTCGATCCCGGGCTGTATCACAACCGGCCGTGATCGGGAGTCCCATAGGGCCACACCCGTCGCTATGGGCGGGCCATAGGGGCCCCCAAAAATGCTTGTGCCCCCCAAAAAAAATGCTTGTGCCCCCCAAAAAAAAATGCTTGTGCCCCCCCCCACCCCACTTGAGGGAATTTATTATTAAATATACGTACTGTAGGCTAAAAATTATTGTGCCCTGCCCTCCCATGCATTTCATATGCCCCCCTTAAGACTGAGGTCTGGCGACGGGTCTGCATAGGGCTGCGCACAATTGACCCAGCGTCGTCCGGGTTAGGGGAGGGTTTGGCCGGGGGGGGGGGCTTTACTTGGCTCATCACGCTCTAGCGACTCCTTGTGGCGGGCCGGGGGGCCTGCAGGCTGACTTCGGTCATCAGTTGAATGGTGTTTATCCAACATATTGGTGCGGCTGGCTTCCGGGTTAAGCAGGCGGGTGTTAAGAAGCGCGGTTTGGCGGGTCATGTTTCGGAGGACGCATGACTCGACCTTTACCTCCTGAGCCCATTGGGGAGGTGCAGCGATGAGACAAGATCGTAATTGGGGAGAAAAATGAGGGTAAAATACAACAACAAAATAAATAAAGTTGTGCACTATATAGGGAATAGGGTGCCATTTGGGAAACAACCCTAAAACTCCTCAGGAACCAGAAGTGACCCAATAAATCTGCTTGGTCACAACTATACATCAACCACCATAGCATGAAATGGCTTGGCTGAATCAGACCTGGGTTCAAATATGAAATAATTTCAAATACTTTATCCTGGCTTGATTGAGCTTGCCTTAGCATAACTGTATACCCCACCCATATGGCACTCCAGGCAGGTTAAAGTAAATGGTTAAAGTATTTGAAAGATTTGAAATAGTATTTTAACCCAAGTCTGGTAGGTATAGCTATTTTTTTTAAGTCTCATCATTTACAGCTGTACAGTACAGCTGCGTGCTGAGAATCACACCATTTCCACGTAAGGTCAGTCGAGTCAGATTGAAAAGCGGCTGCATGGCAGAATACCTCGCTGTGTTTATTACAGTGTCAGAGGAATACAATCAGTGAGTTCTAGAAGTAAAGCTATTGGCTATAAAATCTGTTTTACATTAACATGACTTGAAACTTAAGTTTTGTCCACTTTAAGTTGATCACACATCCAAATGTACTCTCTGGTTTTACTACCTTTATAATAATAATAATAATAATAATAATAATAATAATAATATGCCATTTAGCAGCACCTTCAAATCCCTCAACATGAACATGGCATTAAGAGCACTGTGGTATTTGTATTAAAACTTAGGTCAATGAGTGTCCTTTGTCTAGTCAATCATGAGACATCATTCAACCTAAGAGCAGATGCTTCTCCCCAAAGTCTATTTGAATGGAGAGTCAGTCACCATATCGCTATTGACAAGCTACATTGGAGCCATGGTTTCCCAAGCCATCTAAATAAACAATCACCATTTACTTCACAACCTTGTACAAATAGCATTATTCCTATGTGAAACCTAGTGCAATGAGAGTGCATGATGATGATTATGTTTGGATATGGCCTGTACCATAGAATTAGAATGTGAGAATGGACCATTCTAATTCTATGGCCTGTACAGTAGTGTAACCATATAATTAGAATGTGAGAATGACCATTCTAATTCTATGGCCTGTACAGTAGTGTAACCATAGAATTAGAATATGAGAATGGACCATTCTAATTCTATGGCCTGTACAGTAGTGTAACCATAGAATTAGAATAGAATGGACCATTCTAATTCTATGGCCTGTACAGTAGTGTAACCATAGAATTAGAATAGAATGGACCATTCTAATTCTATGGCCTGTACAGTAGTGTAACCATAGAATTAGAATAGAATGGGCATAGACGAAAACTTCCTTTATCTTCCTTTTAACTTCACAACGACCGGCTCAGTAAACTTCTGGCTAGTCAGGAACTGCCACACCCCTCCTCTGTAGAACTCATTCCCAAAGGAATAGAGCCACGCGTTGAAAATGGGGTTCATTTTCGCCAAAACAGGAAGCAACTAGGAAATGAATAAACATGTTTTCTTGTTAAATGATTTAAATAAAACAATCTCCATTCACATTTCATTGAACTAAAGCATTATCAATCACAGAGAGACAAGAGAAAAAAGACAAGAGAAATATAGGAAGAAGAAGCAAAAGAAGAAGAGGCAAAAGAAGAAGAAGAAGAGGCAAAGGAGGAAAAATAAGCAAAAGAAGAAGAACTGCTCACCATTCTCAGCTTTGGAGAGACCAGTTTGGCATTGTCAAAGCAGGCGTAGATACACATGATTTCGTAGGGTCCCCAGCAGAACAACAGAACCCTCAGTGGTACACTGGTGTTCCACTGGAAAACAAGGACAGTAAATAAAGCTGTATTGAATGGGCCTTTTAAGGGTTAGTGCTATCTGGAATCCTTGGGATGTCCCTACCATAAACCCTAACCCTAACCCTAACCCTAACCTTAACCCTTACTTTAATCCTGTTTAGACTTTTCCGACTTTTAAGTCACACAATAACATCAATAACATATCAGCATCACATAATGTATAAAACAGCAGAACATAGCGACAGTTATACATACACCCATACAGAACATAGTGACAGTTATACATACACCCATACAGAACATAGTGACTGTTATATGTACACCCATACAGAACATAGTGACTGTTATATGTACACCCATACAGAACATAGTGACTGTTATATGTACACCCATACAGAACATAGTGACTGTTATATGTACACCCATACAGAACATAGTGACTGTTATATGTACACCCATACAGAACATAGTGACTGTTATACACCCACACAGAACACAGTGACTTATTTAATGTAATATTTAATATGCCATTTAGCAGACGCTTTTATCCAAAGCGACTTACAGTCATGCGTGCATACATTTTTGTGTATGGGTGGTCCCGGGGATCGAACCCACTACCTTGGCGTTACAAGCGCAGTGCTCTACCAACTGAGCTACAGAGGACCACACTTATGTACACCCACACAGAACACAGTGACTTATGTACACCCACACAGAACATAGTGTCATGACTTGCCCTCATGGGATGAGGATCAAAGATGCCGGCTAGGCAAAGGTTTGAACACCCCCCTCTCCTGGGGGCCAGTTCTATGACCGGTCATAAATTCCTTGCAGAAACTCTCTTTTCCGTGCCATGCAGTACTGACAGAGGGAATTTCCCTGTGAAACAAAGGAAGTCTTCCCGCCAAGACTCCAACATCCAAAAGTGGATAATGAAACAATATTCATACTTCAAAGAATGTGGGAAATGGTCGGTGGCGACTTAAAGAACAACTATGTCAAATTCGTTACTATGTTGTGATGTCATTAAAGATGGTGGATCAACATAACTGTATCTCTGGGGGGGGATACACTTCCCAGTTATGAGGTTTGCATCTAATTGTTGTATAAAACGAATGATTAAGTATAATAATACTTTTATAAAGATAAATGTGATTTTAGCATTCTAGATGAGATGATTGTTTCCATATTGATTTGATCTCAGTCAGTTGCCACGCCCAGATGAGCACAAACATGATGAAACGCCCCCTTTTCTACTCAAGTATAAATCCCCTCGTGACTAAATTCACCTCAGACCAGTGAAGTGTGAGCTAAACGTTACAAAATGGTTTAAAACTACAACTCCATTATCAAAGGAAGACCAAGCAGATTACGGTATAAGCCGGATGTTGCAAATGGTTGAATTTCTACCAGACCAGGAAGCGTGAAGCTGAAGCTACACGTTACAAAATGATTAGACCAGAAAGACCAGAAAACGTGAGACGTTAGTCCACACGTTTGAAATGGAGAAACTCTGAAACTCTCAACCTCTACACGAGATGAAGTAGAAGACAACGCACTAGACCTTATCATCTCAGTCTGCAGCTGGCATGTATAGTCGTCTAGAGAACTTTCACTAAAAGACACAAGTTGGGAAGGACAATCCCTCTCAGACAACCGTTGGTACATCTGAAGTATCTTTTCTAACAGATCAACTCTACGAACTACGGGGTACGCTGAAGTATCCATTCTAACCACCACTACGACCAGAAACTCTACCAAGGACATTGGGATCTCTGGTGGGCAAACCAGTCCTACATCATCAACTCAACGATCGAGGACAGCTACACGTAAATACATGTTGCATTTCTAATCCGAATGAGCGGGTGCTAAGCATTTGCATTTCCGTGAGCGTAGTTAAGAAATGTCCGATAGGTGAATTCGTTTGTCTCTTCCTTTGCCCCCCTCTCTCTGAATCCACCAATCTTCCTTCTAACCAAGCATTCATGCTATTGTTAGTCCAGTCCACTAGGGTCCTGTTTTCATTGTATTACGTTAGTAATCAATAACATATGTGTGTGTGTGTGTGTTATTGTTTAGTTAGTTAGTAAATAAATAATTAAGCCAATGTGTGTATTGCTGATTCATCAATAAGGTTAGGGTTCTTGCAGGTTCAAGGATTATGTGACGTTCAGAATGAGACTGATAAGAGGTAATTATTTAATAAGTGACTGTTATCGATATATAACATATATATCTTCTAAGAGTTTAATTCGGGAGATGGTAACTCGTTAAAAACAACTTCTTCCATGGTGCCCCAAATTCCTAATGAGTTAATTGTTACATGATTAATTTAATCGAGTGACAATTAAACATAGTTAGGTGATTCGATAAATAACAGTCATACATTAAAGTAAGTCACGTCACGACAATAGTGACGTATGTACACCCACACAGAACATAGTGACTGTTATGTACACCCACACAGAACATAGTGACTGTTATGTACACCCACACAGAACATAGTGACTGTTATGTACACCCATATAACTCATTTTTGGTTAAGTTTTACACTTCTTACTTACAGCAACCCTTGTTTACAGGATTATCTTGCTTAAAGTTGTTGTAATCTGAATTTTATGGTACAAATTACGCATTGTTCATTTACTAGGATTTAAGACTATCACATCAATTTGTAATATATTGAGAAGTATGTTTTTCTGGCCAAAGATGAATGGTATTGATAAAATGCGTTGTAATGTTCCAAAGAACATGTTCCAAATGTTCTAACGGTAGAATGTTAAAAGGTTTACCCTGTGCTTGTGGATCTTCTTGAAGTATGCGTGAATGGCGTCGTAGTTGGACTTCATGACATAAGCAGGGAAGATAAGGTAGAAGACAGTCAGTGCCCCCATATAGGTCATGTAGTCCCTGTTGGATGGAGATGCACATAGACAATAGAATGACATAAGACATATACTGTTTATACTGGGCACCTCTATGCATGGGGCATCCTCACTCATCTAGGGTTGCTAAATTCTGGTAATTAAAAAAAAAAACATACCAGGTTTTCAAGAAATCCGAGAGGATTCCGCATTTCCTGCTTATTCCCTCCTGATTCCGGGGACCCTCCAACTGGGATTTCTGGAAAACCTGGGAATTTTGCAACCCTAGTCTGTGGGAGACATTGCTATCGAGCTTTGTTTTTATTGTCTGAAATGAATAATCCCAATCCATTAGAGATTTTTGGCAGTGCTCGCTCTGTGTGTGAAATGCTGGATGTTTTCAACTGGGGTAAAAGAGCCTACTTTTGTGGTAATCTACTGTATTTCATTGTTGACATATTACTAAGCCAAACAGTGATGTCAACAGCTGGTCTGGAATTCCCTGCACCATAGATGAGAGAGAACATGATGGTGTGTGTGCATGTTTAATTTCTGACTGTATGTCGCTCTGGATAAGAATGTCTGCTAAATGACCTACATTTTTATTTAAATATAGCCTACTTGTCTCCTTTGGTGTAGTCTAGAGTGCAGCAGGTCCTCATGGGCTCAAAGTCATAAACTCCCCAACCAGCCAGAGGGACGGCCGCCCAGAAGATGGCCATCCCCCAGATAACGATAGAAAAAGTCCAGGCCGTGCTCCAAAACAGCTTCTGATCTGGAACATAATAAAGCCATGTTTATTGGGAATTTGCAAGAATATGTTTGTAGCGTTGTAGATGTATATAGTGCATAAATAAATACATAAACACATTGTTAATAAATCAATAATGCTATAGTAAATGCCATGAATACATACTGTACAGTAGGATACTACTCACTGGTGACATATTGGTGATATCTGTCCCAGGCGATGGTAGCCAGGAAGCTGATAGAGGCCAGGACTGCTGTCATCCCCATGAAGGCATGGTTGCTACATCCATCTTGGCCCCAGGGCCAGTGTCTAGGGTGGCAAGAGAGGAGCACATTTAGGCTGTGTTTACACAGGCAGCCCAATTCTGATATTTTGCCTGATTATTTGCAAAATATCTGATCTGATTGGTCAAAAGACCAATTATTGGCAAAAGATCAGAATTGGGCTGTCTGTGTAAACACAGTCGTGGAGTTTCTATTCCCATCAGGTATAAACATGGTGACTCATATTGCTGCAAATTGTTATACCAAATACACCTGCTTTGGGTTGTGGTTCTATTCAGTTAAACTATGAAATCAGGATCACAAAAAATTAACAATTGTTCAACATGACAGTTATGGGTGATTTACACAACATTTAATCCATAGAAGGTTCCTTTAGAGGTTGGATTGTTGACATATATATTGACATTTGTATCTTAACGCATAATTGAGAAATAATTAATTGAATTTTGAATATTTGTGAAATTTGGGCTTTACCCAGGCCTCCTTTTAAGACTCAATATTGTTTCATCTGTAGATGCTGTAAAGCAAAAATTGGTGTCATATGAAGCTTTACCGCTCGTTCTGTCATATGAGTAGTATTTACATTAATTTAATCAATATTGAAAAATCTAAACATGAATATTGAAAATATACAACAATCTTTGCCCAATTTTTTAAATATTTTTTTTTGCATAATATACTCTACAGGCATATCAATGTCCCAGAGTGGGAACCCTGATACTTTTAGAGTTATGATCCAATTCTTAAGTGTTACCAACAGAGTGAATGTGAAAATGGATTCAAAATGGTCGCCCTCTACTGGTGATTTGCAGGATGTGAAATTATCCAAATAAAAGGAGGGCTGTGATTGGTCACATTGCCTACTCTACCATTATATCTCTGTTTAAAATGGGTCATAACTTTAAAACTAGCAGAGATCCCTCTCGATTTTGTTATATGCCCGTAGAATATATGGTGTTCAACAATATGCTGAACAATTTGCCAAAACAACATTTTTATATTTTCTATATTCATGTTTATATTTTTCTATAATTATAAAATATGTTAGACATTTTTTTATTGAAATCAAAATACTAATATTACAGAGCAAGCGGTAAAGCTTCATATGACACCAATTTTTTGGTGTCTTAAAGGAGGCCTGGGTAAGGCCAAAATGTAAAAAAAAGTCCAACTTCAATCAATTATTTCTCAATTATGCTTTAAGATACAAATGTAAAATACCCTTCCTCCAAAGGACCCTTATATGGATTATATTTCATGAAAATCCATAAAGAATGAGTCATTTTACCTTTACCTGAAAAATGTGTCATTTCTTTCCTAGTTTCGTGAGGAATCACCCTTATGTGTAGTATATTATGTCCATGATCTATATATATCTATATCTATATATATATATCCATTATAGCTATTCAGATATATATGAAACATGTGCCTCCCTAGAATGCCTCTTTAGAATGATTTGCGCTGACATCCTGTCTGTAAACCACTTTTAGATCAATGCATAAGCGCATGTTTTGTGACAACTATTGTACACATAAATTAGGCAACCTCTACAGGCATTAATGCAGTGTCAGAGGATAAGAATTCATACCTATAAGTTAAGCTGGCGTATGCAGCGATCAGGCCAGTTATATTGAGCATAATGTCAGCCACAGCAAGGTTAAACACAAGAAAATTACTGGGAGTTCGCATTTGCTTTACGCTAATATAGGCCAATATTGAAATGGCGTTGAGGAAGAATCCAAGAAGACCTAAAACACACACATGAAAGAAAGAAATCATAATGGGAAACAACATGTGATAGATTCCATGCCATAAACAGACTAAATGGAGGTTTAGCGTTTCAGTTAAGTTACATAGCCTATACGTTTTACGCCTATATCGGAAATTGTTGAATTTTAAGCGCACATACTTTTATTTCACTTTCACATTTCAACCTTACAAAACATAATCTTCCAAATCTTTATATAATTCACATCTCCCATTGACAACTATGAATGATTTGAAGTTGCCAAGTTGCTGTCATTACTTGAAGAATCTTCAAAGTATTTCTCGGGGCAAATCTTTTTTTTTTTTGTCCGACTTTAACATCATTAGGCCTATCCATTTAAGAACACTTTAAAAGCCCACACTGCTCCATCCTCTGGCAGACGTTTCCCTAATGCAAATACATCTTTCGTTTCAACATGTTTGGCATAAAATATTTCACTTACCCCCAACAAGAAGCGCTGAACCGAATGCAAACATGTCAAAATCGGAGAAACCCTCCGGTAATGTGTATGCTGCCATTTTTTAGTGCCCACTATAATTGTCGGACACTACAACTAATTCTTCTACGTTTATTCTTGCTCCTAAAAGTGAAAGAGGTTTCTAAGACTGAACTCCTTTTAAAGGCTCTTTCACGTGAAAAGGCATGCAAGGACTTATCTCAAGTAAAACCCTCACCAATCCCTACAAGAATGTTCTAATAAGTGGGAAAATAGCAATAGAGTCTGCTGCACATTGGATAAGTGCTAATTTTCTTCTTTTTCCGATTTTTTTTTTCTTCCCCAATCTTTGTGTTCATTGAAGTGGTTTCTGCGCACCCAGTGCGCATGCGCAGCTCACTGATCTATATAACAACTGATAAGGATACCGTCTATCTCACTTTATAGGCTACTGACCAGTGGTGAAAGAGTTTATATTATCACTGAACTCTAAACCCACAGGTCATACTTTATCCTTAGGAGGCTAAACATTATATGGCACATGACAATAAAGGATCTCTCTCTTATTCTGATAGGTAAACCTACAGATGTAGGATCCTATTTTTTTATTTATTTATTTATTTTTTGGGGGTCTTAGTTTGAGCCAGTTTGCTATAGCAGGAATATGATCCTGCACCAACAGGAAATGTGAATTATTATGTGGATTATAATTAATGGATATTTTTTTGTAGGGGTTGATACATTTTTCGATAGGGAAAATCAAGTCTGACATTTTAAAGTAGAAATTACAAACTTTAGAAGCCTTTTTAAACCTCGAATACACTACAAGTTTGCATATTGAATGGACTGAGAGACCCTTTTGCAGTGCATTATTGGTTTTACCATTTTCACAATGCAACATGTTTACATCTTCAGTCTGGCTAAACTTGGTGGGTGAAATCAAATCTGACTTCCATGAACGTAACATTGTTAGCGATGTCCCCAAGTCACCCCAACCTGTACACAGGATATTGGTTACACATTTTTGGTGATTAACACATTTTGTATAATAAAAAAAAATACACAACACAAACATGAACACCAAGAATCAGAACAGACGCAGCAATCACAGTCAACACCATAATGTGATACAGGGAGCTCCAGCCCATGATAAACCACAGTCAACACCATAATGTCATACACTGCCTGTGTTCATGTTTGTGTTGTGTAAAATAATAAAGAAGCCAGTTTAATGTATACATGTCACCGGGAACAGGTCAAGCCTCCTGTAGTTATACACTATATTATATATTGATTGTCTACTTCAGTGTTAATGCCAAGTACAGTACATCTAGATGGAGAAAATGGAAAGTGGCAACTGATATCTCTGTAATTTTACGATTTACAATTCAATATCGATATCTATCGGTCAAAGCTTTAGATGGCATTATGACTAGGCTCTTTGAGTTGGTATGTGATACATTAGCTCAGTTTCATCCTTCATCCATAGATCCCAAAGCCTTGGATAGCCTAGAGATGGTCCCAAGGGGTCTTTTCATAATGTAACAACAGTCAAGACTTAAACAATAGAGCTTGCTGGCGTCACTCAGATAGTCCCAAATGGCACCCTATTCCTTATGTAGTGCACTACTCTTGACCAGGGACCAGGACCAGTAGTGCACTACATTGGGAATAGGGTGCCATGTGAATCACAGATAAACTGGAGGAGTAGTATTGCATTCTAATCAAAGACCCCACCTTTTACAGCATTGAAAAGAAACAGCACCCACAGGTTCCTATATGGATTTGAATAATTTCTACCGCTGGTGTAGTGGGCCATCCGTCATAATCTGGTGATGTAGCAATAAAACAAAGGTTGCACTGTTGATGCAAGTCTAGCTGCCTGAGTTCGGACTTTAGACACTGAATAACACACAACTGTTTAACTCATTCCCCGATCTGTCACCCTAGACTGCAGTTTATTACTGCTAAGGCAGAAGGCAGCCCTCTTTATAAAGCTCAACTCATTCCCCGATCTGTCACCCTAGACTGCAGTTTATTCCTGCTAAGGCAGAAGGCAGCCCTCTTTATAAACGCTGTTTCACATTACTTAGCACACACACACACACACACACACACACACACACACACACACACACACACACACACACACACACACACACACACACACACACACACACACACACACACACACACACACACACACACACACACACACACACACACACACACACACACACACACACACACACACCTTAGAGGGAAAACCCCTCCAGAATGAAAGTGATGTATTAATAAGGGCCATAGATAAATGACAGGATTAAAGAGGCATAGTTGGATGGTGACCCGGGATTTGCCTCCTGGTCGCAAATTGCTTGAAATCTTTAAAGCTTTTGTCTGCGCCTGGCAAATTTATGAGCCCGTCACAAATGCACCCTATCCCCTATATGGTGCACTACTACCCTATGGGTCCTGGTCAAAAGTAGTGTACTATATAGGGGATAGGGTTCCTTTTGGGATGCACATTACATCAGTGTCTGAATAGAGACAGGAGACAGACAGTGTACTCACACTGAAACCACTCTCACAGATAGAAAGTGCGTCATGAGGAGGGGTCAGTAGTTTTGCCGACTAATAGGTGTCCAGACCTACAGGAACAAAAGGCTGGAAACATTTAAGTGGATGAAGAAGCATAGTCATAGAATATTGAAACCGTCAGAACCCCTTGTGTAGAACCCTGACTCTGACTCTAGAACCATGACTCAACATAATATACAGGTTAAGAAAGTTCACAAATCAAATTGATTGTTTTCTTTTACTCTTAGCTGCCATCTAGTGGTGTGTTCCATGTTATGTCGGGTCCCACTGGGGCCTTGAACACTATAGACCACTGGGACCTTGTACACTATAGACCACTGGGGCCTTGTACACTGTCCACCACTGGCGCCTTGAACACTATAGACCACTGGGGCCTTGAACACTATAGACCACTGGGGCCTTGAACACTATAGACCACTGGGGCCTTGTACACTATAGATCACTGGGGCCTTGTACACTATAGACCACTGGGACCTTGTACACTATACACCACTGGCGCCTTGAACACTATAGACCACTGGGGCCTTGAACACTATAGACCACTGGGGCCTTGAACACTATAGACCACTGGGGCCTTGTACACTATATACCACTGGGGCCTTGTACACTATAGACCACTGGGGCCTTGAACACTATAGACCACTGGGGCCTTGTACACTGTCCACCACTGGGGCCTTGAACACTATAGACCACTGGGGCCTTGAACACTATAGACCACTGGGGCCTTGTACACTATAGACCACTGGGGCCTTGTACACTGTACACCACTGGGGCCTTGAACACTATAGACCACTGGGGCCTTGTACACTATAGACCACTGGGGCCTTGAACACTATAGACCACTGGGGCCTTGAACACTATAGACCACTGGGGCCTTGTACACTATAGACCACCGGGGCCTTGAACACTATAGACCACTGGGGCCTTGTACTCTATAGACCACTGGGGCCTTGAACACTATAGACCACTGGGGCCTTGTACACTATAGACCACTGGGACCTTGTACACTATACACCACTGGCGCCTTGAACACTATAGACCACTGGGGCCTTGTACACTATAGACCACTGGGACCTTGTACACTATACACCACTGGCGCCTTGAACACTATAGACCACTGGGGCATTGAACACTATAGACCACTGGGGCCTTGTACTCTATAGACCACTGGGGCCTTGAACACTATAGACCACTGGGTCCTTGAACACTATAGACCACTGGGACCTTGTACACTGTCCACCACTGGGGCCTTCAACACTATAGACCACTGGTGCCTTGTACACTGTCCACCACTGGGGCCTTGAACACTATAGACCACTGGGGCCTTGAACACTATAGACCACTGGGGCCTTGAACACTATAGACCACTGGGGCCTTGTACACTATATACCACTGGGGCCTTGTACACTATAGACCACTGGGGCCTTGAACACTATAGACCACTGGGGCCTTGTACACTGTCCACCACTGGGGCCTTGAACACTATAGACCACTGGGGCCTTGAACACTATAGACCACTGGGGCCTTGTACACTATAGACCACTGGGGCCTTGTACACTGTACACCACTGGGGCCTTGAACACTATAGACCACTGGGGCCTTGTACACTATAGACCACTGGGGCCTTGAACACTATAGACCACTGGGGCCTTGAACACTATAGACCACTGGGGGCCTTGTACACTATAGACCACCGGGGACTTGAACACTATATACCACTTGGGCCTTGAACACTATAGACCAATGGGGCCTTGAACACTATATGCCACTGTGGCCTTGAACACTATAGACCACTGGGGCCTTGAACACTATAGACCAGTGGGGCCTTGAACACTATAGACCACTGGGGCCTTGTACACTATACACCACTGGGGCATTGAACACTATAGACCACTGGGGCCTTGAACACTGTACACCACTGTTCATTGGGGGAAAGGAGGCCACTGGTATGTGTTTTGATAATACTGGTGGATATCCCCTATTTGACCTAGATAGTTTGTGTGTATGTATTGATATGTAGACTACGTGTGCCTTTAAAAAAAAATGTATGTAGTTCTGTCCTTGAGCTGTTCTTGTCTATTAATGTTCTGTATTATGTCATGTTTCATGTTTTGTGTGGACCCCAGGAAGAGTAGCTGCTGCTTTTGCAACAGCTAATGGGGATCCTAATAAAATACCAAAATACCAAATCAGTGTGACTTTGTTACAGAAGCTTACATGTTAATAGATATTTCGCCTGAAAATAATGCACCCCTTTTCATACATTTAAGAGATAATGGGCTCTATGTCAAAAACATGGTATACAACCTTTTTATGATACACTACGGTAATAATTCTGTATTGAAAAAAAAAAATCAAAATATTTTCTGATCCCTTAGAATCTCTAATGCCGATTTTCTTTTTGACCTGACTGCGTTTGAGTTGTGCTGATAATGTGCTTTTCCAACATTTTATTAATTTATTGCAGCACAACCCGTAAATTAAACACATGTAGGCTATACTATATATACACTACCGGTAAAAAGTTTGGACACACCTACTCATTCAAGGGTTTTCCTTTATTTGTACTATTTTCTACATTGTAGAATAATAGTGAAGACATTAAAACTATGAAATAACACATATGGAATCAAGTAGTAACCAAAGAAAGTGTTCAATAAATCAAAATATATTTTAGATTTTAGATTCTTCAAATAGCCACCCTTTGCCTTGATGACAGCTTTGCACAATCTTGCAATTATCTCAACCAGCTTCACCTGGAATGCTTTTCCAACAGTCTTGAAGGAGTTCCCACATATGCTGAGCACTTGTTTGCTGCTTTTCCTTCACTCTGCCGTCCGACTCATCCCAAACCATCTCAATTTGGTTGAGGGCGAGGGATTGCGGAAGCCAGGTCATCTGACACACCATCACTCTCCTTCTTGGTAAAATAGCCCTTACACAGCCTGGAGGTGTGTTGGGTCATTGTCCTGTTGAAAAACAAATGATAGTCCCACTAAGCCCAAACCAGATGGGATGGCGTATCGCTGCAGAATGCTGTGGTAGCCATGCTGGTTAAGTGTGACTTGAATTCTAAACAAATAACAGACTGTGTCACCAGCAAAGCACCCCCACACCATAACACCTCCTCCTCCGTGCCTTACGGTGGGAAATACACATGCAGAGATAATCCGTCCACCCACATCGCGTCTCACAAAGACACAAATGTCCAATTTGGACTCCAGACCAAAGGACGGTCTAATGTCCATTGCTCCTGTTTTTTGGCCCAAGCAAGTCTCTTCTTATTATTGGTGTCCTTTAGTAGTGGTTCCTTTTCAGCAATTCGACCATGAAGGCCTGATTCACATAGTCTCCTCTAAACAGTTGATGTTGAGATGTGTCTGTTACTTGAACTCTGTGAAGCATTTATTTGGGCTGCAATTTCTGAGGCTGGTAACTCTAATGAACGTATCCTCTGCAGCAGAGGTAACTCTGGGTCTTCCATTCCCTTGGCGGTCCTCATGAGAGAGTTTCATCATAGCGCTTGATGGTTTTTGTGACTGCACTTGAAGAAACTTTCAAAGTTCTTGAAATGTTCCGTATTGACTGACCTTCATGCCTTAAAGTAATGATGGACTGTTGTTTCTCTTTGCTTATTTGAGTTGTTCTTGCCATAATATGGACTTGGTCTTTTACCAAATGGGGCTATCTTCTGTGTACCCCCCATACATTTTAACATTTACATTTTAGTCATTTAGCAGACGCTCTTATCCAGAGCGACTTACAGTTAGTGAGTGCATACATTTTCATACTGGCCCCCCGTGGGAAACGAACCCACGACCCTGGCGTTGCAAGGGCCATGCTCTACCAACTGAGCTACAGGGGACTACCTGTACCTTGTCACAACACAACTGATTGGCTCAAACGCATTAAAAAGGAAAGAAATTCCACAAATTAACTTTTAAGAAGGCACACCTGTTAATTGAAATGCATTCCAGGTGACTACCTCATGAAGCTGGTTGAGAGAATGCCAAGAGTGTGCAAATATGTCATCAAGGCAAAGGGTGGCTATTTTGAAGAATCTCAAATATAAAATATATTTTGATTTGTTTAACACTTTTTTTGGTTACTACATTATGTGTTATTTCGTAGTTTTGATGTCTTCCCTATTTTTATACAATGTAGAAAATAGTAAAAATTAAGAAAAACCCTTGAATGAGTAGGTGTTCTAAAACTTTTTTGTAACAAATGTCAACAGTTTCCTTTTGCATTGTAGTTAACTTACATTGTCTCATTCAAGAAAATAAATAAAGTGAATCTATGAAAGTAAATGAATCGCCAAAACTAATGGTCCACTCCCATCTCTGTAATAAACCCCAACTATAGGGAAGTGTTTTACTCTGCATATAAACAAAGCGAAACTACACAGCCCGTGTATCAACTGCCAGGAGGAAATAATCGTGTAAATGAAAATAACCCAAGTCCTTTCCACTAATCCCTGTCCATCCTTTTTTATCTCAGGCTTCGGAACGACGTTAAAACCAATATGCGGCACGGAGATAGCAGGACCCACACATGATGCATAGCAGGCTCGGAATAACAAATAAACAGTACTTTTGTTATTTGTCAAATTATCTTGTAGTTTAGTTTGATAGTATATTTGATAGTGAAGTTTCGGAGAGAAAATGTTTCCAGGTTTTAGTCTGGGTTTCTGTTTGGCATTACTTTTCCTCGGACGGTTTGTTTGCAGCGCGTGTCTGTCTCAATGTAGCTGCTTCTTTCACAAATTATCAGACGGATCCAACGCAAGGTAAGACCATTGCAATTATTACAACTGATTAAAATGTTAATGTGAACAACTTCTATTCTACATATTTTTCTGTTGTGTGGTACCTGGGCGTAGTATGCAGGTAAGGTCTGCACTTCTTTTTTTATATATATAGGCTTGAGGATTAACTTGCTCTGCTCTAATCCCCTTTCCTTGGTCCTGATGTATACACCACGTTTAGACCGAGGGAGAAAAAAATAATGGAAAAAACTAACGATTAAAAACCGAGCAAATAAAATATTTAGGGTGATTTTTTTAAATGCATGAATTGTCAACCTATCATATGTCATGAACACGTACAAGGCCATGGTTAATTGAATCAACCTTGTAATAAAGTTTAATTATTTAAATAAACATGTTACAACAGGTTATACAGTGACATTCACTAACATGTGTTTAACTTTCTCTCCATCTATCTAGGAGTGTCATTTGTAATGACCCAGAGATCACGCTGGTCCCACCCAACTTTCCCGCAGACACCTTGAAACTGCGGATCGAGAAGACTGCCATCACAAGGATTTCCAGCGAAACCTTTCACTACCTCAACAGTCTGGAATTTCTCTGGATGTCTTTCAATTCTCTGAACTCTTTAAATGTAGACAGCTTCCGTGGCCTGAGAAGTCTGGATGAGCTGAGACTGGAAGGGAACGCTCTCACCTCTTTCCCCTGGGAATCTCTGACTGATATGCCCGACCTCAGGCTACTGGACCTGCATAATAATAAGATATCGTCGATCCCGGCCGAGGCCACCAGCTATATCAAGAACCTGACCTACCTGGACGTATCTAGCAACAGCCTGGTCACTGTACCTCCTGAGGTTCTCTCTACGTGGTTATCTGTGAAACCATCTCAAGGAGATGGGGAAAGTTCCAAATATATTCTAGGTAAGGATCTAAACAGCTAATTAAGCAATTAATTAATCAATCAATTCCAATTAAAGCAATCTTTATTTACCTAGAGGGAATCCCGTTTGGTTTGCTCGAACCACCCAGTTTATAAATAGCATTAACTGGAAAGTTGGAGGCGTCAGCATCAGCATTTGGGAGTAGTAAAAGGATTAGTCTAATTATAGTGAAGCCATACTGTAGTGTTAATGTGACTACATTCACTAGTATCACTTCAAACTAACATGATTACTTCTACTTACAATGAATTCTTGCTAAACTGCCTTTGTATACACACAACACATGGTGGTAGTTCAGACAGAGCAAGAACATTTGTCCAAAATATGCATGTTTGTCTTATCTATTGCTATGCTAAAAGTGATGTTGTTTTATTTTACCTTTGTTTAGCTACCATTGCTGTTACTTTATCTACCTAAGTCGCTCTGGATAAGAGCACCTGCTAACGAACAAAAATGTTTATGGGGCGGCAGGTAGCTTAGTGGGTAAGAGCGTTGTGCCAGTAACCGAAAGATCGCTGGCTCTAATCCCCGAGCCGACTAGGTGAAATATCTGTCGATGCGCCCTTGAGCAAGGCACTTAACCCGTGCTTCTACACCTGCATTACTAGCTGTTTGGGGTTTTAGGCTGGGTTTCTGTACAGCACTTCGAGATATTAGCTGATGTAAGAAGGGCTATATAAAATAAAATTGATTGAATTGCTCCTGTAAGTCGCTCTGGATAAGAGCGTCTGCTAAATGACTAAAATGTAAATGTATATCCTGGTGAAATGTTTATTTTATTCATCGCTGTAGGTCTCCATGACAACCCGTGGCTGTGCGACTGCCGGCTCTATGACGTGGTCCAGTTCCAGAAGTCTCCATCGTCCTCCGTGGCTCTGATCGACACCAGGCTGCGCTGCGCTGACCCAGAGAGCCTGTCGGGGGTGCTGTTCAGCGAGACGGAGCTCCAGAGGTGCCAGGAGCCCCGGGTCCACACGGCTGTGGCCCGGGTCAGGAGCTCCCTGGGGAACAACGTCCTGCTGCGCTGTGGGACCATCGGAGTCCCCATCCCAGAGCTGTCCTGGACCCGGGCAGATGGCAAACAGATGAACGGCACTGGTGAGTTTAATTGATTTATGAATGTATTTATTTTATTTATTTGATGTGTAACAAATAGATATACAGCCATGAACAAGCAGTGGCTACAGTACACACAGTACCAGTCAGTATTTTTACTATTTCCTACGTTGTAGAATAATAGTGAAGACATCCAAACTATGAAATAACACATATGGAATCATGTAGTAACCAAAAAAGTGTTAAACAAATCAAAATATATTTTATATTTGAGATTCAACAAATAGCCACCCTTTGCCTTTGTCACGACTTCCTCCGAAGCGGCCTCCTCTCCTTGTTCGAAAAGGCTTCGGCGATCGTCGTCACCGGCCTTCTAGCCACTGCCGCTCCTCTTTTCCTCATTCCATTGGTTTTGTCTACTTTTTTTACACACACCTGGTTCATATCCCCTCATCAGTCTCTGTACTAGTATTCCCTCTGCTCCCCATGTCTTTGTGTGTGATTGTTTCCATGTGGAGGTGTCATTAGCTCGGTAGAGCATTATGTACTTTATCGCCGGGATATTCACCTGTGTGTTTTGTTTTCCCCAGTTTATTTTATTTTATTTAATTATTTCACCTTTATTTAACCAGGTAAGCCAGTTGAGAACAAGTTCTCATTTACAACTGCGACCTGGCCAAGATAAAGCAAAGCAGTGCGATAAAAACAACAACACAGAGTTACATATGGGGTAAAAAAACAAAGTCCAAAAAAAAATAATACTACAAAAAATATATATACAGTGTGTGCAAATGTAGCAAGTTATGGAGGTAAGGCAATAAATAGGCTATAGTGCAAAATAATTACAATTAGTATTAACACTGGAATGCTAGATGTGCAAGAGATTATCATTAATGTAAATGTAAATGTAGATTATGTGCAAATAGAGATACTGGGGTGCAAAATAGCAAAATAAATAACAATATAGGGATGAGGTAGTTGGGTGGGCAAATTTCAGATGGGCTGTGTACAGGTGCAGTGATCGGTAAGGTGCTCTGACAACTGATGCTTAAAGTTAGTGAGGGAGATAAGAGTCTACAGCTTCAGAGATTTTTGCAATTCGTTCCAGTCATTGGCAGCAGAGAACTGGAAGGAATGGCGGCCAAAGGAGGTGTTGGCTTTGGGGATGACCAGTGAGATATACCTGCTGCTATGGTGACCAATGAGCTAAGATAAGGCGGGGATTTGCCTAGCAGTGATTTATAGATGGCCTGGAGCCAGTGGGTTTGACGACGAACATGTAGTGAGGACCAGCCAACAAGAGCGTACAGGTCACAGTGGTGGGTAGTGTATGGGGCTTTGGAGACAAAACGGATGGCACTGTGATAGACTACATCCAATTTGCTGAGTAGAGTGTTGGAGGCTATTTTGTAAATGACATCGCCGAAGTCAAGGATCGGTAGGATAGTCAGTTTTACGAGGGCATGTTTGGCAGCATGAGTGAAGGAGGCTTTGTTGCGAAATAGGAAGCCGATTCTAGATTTAACTTTGGATTGGAGATTCTTAATGTGAGTCTGGAAGGAGAGTTTACAGTCTAACCAGACACCTATGTATTTGTAGTTGTCCACATACTCTAGGTCAGACACGTCGAGAGTAGTGATTTCTAGTCGGGTGGGCGGGTGCCAGCAGCGTTCGATTGAAGAGCATGCATTTAGTTTTACTAGTGTTTAAGAGCAGTTGGAGGCTACTGAAGGAGTGTTGTATGGCATTGAAGCTTGTTTGGAGGTTTGTTAACACAGTGTCCAATGAAGGGCCAGATGTATACAAAATGGTGTCGTCTGCGTAGAGGTGGATCTGAGAGTCACCAGCAGCAAGAGCGACATCATTGATATACACAGAGAAAAGAGTCGGCTCAAGAATTGAACCCTGTGGCACCCCCATAGAGACTGCCATAGGTCCAGACAACAGGCCCTCCGATTTGACACATTGAACTCTATCTGAGAAGTAGTTGGTGAACCAGGCGAGGCAGTCATTTGAGAAACCAAGGCTATTTAGTCTGCCAATAAGAATGCGGTGGTTGACAGAGTCGAAAGCCTTGGCCAGATCGATGAAGACCGCTGCACAGTACTGTCTATTATCGATCGCGGTTATAATATCGTTTAGGACCTTGAGCGTGGCTGAAGTGCACCCATGACCAGCTCGGAAACCGGATTGCATAGCGGAGAAGGTACGGTGGGATTCGAAATGGTCGGTGATCTGTTTGTTAACTTGGCTTTCAAATACTTTCGAAAGGCAGGGCAGGATGGATATAGGTCTGTAACAGTTTGGATCTAGAGTGTCACCCCCTTTGAAGAGGGTTACAGTGCGCCGTTAAGTCGCACTGTAATTATTTTACGCATTGCTGCGAACCGCTGTATTGGCGGAATAAACCATTATTCTGGGATTTACACCTCCTGCGCCTGACTCCATCCAAATCACCCGCTATAGAATCACCCGAACAGCATGGAGTCAGCAGGAGCAGAGAATATGCCTGGAGTTGTTGAGCGGGTCTGGGAGCATTCCAACATGTTAGCAAGCTTGGGCGACGCGATGGATCGGGTTCTCCAGGCCATCCAGCGCCTGGAGAGGAGAGGACCCGACCCTGCGGAACCAGCTGAGCGACCGGATCCAGCCACCCACACACCAGCACCCAGAGGTATTCACCTTTCTCGACCAAGGGAATACGACAGGACAGCGGCCCGCTGCCAGGGTTTCCTCCTGCAGCTGGACCTCTATTTCAACACCATCAGCCCGGCTCCATCGGATTGTGAGAAGGTGTCCGCCCTCGTCTCCTGCCTCTCGGGGAAAGCCCTGAAGTGGGCCAACGCGGTCTGGAGTGAAGGAGGAGACGCGTTGGACAACTACGGAGAGTTCGCTCGCCTCTTCCGAGCAGTCTTTGATCATCCCCCTGAAGGAAGAGAGGCGGGCGAACGTCTGGTCCATCTGAGGCAGGGACGAGGACCGCGCAAGACTTTGCCCTGGAGTTTAGAACTCTAGCAGCTGGGTCCGGGTGGAACGTGCGGGCCCTCATCGACCACTTCCGATGCGGCCTGTGTGAGGACGTCCGAAGGGAGCTAGCCTGCAGGGATACCACGTTGACCTTCAACCAACTGGTGGACATGGCCATCCGGTTGGACAACCTGCTGGCTTCGAGAAGACGTCCTGGAAGGGGCCTGCCCGTTTCACCCCCCTTCAACCCGGATCATGTTCCGATGGAACTGGGTGGTGCAGCGTTCCGGGAGAACGGAGGACGACAGCTTCAGTGTCACTCTTGTGGCAAGAGAGGACATTCTGCTGCACGATGTCATCAGAGTTCTTCTGGTTCTGGAGGCGGCAGGCAGGGCACTCTCGCGTCACCCCAGGTAGCGCAAACCCACACTCGTTCAGAGCCCTCTGCTGCGCATTTCACCATCCACGTCAACTTTCCTGATTACACGGTAGTTCCCCAGTGTAAGGTGCTGGTAGATTCAGGCGCAGCTGGGAACTTTATGGACAGGTCTTAGCTCTTAGTCTATGTATTCCATTGGTTCCCCTGTCTATTCCATTACCCATCAAAGCACTTGACAATCAACCATTAGGGTCAGGTTTGGTTAGGGAGGTTACAGCACCAGTCACTATGATTACGCAGGAGACCCATAATGAGAAAATCACGTTTCACATTATTGAGTCCCCTGATTTTCCTGTTGTGTTGGGCCTTCCCTGGCTAGCACTACACGACACCATCTTTTCATGGCCACAGAGGGTTCTCACAGGGTGGTCGCGAGAGTGTCAGGGTAGGTGTCTAGCTGTTTCCGTTGGTGCGACCACTACTCCTCATTTCCTCTGTCCTTTGTGAACGAGGTGTTTCGGGACATGCTTGGTCGCGGTGTGGTGGTCTACATCAAAGACATCCTGGTGTATTCCACTATGCGCGCCGAGCATGTGTCCCTGGTTTGCAGAGTGCTGGGCCGACTGTTGGAGCATGACCTGTATGCCAAGGCAGAACAGTGTCTGTTCTTCCAACAATCTGTCTCCTTCCTTGGATACCACATCACCACCTCAGGTGTGGAGATGGAGGGAGATCGCATTTCAGCCGTGCGTAATTGGCCGACTCCAACCACGGTAAAGGAGGTGCAGCGCTTCATTGGCTTTGCCAATTACTATCGGTGGTTTATCCGGGGCTTTGGCAAGGTCGATAGCTCGGTGGAGCATTATGTACTTTATCGCCGAGATATTCACCCGTGTGTTTTGTTTTCCCCAGTGCGCCGTTAAGTCACACTGTAGTTGTTTTACGCATTGCTGCGAACCGCTGTATTGGCGGAATAAACCATTATTCTGGGATTTACACCTCCTGCACCTGACTCCGTCCAAATCACCCGCTACAGCCTTGATGACAGCTTTTCACACTCTTGGCATTCTCTCAACCAGCTTCACCAGGAATGCTTTTCCAACCGTCTTGAAGGCGTTTCCACATATGCTGAGCACTTGTTGGCTGCTTTTCCTTCACTCTGCCGTCCGATTCATCCCACACCATCTCAATTAGGTTGAGGTTGGGGGATTGTGGAGGCCAGGTCATCTGATGCAGCACTCCATCACTCTCCCTCTTCGTAAAATAGACCTTACACAGCCTGGAGGTGTGTTGGGTCATTGTCCTGTTAAAAGACAAATGATAGTCCCACTAAGCCCAAACCAGATGGGATGGCGTATCACTGCAGAATGCTGTGGTAGTCATGCTGGTTAAGTGTGCCTTGAATTCTAAAATAAATCACAGACCGTGTCACCAGCAAAGCAACCCCACACCATAACACCTCCTCCTCCATGCTTTACGGTGGGAAATACACATGCGGAGATCATCCATTCACCCACACCGCGTCTCACAAAGACACAGCGGTTGGAACCAAAAATCTCTAATTTGGACTCCAGACCAAAGGACACATTTCCAAAGGTCTAATGTCCATTGCTCGTGTTTCTTGGCCCAAGCAGGTCTCTTCTTATTATTGGTGTCCTTTAGTAGTGGTTTCTTTGCAGCAATTCGACCATGAAGGCCTGGTTCACACAGTCCCCTCTGAACAGTTGATTTTGAGATGTGTCTGTGTCTTGAACTCTGTGTCATTTATTTGGGCTGCAATTTCTGAGGCTGGTAACTCTAATGAACTTATCCTCTGCAGCAGAGAGAACTCTGGGTCTTCCATTCCTGTGGCGGTCCTCGTGAGAGCCAGTTTCATCATAGCTCTTGATGGTTTTTGTGTCTGCACTTGAAGAAACTTTCAAAGTTCTTGAAATGTTCCATATTGACTGACCTTCATGTCTTAAAGTAATGATGGACTGTCGTTTCTCTTTGCTTATTTGAGCTGTTCTTGCCAAAATATGGACTTTTTTCTGTACACCCCCCTACCTTGTCACAACACAACTGATTGTCTCAAACGCATTAAGAAGGAAAGAGATTCCACATATTCACTTTTAAGAAGGCACACCTGTTAATTGAAATGCATTCCAGGTGACAACCTCATGAAGCTGGTTGAGAGAATGCCAAGAGTGTGGAAAGCTGTCATCAAGCCAAAGGGTGGCTACTTTGAAGAATCTCAAATATAAAATATATTTTGATTTCTTTAACACTTTTTTGGTTACTAAATGATTCCATATGTGTTATTTCATAGTTTTGATGTCTTCATTATTATTCTACAATGTAAAAAATAGTTTAAAAAAGCAAAAAAAACTTGAATGAGTAGGTGTGTCCAAACTTCTGACTGGTAGTGTACGTAAAAAATGGATGAAGGACAACACAAAAAAGTTGACATTTCAGTTGTGCTCTAAACCTGCTCCAGTTATGGCAGGTCTTAGCCTGGTCCCAGATCTATTTGTGCTGTCTTGGAAACTCTTATGGTCACTGTTTGGCGTAGTTCGCAAGACAGCACAAGAAGATCTGGGACCAGGGCATCTGGAAATCTGGGACCAGGGACCAGGAAATCTATTTTTGTACAGTCAGAAGCTGAAATAGCCTAGATTACAGATGGATGGACTGTTTTCTCTTCACTAATCCATCTAATCACATTTTCTTCGTATTTCTTTGATAGTTCAGGAAGAAGTTTCAAAGGAGGGAATCATTTGGTCCCTCCTGAGTGTGCGTGCTGTCTCTTACAGGGACTCTGGGAAATACATCTGCAAAGCGACGAACTTCGTGGGGACTGCAGATGCCATCATCTCCCTGGTTATCACAGACTCCTTTAAAAATGATGAACAAGGTGGCAGCTCCAAGACTAGAAACCAAAGGGGACGGAAAACCGGTGGGTTTGGGAAAGCTGCCTACCAGGATAAACTCGTTACAAAATACATACCTCCACCAACCACCACGGCGGCCACGCCCATCATCGAACCACTAGGACCAGGCGGTTTCACAGGAAAGCATAATATCGAGAGCTACAGTATTTCGCGCAGCGTGGCTGACGGACAGACGCCCAGTCCTCCCATCACGGAGACAGCGATGCAGGAAGTGGAGAAGGAGATCCTTAGCAACCTGGCAGCCAACGCCTCTTCTTTACAGGCGCCGGCGCCGCCGGAGAAACGGGTGGTGCGATCGGTGAAGGTAATCGGGGACACCGACCACACCGTCTCCCTGAACTGGCGGGCCACGGCGGCCAAGAACACTACAGAGTTCAGCGTCCTGTACGCCGTGTTTGGCGAGAGGGACATGCGGAGGATCAACGTCGGTGCGGGAAAGAACCGGATCACCATCGAGGGCCTTGTGCCAAGGACAAAGTACATCGCCTGCGTCTGCGTCAAAGGCCTGATCCCAAAAAAGGAGCAGTGCGTAATCTTCTCAACGGACGAGGCGGCCAGCGCTAGCGGCACCCAGAAGCTCATTAACGTGGTGGTGATCACCGTGGCCTGCGTGATCGCTGTCCCCCTGACGTTGATCGTCTGCTGCGGGGCGCTCAAGAAGCGTTGTAAAAAGCTACTGGAGAGGAAATCCAAAGATATCCAAGAATCATATGTGACATTCGAGACCCTCTCCCCAGGACAGAAGCCTAACGGGATGGAGGGGGAGTACCTTGCCAGGCGACAGCCAGATGAGTCCAACAGACTGCTCTCTGCTAGGTCCAGTGTGGGCTCTGAGGCCACTTGCAGGACTGAGGGACCGCCTAACGAGTACTTTTGTTGATACCAAATGATGGCCTCAACCTTTATAGGGCAGAGAAAGTCTGTCCTTTCCAAGCACAACTTAAAGATGCGTTATAAAGGTTTTGTAGAATTTCAGCCAGTAGTTGACAGCAGCGTGAGTGAAACTGCTCAGAGACTGGACAGAACTAGAAGGACAGTTGCATGGACACTTTTTGCCTTTGGATAAAACATGTGTGGTGAATATGTAAGTTTAGATAAATAGGATAAATAAATGTACAGCCTTGTGGGAATAAAGGCCACCCTTGACCCTTGACCTGGTGAACTGTACAAAAATAAAGAAAAAAGAAAATGTTGATTTCATTGTACACATAAATTATTTCTGATCTGCAAAGAAACATTTTATATTTGTCATGCACCTTTTTAAGGGGGTTATTTAACTTTTTCAAAATTCCCAGGTTTTCCAGAAATTCTGTGTGGAAGATTCCCAGAATCAGAATGGAATAGGAAACCCTAAATGATTCTACTAGAATCTTCTTAATAAAGGTTTGCAAATAGAAAGAGTAATGACAGAGTTATTCTGAAATAAATCTGACCTCAGAATTCTGGCACAGTTGTTATTTGACAAAATAATGTATTTGTAAAGTATTGTTGAAGCAGAACTCAATATCTGTAGTGATGTTTTAGACTTCTGTGTATTTACCATATACAGTGAGGGGGGAAAAAGTATTTGATCCCCTGCTGATTTTGTAAGTTTGCCCACTGACAAAGAAATGATAAGTCTATAATTTTAATGGTAGGTTTATTTGAACAGTGAGAGACAGAATAACAACAAAGAAATCCAGAAAAACGCATGTCAAAAATGTTATAAATTGATTTGCATTTTAATGAGGGAAATAAGTATTTGACCCCCTCTCAATCAGAAAGATTTATGGCTCCCAGGTGTCTTTTATACAGGTAACGAGCTGAGATTAGGAGCACACTCTTAAAGGGAGTGCTCCAAATCTCAGTTTGTTACCTGTATAAAATACACCTGTCCACAGAAGCAATCAATCAATCAGATTCCAAACTCTCCACCATGGCCAAGACCAAAGAGCTCTCCAAGGATGTCAGGGACAAGATTGTAGACCTACACAAGGCTGGAATGGGCTTCAAGACCATCGCCAAGCAGCTTGGTGAGAAGGTGACAACAGTTGGTGAGATTATTCCCAAATGGAAGAAACACAAAAGACCTGTCAATCTCCCTCGGCCTGGGGCTCCATGCAATTTTCACCTTGTGGAGTTGCAATGATTATGAGAACGGTGAGGAATCAGCCCAGAACTACACGGGAGGATCTTGTCAATGATCTCAAGGCAGCTGGGATCATAGTCACTAAGAAAACAATTGGTAACACACTACGCCGTGAAGGACTGAAATCCTGCAGCGCCCGCAAGGTCCCCCTGCTCAAGAAAGCACATATACAGGGCCGTCTGAAGTTTGCCAATGAACATCTGAATGATTCAGAGGAGAACTGGATGAAAGTGTTGTGGTCAGATGAGACCAAAATTGAGCTCTTTGGCATCAACTCAACTCGCCGTGTTTGGAGGAGGAGGAATGCTGCCTATGACCCCAAGAACACCATCCCCACCGTCAAACATGGAGGTGGAAACATTATGCTTTGGGGGTGTTTTTCTGCTAAGGGGACAGGACAACTTCACCGCATCAAAGGGACGATGGACGGGGCCATGTACCGTCAAATCTTGGGTGAGAACCTCCTTCCCTCAGCCAGGGCATTGAAAATGGGTCGTGGATGGGTATTCCAGCATGACAATGACCCAAAACACACGGCCAAGGCAACAAAGGAGTGGCTCAAGAAGAAGCACATTAAGGTCCTGGAGTGGCCTAGCCAGTCTCCAGACCTTAATCCCATAGAAAATCTGTGGAGGGAGCTGAAGGTTCGAGTTGCCAAACGTCAGCCTCGAAACCTTAATGACTAGGAGAAGATCTGCAAAGAGGAGTGGGACAAAATCCCTCCTGAGATGTGTGCAAACCTGGTGGCCAACTACAAGAAACGTCTGACCTCTGTGATTGCCAACAAGGGTTTTGCCACCAAGTACTAAGTCATGTTTTGCAGAGGGGTCAAATACTTATTTCCCTCATTAAAATGCAAATCACTTCATAACATTTTTGACATGCATTTTTCTGGATTTTTTTGTTGTTATTCTGTCTCTCACTGTTCAAGTAAACCTACCATTAAAATTATAGACTGATCATTTCTTTGTCAGTGGGCAAACGTACAAAATCAGCAGGGGATCAAATACTTTTTTCCCTCACTGTATGTTAATGTGCCAGGTTTACTGTCCAATCAAAGCTAACATACTACATATTTTGTAATATGTATCTACGATCTGATGTGTGTGTATGTCTAAATGTATGACAAAATAAATATTTTGATATAAATGTTTGTGTCCTCTTAAATCCTTACCTGCTCTGTAACAGCACTTTCCTCCCAAGACACAACATTATTTTTCAAGCAAATCAGAGGATAGGTTCTGTTTCAAAGATAAAGAACATCCTAATGTGATGATATCCATCTGGGGTCAATGGTCAATTATCAAGAGGTGACAACAGGCAGATTTAAGCATTGTGATGGCAAACCACAGCATGGCATAGCACTAGCATGCTCGGCAATAGCATATGTTTAAGCTAAGTCTAAGCTTATTACATACGATATTATATACATTTGAAGGGCTGACGAACAGCTATACATTGCAATCAACGATGTATATAAAGCCTGGATTGCTGATGCTATGTATTGGCCACAGTATGCGGTGCTCCACCTCCTTTTCAACTGCTCCGCAAAAAAAAAAAACGCTCCTCGCTCAAAGAAAAAGAAACTGCTGCTCCAAATTAAAACTACCGCTACAAATTCACTCCATTCATTAAAATCACAATTTAACCAACACCCCATCTATTTTTTGTGACTAATTGGACCTACCATATGGTTTTGAAGTATTGAAACCAAACCATATGGATTTGAATAGAAAGTATTTTAATAAACAACAGGAAAAGGTGACTGTAATTAGAGCTCATCATTAAACAGGCTACATGTCATATTAAACAGCATATAAACCCTCTAAATGGGTCAGGAGCCAGACATGATTAATTTAGGCTGTATAATTTCAATTATTTCAAGGCTATAGCCTACAAATAAATAAATTGTGAAGCATTTGCGAGAGTGACACACAAGGCTGGCAGGGACATTAAGCGCTCAGCATTTAAACAACATGTAGGTATATTAAATCATTATAGTCTATAATTTGCAGATATAGGCTGTGACTTACTTAGAATTAAATAGAAATTAAACGAAAAATGCCTTATTAGGCTCAGTCTACAGTGCCTTTGAATTCATTTTTAGAAACATGAGTTTTGCCAGAGTCTGTGGCCTCAGGTTCAGGCCAGCAGCCTGGGGATGCCAAACACCCTTCGGGACACTCTTGCCAGGCTGGGCAGGATTTTAGATAAAATAACCCTATCAAAATGGAAAGCTCCTTGAGAGATGTAATATGCCAAGCCTATTGGGCCAAAATCAATGATGGCCTACTGTATAGATAATAGAACGAAAATGAACTAAACTTTTAAGAGATCCGACTTTTAGTTATAAATACTGCTACCATGACACACTGAGCTAGCTACCCACCTCGTTCCTTTCTGTTAGCATGTGCATGCAGTAAGTACCCCATCATGCTTTCAGGATACGTGTCTTTTCAGATTCCACAGCACTCCCTCTCTACATCACTACATCACAATGATTCTTTAGTTGTGGGACACTACATCACCACACTCCCTCTCTACATCACTACATCATAATGATTCTTTAGTTGTGGACACTACATCACCACACTCCCTCTCTACATCACTACATCATAATGATTCTTTAGTTGTGGACACTACATCACCACACTCCCTCTCTACATCATAATGATCCTTTAGTTGTGGACACTACATCACCTCACTCCCTCTCTACATCATAATGATTCTTTAGTTGTGGACACTACATCACCACAATCCCTCTCTACATCATAATGATTCTTTAGTTGTGGACACTACATCACCACACTCCCTCTCTACATCATAATGATTCTTTAGTTGTGGACACTACATCACCTCACTCCCTCTCTACATCATAATGATTCTTTAGTTGTGGACACTACATCACCACAATCCCTCTCTACATCATAATGATTCTTTAGTTGTGGACACTACATCACCACACTCCCTCTCTACATCATAATGATTCTTTAGTTGTGGACACTACATCACCACACTCCCTCTCTACATCACTACATCACAATGATTGTTTAGTTGTGGACATTACATCACCACACTCCCTCTCTTGCTCTTGGTCCTCCTCATCTTTTTCGCCTGTGTGTTTTATCAGTTTCTTTATGAAAATATTTAGCGAACTCCATGAGAGTAGCTAAAGCAAGTAGACTACCAATGCATGCTGGGCCGGGCCGGGCCGGGCGCGCCCTGAGCTCCTGAAGTGAACGCTACTGGAGCGAAATTGGAGCGGGTGAAAATGCCGACGCTTTAGCCTTTGGGAAATTCGCTCCACGCTCCAATCAAATTGGGCAACGCTCCCTCCTCGCTCCGTTCCAGCTCTGCTCCGCTCACATACTCTGGTATTGGCCAATGAGAGGCTTTGAAGCCACCGGTCGGCCATATTGGCACTATTCAGAAGGCTCAGTCCTCCATAGGAATGAATAGAATTCTTCAGTATTTCAACGAATTATTTCAAGGACAAGATTACATGTATTTAAGTATTTTTTTGTTGTAGTGGGGAGAGTGATATCAGTACTCTCTGAATTTTTTTTTTACTTTAACCCCCTAGAGACAATGTCCAGGCTAGCGCTGAAAAAATAATTAGCATAATAAAAAAAATCCACATCAAAATCCGTCTGTTTAAACTCGGTGGCTTCAAAACAGCTCCACCTGTCAGTCTTCTAGTGTATATATAAATCATTGGTTGAGATCAGCACCATGGATAGTGCCACGTGATATGTTTTGTTTGGTGTACAACTTGTTTCCTTGTCATGGTCACTGTGGTCCTTTACTTTGTACACAATCATCTGCAGACTATGTACTCTATGTCTGAAGACCTCTTCCAACGTTCCTCAATTAATTAACAATCCTGTTTCATGCAGTATACAAATAATAGGTGTTGGGTATATAGTGCCATTTTCTCAATAGTTTGTAGTACCCCTAATCTATAGATTGCGTATTATGCTTCCTGATAATCTATTTATACTTTTTTTCGTCAGGTCACTGTCAGTACATATTCAATATCAAGTAGCCTAGGTATATTTCGTAGAAATCACATTATTCCTGAAAGCCTTCCCATTCATTCATAGGGATTAGGGAACATACATTCAGTAGCAGCACAGTCAATTTGCCTCATTGCTAAAAATACAAACTTCCGGTGTGTTTAACATGTCATTTGGTGTCTTAAGAAATTGCTTCAAGGAAGATTAAAGTAATAGGTTTACCTCTACCGTCCGTCCCTGTGGAGATGCCCTGCTCAAATGCGTTTCTGTAAAAAGGAATATGGCCACCTTGTATACAGTATTAGCTATAGTTTTGCTATTCTATCGAGTTACTCCTGGATCAACATCTTGTTTACCCGGCTGTTCTTGCACAAATGACAACTTGGGAAGGTAAATTGTTTGTTGTCAATTATTTTGTAGGCTAACTAGTTTTGTACCGAGTTTCTTTACCTTGTCAGAAGGTTATGCAGTTGACCTATTTAGCCTATTGCTAAACTCAATGGTGTTTTTTCATAACTGGTTTTAACAATGGACAATGTGGAGAGATAATTTACTATAATATAATATAAATAACCTATGTTGTTTTATTTTAACATGAAATTATAACGATACCCGTACTTACATAACCCAAAATGTTTTTGTTTTATTTTAGATCCTTACTTTGTATGGAAACCGCCATGGGACGAATCCCAGACAACGTTCCAAATGATTTCAGTAAAATTCGAATAGAGAATTCCCACCTGACCGAATTACCTCGCCGCTCCTTCGCTAACGTGAACGCCTTGGCGTCTCTGTGGTTGAATTTCAACGACATCACCCTGATGAACATCAAGAGTCTGGAGGGGCTGACGAATCTAACAGAACTGCGGCTACAGGGAAACAAGCTGCGTTCAGTCCCATGGACGGCGTTCCAGGATACGCCGAACCTGAAGATTTTGGACCTGAAACATAACCGACTAGACGTGCTGCCGGAATCCGCCCTGAGACAACTACCAGGCCTGACCTATTTAGATTTATCCTTCAATCAGCTTACTGTCATATCCAGGGATGTCTTCCTCAACTGGCCTCTCCTCAACACGCAGGAGAGAAACGGAGGTAAAGAGGCCAGCAGTGGAGAGGCCAACGTCGTTTTAGCGCTGCACGACAACCCTTGGCTGTGTGACTGCCGCCTCAAAGGTTTCCTTGAGTTTATCAAAACCGTTAGTCCACCTCTAATTCTGATGAACTCGTACCTGACGTGCACGGGCCCCAGTTCCAGGGCGGGGAAGTTCTTCCTCGAGGTCGGTTTGAAAACATGTATGAAACCCGAGGCCTCAGCCTCAGAAACCAACATGACGGTGTCACTGGGGGACAATGTAACCCTCCAGTGCTTAGTCAAAGCCAGGCCTGACCCCGCCATCCACTGGTCATACAGCCTAAAGATTATAAGGGGATTTACTGGTAAGGTTTTATTTCATTGCAATTTCTAGGCTATCATCCATTAGATTGCTGTGACTTTATTTACCAGTGACTGATATCATAGGTCAGTCACTCATAGTTTATTGTAAGCTACACCACTTTGATGACAGGATTTAAGACAAGTAGGCTAAAGCATGTGTATTTCATATATATGAATCTGGTTTATAGATTGAAACAGTGTTTGGTAGGCTATTGGTGTTTATAGATTGAAACAGTGTTTGGTAGGCTATTGGTGTTTATAGATTGAAACAGTGTTTGGTAGGCTATTGGTGTTTATAGATTGAAACAGTGTTTGGTAGGCTATTGGTGTTTATAGATTGAAACAGTGTTTGGTAGGCTATTGGTGTTTATAGATTGAAACAGTGTTTGGTAGGCTATTGGTGTTTATAGATTGAAACAGTGTTTGGTAGGCTATTGGTGTTTATAGATTGAAACAGTGTTTGGTAGGCTATTGGTGTTTATAGATTGAAACAGTGTTTGGTAGGCTATTGGTGTTTATAGATTGAAACAGTGTTTGGTAGGCTATTGGTGTTTATAGATTGCTTTAAACAATGTATGACACAGCCTTTCTTGTAGGAAAACTTAACAATAATGCCTAATGCAACATATTACAAATAGAGGACTGAATATTATACGTTTACAATATGCTAATTTTTATTCACCCTTGTTGATTAAGTTGTATCATAATTCTCCTTTCTCTTCAGTCTCAGAGACCCGTGTGGATGATGAGACCATCAGATCTCAGCTGGTCATCCCATCCCTTCAAATGGCGGACCGAGGTGTCTACACCTGCTTCGCCAACAACTTCATAGGCAACTCCTCCGCCAGTTTCCTGGTCAACATCAAGTCTTTCAATGCCTCGTCCTCCGGCGGTTCAGCCATGTCTCCTCCCCCGTTCCCCCTGGCCTCAGCCGACGAGAACGTATACATTGACATCCGCATCTCCAAGCAGACGGTCTACGGCATCACTCTGGAGTGGTACGCTGCGACAGACAACCCGTCAGAAACCTGGTTCACCATCCACTTGGGGAAATACCACTCGGACAAAAGGGAGTTGACATACATCGGGCCGGGCATCAACACCTATTCGGTCAACGACCTCATACCGGTTACTAAATACGAAGTGTGTGTGACGCTGAAGAACCAGATGCCCCGCGCCGGCCAGTGCATCGTGTTCGTAACAGGAAGTGACATCAGCCAGCTGGAACAACGAGCGAAGCTCATCCATATTATGGTGATCGTGTGTGCCATGGGGCTGGCGGTGCCCGTGGGCATGTACGCCTGCACCACCGACACCAGATGTACGTTCAGCTGCCTGGACCGCTGTACGGAGCAGTGTAAGAGGAGGAGGAGGCAGGAGAAGACCCTGAGGACGAATGGGGAGAGACAGGGGACCTTCGACAGCCTCCAGGCCGCCAGCGATGAAGGACTCTGTGGTGACTCTGATGAGGTGATGAAGAAGAGGAGTAAGTCCTCAGAGGAAAGAAACAACCACAGGGGAAAAGCACAAGATCTACCAGAGACAACCACTGGAGCAAAGCTATATTAGATGTAGGTTTAACGATTAAAAACGTGTACAAGACGTCTAGAGGAACAGTTATCTGTAATAATGGGGGGCAGTCTTATGTGAAGTGAAGCTTCAGGAAATGCATCTGTAAAGCTTAAAGGTGTCATGCTAAGAGTGAAATGCCTTCCTTCCATGTCGGTAGCAAGGTTTATTTGTTAAATGAGTTTATATACTGTATCTATTTAGCTTGATTGTTCTCTGTTTTAAAAGAAAAAAATGGAATACAAACTTATCTGGCCAAAAAAAACAAACATAATGTTAATTCTGTACATGCAATATAGTTGCAAATATTTTCTTGTCTTCAGAATGTAATGAACTGCATTTCCTCACGGTTCGTTGAAACTCATTCATTAGGAGAGGTTCAGTTAAATCTACAGTAATACACACTGTATATAGCCTTTGCACTACTACCTACGTAATGAATGAGGCTTCTTTGCTACTCTTTTCCTGTTTTTGACTCACTTTTTTATAAGGGGTGGGATGGTGAGGATTAGAGTTGGGGGTGAAGATGTTTGGGATTAGAGTTGGGGGTGAAGATGTTTGGGATTAGAGTTGGGGGTGAAGATGTTTGGGATTAGAGTTGGGGGTGAAGATGTTTGGGATTAGAGTTGGGGTTGAAGATGTTTGGGATTAGAGTTGGGGGTGAAGATGTTTGGGATTAGAGTTGGGGGTGAAGATGTTTGGGATTAGAGTTGGGGGTGAAGATGTTTGGGATTAAAGTTGGGGGTGAAGATGGACACTTGAGACAACACCATCCTAATTGCTCCCTACCCAAATCCCATTGGCCTTACATTTTTGACTTTTACAAATCTGAAGGGTCTGGATTAGGGTTGTAAAATTCTGGTACGGTTCCCAAATCCTGGTTGGAGATTAATGGAATCAGGAAATCCTGGTTCGAGATTCATGGAATCAAGAGGGAATAAGCATGAAATTCCCAGAAAACCTGGGAATTTTAGGAAAGTAACCGTAATTTTGTAACCCTTTTCTGGATAGGTATAAGAGGTTTAGTTGTGGAATTTCCTTTATATTTATAACTGACACCTTACAGATCTGTAAACATCCAAGGGTTAGGGCAAGGGGGAACGGAGTGAATTTTCACAGACTAACACTTTGATTTTAGCACAATCACTCAAAAGGATGTGTTATGTAAGCATTGCTTGGTGTGCATTTATTCATACACTGGTAAAGAGATTATAGTGTTTTTTTTTTTCTATCTGAATAATCTGTATCTTGTATCTCTCTAGATCTTAACCATGTGTGTGTCCCAAATGGCCCCCTATTATCTGTGTAGTGTACACTACTGGTCAAAAGTAGTGCACTACACACGGAATAGGGTGCCATTTGGGTCTCATTAGATCTTAACCATGTCTCACATAGAATACCTTCTCTGAGTTTACTGCAAGCTGCATTAGATGATCATTTCTGATATATATATATTTATATATATATATATATATATATATATATATATATATATATTTTAGGGGTGTAACGATCCATCTACTACATCGATGTATCGATTTATATTCCTATGATCCAACTACATCGATCTGTGCTCGGCGAGTTGGCCTTTTGGACAACATATATCAATCTAACATCGTTTTAAAATGTAATAAATCGATTGTATCGATACTAGAAATAACCCATTGGATTTAAGCACGTCAGACTTTATATGGATGTTTTTTCTTAGCACTTTTAATGATAAAGGCTTTAAACATTACTCGATTCAGTCTGCCTATCCGTGACATCACCGCCCGCGCCAGCAGCTAGCGCAAAGGCGCAAAGACAACAAAACATAGCATGGCGGACGACAGAGGAGAAGCCAACGAGCGAGAAATTATCAAGCCACCATTGCGGTCCTTACAAGAAACAGGAATCTAGGAAACTTCACCTGCACTGTCCAGTATCCAGGTATTTATTTCAGTCACACTGGTTGAATTTTTGGCTAAAAGGTTACTGAATCGATTTCAAGTCACTGAATCGTTTCGGATCGTATCGTTCTAAATGAACCAATATCGTCCTTGAATCGTATCGACAACCACGAATCGTGATACAAATCGAATCGTTGTTAAAACGAATCGTTACACCCCTAATATATATATATATATATATATATATATATATATATATATATGTGTGTGTCTGTCACATTATGGGGTAAATAGTCTAGTCCTTAATGTACTTGAATGTATTTGTGTTTTCAACAATGGCCTAAAATATCTGTCTTTCACATGCCAATGTGATCAAAACATGTATAGTCTTGAATAAAAGCACATCTATTGTGGAGTCAAAGATATTCTACTTCTGTGATTTGTATCATCATAAGTTTACGTCTTTCACTTTGTTACATTTAAAATTCTGGTAACTTTCCCAAAATGTTCAGGTTTTCCAGAGATCCCAGGTGAAAGATTCCCGGAATCGAAAGAGCATAATCAGGAAGTCAGGAATTTTTCCACCCTATTTATGACTCATCCCTAGCCTACTGGTTGTGGTTGGTTTGACTACTGAACTTTGCTATCAACATTCTCAGCCGCCAAAAGACAAAAGCCTCTTATGTCTAAGTGAGCATTACCCTCGAATGAGTGAAAAGAGACTAGAGGGTCAAGAAAGAAGATTAGGAAGACGGTGCAGGTCAGTTGAATGCAGTATAGGGCGGTAATGCAAGCCTACCACGCAAAGGCACTATGGATTTATTTTCCCTGGTTGACACAGACATGCTCAGGAAAGTGACATCACAACTTAAGTCTTCTACCTGCCTTCTCGATCCTATCCCCACCACCTTCTTCAAAACAGTTTTTATTGCATATCTGAAGAAGTGCAAGCTATTGTTAATCACTCCCTGTTCTCTCCCTGTTATGGTGAAACCCCTTCTGAAGAAAACGAATCTAGATTCTTCAGCTCTTAGCAATTTTCTGACAATCTCCAACCTTCCATTCTTACGCAAAATTCTGGAGAAATTGGTTTTCAAACAGCTAAATAATTGTTTAAGTGCCAACTGTATTTGTGAAAAATTTCAATCTGTTTTTTTGTGCCCACAGAGACAGCCTTAGTTAAAGTGGTAAATTATCTTAGAGCCAACACAGATGCCAAACAGCTCTCTGTCCTTGTACCATTGGATTTAAGTGCTGTATTCAACACTGTTGACCATGATGTACTTCTGGACAGAATGGAGAGGTGGGTTGGCCTCTCCAGTCCAGTTATAAAATGGTTTAGGACCTATTTAACCGGTCAAACGTTTTTTGTCACCTTTGGTGAACATAACAAAGAGAAAATACATATCACATGTGGCATTCCACAATGTTCGATTTTGGGTCTGTTCAGTTTATATACAGTTGAAGTCGGATGTTTCCATACACTTCGGTTGGAGTCATTAAAACTTGTTTTTCAACCACTCCACAAATGTCTTTTTAACGAACTATAGTTTTGGCAAGTCGGTTAGGACATCTACTTTGTGCATGACACAAGTGATTTTTCCAACAATTGTTTACAGACAGATTATTTCACTTATAATTCACTGTATCACAATTCCAATGGGTCAGAAGTTTACATACACTAAGTTGACTGTGCCTTTAAACAGCTTGGAAAATTCCAGAAAATGATGTGATGGCTTTAGAAGCTTCTGATAGGCTAACTGACATAATTTGAGTCAATTGGAGGTGTACCTGTGGATGTATTTCAAGAGCTCCCTTCAAACTCAGTGCCTCTTTGCTTGACATCATGGGAAAATCGCAAGAAATCAGCCAAGACCTCAGAAACAAAATGGTAGACGATACACAACTTTACAATTCTGTGTCACCAGAGGATTTTAGCTCCACGGATAAATTATTAGACTGTATTAGATGACTTGGATGGCTTCCTCCAGCTAAATCAAGACAAGCCCGAGGTATTTATTGTTGGAGCCAAAGCACAGAGAGAGAATCTGGCCACACGTTAGGTAAACACCAGGTTAAAAAAACGTAGGTGTTATTTTAGATTCTGAACTAAATTTCAAATCACACATTAGGAATGTGACCAAAATAGCTTTTTACCACCTGAGGAATATTGCCAAGGTGTGGCCGTTTCTCTCTCAGGCTGATACAGAGAGACTCATCCATGCTTTTATTACAAGCAGGCTTGACTACTGTAATGGTCTCCTCAGACGGAGAGCACACATTACACCAGTTTTAAGGTCTCTGCAATGGCTGCCTGTGAGTTTTAGAATACATTTTAAGATTATTCTATTGGTTTTTAGATCAAACCATGATTGTGCACCCCAATACATATCAGACATGTTTTTAAGTTATTTACCCAGTAGGTCCCTCAGGTCCTCTGACACTGACTGGCCTTCTAACCATCCCAAATCCTAGAACCAAGACGCATGGAGAGGCAGCCTTTAGTTATTATGCCCCCTGCCTCTGGAATAGCCTGCCAGAGAACCCGAGGTGGGACGAAACTGTGGACATATTTAAAAGATCTTAAAAACGCATATTTTTGCTTTGCTTTTCCTTATGGTGCTTTTTAGTCGTTCAGTTTTTGTCATTCTCCTGTTTTTTGTCTTATGTATGTTTGTGTAGTAAATATTTCAGCTTGGATGTCGGCTATAGTGTAAATTACCTTTAAAAGTCAAGTGCAATGCACTGGTTGACAACACGCCTTTGATTGAATCCCAGGCTTTGCGCGCTTCAACTGAACAACGACATACAGCACCGTACCTATCACAGGAGGTTGGTGCCACCTTAATTGGGGAGGACGGGCTCGTGGTAATGGCTGGAGCGGAATCAGTGGAATGGTATCAACTAAATCAAACATGGTTTGATGCCATTCCATTTGCTCCGTTCCAGCCATTGTTATGAGACGTCCTCCCCTCAGCAGCCTCCACTGGTTCCTATCTACACATAAACATTTATTTATTTTTTTATTTACTTTATTAGTAATTTATTGCAGATCACAAAATTATTTCTGTATTCTAGTTTTAGTTTATTGTTATCTAAAACATATTGTATATGTAGCTGGTTATGAACTAACAAAATCACAACACAACAATTATTTTCCTATATTTATTCAAAATGATAAAATAAAGACAATAAAGATTTCACTTCAAGGGACAGGCAAGTGTTACACAGCATACATACATTATTATAATAATATATACATACAGAATATATTGTATCGTTATGTATCCCATGAATTTCCATGTAGTTCGCACAGCGTGGAAATGAATGTTTCAAAATTCCAACCAGGTTTATGGACAATTTTGAAAAACAGTGATTATTAGTGACTCACGTGTCAGTAAATAAATGTATAGCTAATACTTTATTTTTTTATTTTATTTTTACAACATCTCCATTTATACAGTTTGATATTTACTGAAACAACAAAGCGATCCCTTCATTTAAGTGAGTAATCCAACACCAATCCCCCAAATTAAAAGCAGACCCTTTTGAAATATAAAAGCATTTAAGCAAAACAAGAAAACAGAGAAGGAAAAAAAGTAACTGATTTCAAACAAGCAAGAGCTTTTGTTGTTTTGAAAGCAGGCAGTGGCACATCATAATCCTAGTACATCTACTTCCCTACTTCAAAATATGACAAACACCATTAGAATGTCACTACACAGGTCCATGAGCACTTCATGTTTTAAGCAATGGCATTTATCCTGTCAAGAATATATCTTATTTTATAGCGGTCTTATATAGCTGCTTCGATCTGATGCACAGTTAAAAGTGGGTACATTTTAGGGATGGGCATCTGAAATTGTTTCACTATTAGAATAATATCATTGTATTTTTTCAGATATCCGGATAGTAGAAATATATGTGTTTTTAAAGAAAACAGTTGTTTTGGAAACTTCAATGGAGACTTGCTTGTTTCAGCAGAACGGTGGGGAAGGGACACGAGCAGAGAGGAGTAGAGGCCGGTGTGTGGCACTAGTTACACAAACGTGTTGCTGCCATAGGTTTCCTATCATGTCATCTGGTAGTGCCCGTCTTTACTGAATCAAATCGTTGTAAAGAAGTTAGCCAGCTGGCTAGCTATAGTAGCCAACTAAGTTAGCCAGCTGGCTAGCTAGCTACAGTAGCCAACTAAGTTAGCCAGCTGGCTAGCTAAAGTAGCAAGGCTGATGGTTGATCATTGTAGCTTACTCCTCATTTAGCCAAATTAATTCGGTAATTTTAATTCAATTTTGCATTGATTAGGCTCTGACTGTAGCGCCGCTCTGATTGACCGACAATAACAACAAGCTACACTGTGGAACGTGTGTACGGCCTAGGCTATCGGTGGGTCTTTTTTTAATGGAGCACACTCATACAAACTGTCATTAAACTGTTGTTTTATTAAAATGTCGAATGTAGTTAAGAAGCGCGGTTTGGCTGGTCATGTTTCGGAGGACGCACGACTCGACCTTCGCCTCTCCGGAGCCCTTGGGGAGTTGCAGCGATGAGACAAGATCGTAATCACGGAATTGGGGAGAAAAAGGGAGAAAATTACAAAAGAAATTACAAATGTCGAATGTAATGGCTATCCTTTTTAGCGTATGTAGATCATTGTATAAATAAAAAGAGGCCTATTTTTTTTATCTAAAAAATAAATAGTCTCCCAAGTAGGCAAATTGAATACCAACTGCCGTTCTGACTTTTGAATAACTGTGCCCATCCCTAGTAGGCTACATTTGTCTGGCAGCAATCCTAATCCTATATTTCAGCACTATTCTTGACAACATTGCATGGTTTTAAGCAAATAAAACATAAATTTTCAGGAACATATGTACAGTTCTGTAAACACAGAAATATGCAGTAATCTTTTCCTCAGACATGGTCCAGTATTTCCCCCTCAGTCACTCTTGTTAACACGTTGTTTCCCTCAAGATGGCAGCAATGCAGAGACTTATCTAACAAGGATCCCATTACATTTCTCAAGATGGCAGTGCAGAAATGTCTCTAGTTATTTCTAAAGCTGGATGACAGAGATTGCGTCTCAAATGGCATCCTATTCCCTATATAGTCCACTATTCTTGACCAGGGCCCATAGGCCCATGGATCCAACATTATGTTAACATCTTTAAGAAAACGTGTAGAGCTGGTTAGATTCAATAGGTTCAATAATAGGATACTGTGTTGCAACATTGCTTTGACAAAGGACTTGCTTAGAAACAAATACAGTTTTGAAGGAAATTAAGCTGCTGTCCTCAACCTTCCTTTACAATTGCAGTTTTACAATCCTAAGACTGAGCACCTTCAGTGGTCCAGACAATTATTGAAAGATTGGTTAGAGCGCCAGCACACCACAACTATCAGGTTCAATAATAGCTTGAGTTACTCTCGATGATTTTCTGCTGCAGCCTCATTTTGAGTTCAGAGACCAGGGCTGAGCTGACAGGGATTCTAGTAGTCTCAGAGCTGATGTTGCTGTCTCTGCTGGTGCTCTTGGAAGCCAGGGCCCCAGAGACGGTGGGCACTGCTGCCCGGGGCCTCTCACTGGGCCTGGGGTTGGAAGATGGAAGGGGGCAGGATGGAGGGGGCAGGCAGGGGGCTCTGGGGGGCAGAGGCTTGGGCTTTGACCTGGAGCACCGGGGTCTGCCGTTTTTGTTGGGGTTGATGCTGACATTCCCTGCTTCCGGGTCGTCTACAACGGTCTTGTTCAAGAGGTCATTTCCACCGCCTCCACTGAACGGTACGTTAAACGTCCACGGCTTGCGGTCCTTTGGTGGTCTCCGTCTGATGATGATGCGACGTGCCGGCATTATCCTGTTGGACTTTGTGTTGCGCAAGAACATAGCCGTGGATATCAAGACAGTGACCCCTACCAATATGCTAACGACACCAGCGACCATGCCTAGAGCCTTCATTGGGTTGTCCCTACTTTGCAATAAAAAGGCTGCCATAGGCCCCTTGAGTTGAGTCTGTAAAAGAGCAAAAAATATCATACTTTTAATCACGCCCATCCACGGGGCTAGATCATCAAACGTTTTAAACGTTCACCATTTTGGTCCAAAGCATGCAGGCAAGCAGCGAGGTCAGAGGTCAGACATGCGCCAAGCACTGACAGAGGAGCCCCAGACAGACAACATCTCTATAACATTCGCAGCATGACTGCGGGTAGTAAATGGTGGTCTACTTTAGGCTGTGCAATTTGGGAGTATGTCTGGCAGTGCGGTGGGTGCATCAGAACGGTTTGTTCTTTTTGTTCACGAGCAGTGACATGTTTCTGATGAGGATTGTGTTGTGGATTAACTTCCTGTGACAGGATCCTAAAGCACTACGTTCATTGCTACTGGGTCTTTGGTTTGAGTGTATTATTTACATGGATATGAAAAATGAAATGAAAAATAGAGATTACTCTGTTCTTCTGACAAAGGGATTAACCCAAACTCAAGACACTGGTTTGAAATGAAATGACTTAATCTTTGTTACTTCAGTATAGTCAAACTGTTTAAAATATGCTCTAGATTACTATAAAATAAGTACTACATACTATAATGGTAGAATTAGAATTTGACAACATAATCAAAACAGTATACATAAAAGTACATAAAAATACATTTCTAGGAGTAGAAAAACATCTCCCAATCAAAATATAAAAGATGGATATGAAATAACTATTATTTTTTGGTATAATATTATATTGTGTATGATATATCTTTGTTTATTTATTTATTTAACCTTTATTTAAACAGCTAAGTTAGTTATGAAAAAAATATTATTTACAATGACGGCCTGTCGAAAAACTTTGTGTGTACTCATTTACTGTTCCTTTATAATGTACTCGAGTACTCTCCTTTATAATGTGCTCCAGTACTCTCCTTTATAATGTACTCAAGTACTCTCCTTTATAATGTACTCCACTACTCTCCTTTATAATGTATTCCAGTACTCTCCTTCATAATGTGCTCCAGTACTCTCCTTTATAATGTACTCCAGTACTCTCCTTTATAATGTGCTCCAGTACTCTCCTTTATAATGTGCTCCAGTACTCTCCTTTATAATGTGCTCCAGTACTCTCCTTTATAATGTGCTCCAGTACTCTCCTTTATAATGTGCTCCAGTACTCTCCTTTATAATGTGCTCCAGTACTCTCCTTTATAATGTGCTCCAGTACTCTCCTTTATAATGTGCTCCAGTACTCTCCTTTATAATGTACTCCAGTACTCTCCTTTATAATGTAGTCCAGTACTCTCCTTCATAATGTGCTCCAGTACTCTCCTTTATAATGTACTCAAGTACTCTCCTTTATAATGTGCTCCAGTATGTAGTTCTGTCCTTGAGCTGTTCTTGTCTATTAATGTTCTGTATTACGTCATGTTTCATGTGGACCCCAGGAGGAGTAGCTGCTGCCTTCGCAACAGCTATTGGGGATCCCAATAAAATACCAATACAAGAATCCAATAGAAAAATCCTATCCTTTATAATGTGCTCCAGTACTCTTTTACAGACAAAGCAGTAAAAAAAAAAAAGATATTGTTTTAAAAAATGGATCATAAAGTAATGTCTTGCAGACATAATAAGGTGATATATAAAACGTAGTCTGTATAGTCCAGCGGGATGAGTCTCATGATCATTTGGGCCTTCGGATAACTCTGATGAAACTGGCCTGGGGGTTGACGCGAGCTTTCTTCACTGTTCTACAGTACAAGGTAGTGGATATACAGATTGTTAGTAAGATGGTGAAGCTGACTATGGCCAAAAAAAGTCCAACAACATTTGATGGGCGCTTGATGAGGTTTAGGAAGTTTGCAATTATTCGAGCTTTGATCTGAAAAGCACAATACGACACAGAAGACAACAGAGATAATATTCTACTATTCTATTCTTCTCGAATATGATGTCAAATATGTAGGGTTTAGTTAAATAATTTATAGGAAAGTAAGCTTTAAAATTAATGTAATCAATTAATGCAAATTTAGAAACGAAAATACACTTAATGAGTATGTGATTTTTTTTTACATTATAAAAACAAACAAAACATAAACAATTGAAATACCACTTTCTTTATGTTTTTATTGGAGGAGAGTTTGAGTGATGTAAAATATCACTTAACAGGCTTGACAGAGCTAATGCTGCTGGCATTAATAGTTCACCCAAATTACAAAATGGCACATTGGTTTCCTTACCCTGTAAGCAGCCTATGGACAAGGTATGACAGCAATCCATGCGTTGGCTTAGTTTCCCTGGCACTGTTTCCAAATGCTAACGTTTGAGCATTTGTGGCACAAATCCCATTCAAGTCATGGTACCGATATTAGCATTTTTCACTCATCATGTGAAACTAAGCCAACGCATGGATTGCTGTCATACCTTGTCCATAGACTGCTTACAGGGTAAGGAAACCAATGTGCCATTTTGTAATTTGGGTAAACTATCCCTTTAAGGTTAGAAGTCTATGCTAAAGGTTTGAGTTAGAAGTCTATTGTAAGGGTTTGGGTTAGTTAAGGTTAGGGAACTTAGGTTTAAATTCTTACCACAGTGATACTACAGCGTTAGTGAGCATTAGGGTTAGGTTAAGGGTAAGCATTAGGGTTACGTTAAGGTTAAGGGTAAGCATTAGGGTTAGGTTAAGGTTAAAGGTAAGCATTAGGGTTAGGAAGTTAGCTTCAGGGTTGAGAAATTAGGCAGTTAGGATTAGAGTTAGGTTAGGGTTATTACTCTACGGTTAAGGTCAGGAAACATTAAACCTACCGCTTCAGTGATGTCGATCTTGACCACGGCGGTAGTGCTGAAGGACGGAGACCCTCTGTCCCGGGCCTGGACCACCAGAGACCACCTGCAGTCCTTCTGCTCGGTGATGTTCTGCACTATCTCCATGGACTTGATGTAGGACTTCAGCTTGATCTCTCCCGTCTCCGCGTTGATGTCGAAGATGTTGTCAGGTTCAGCTTGCATAATGGAATACTCGATGACGTTGTTGGGCGACTCTGCATCGGCATCTATTGCCTGAATGGAAGAACGAAAAAGCAGCAAAACCAAACACTTTATTTACTTTAAAGATTGCACTATACTGGAGCAGGTTGTGGATACGCTCACATTTCAGGTAATTATCATCCAACAAAAGCAAACATTCAATGTACAATGTTTACTAGGGGTGTAATGATTCATGTATGGGACCGAACCGATGGGCCAGTCAACTGTCACAGGTTTAAAGCTTATTTCCTGCAATCCTACACATTCTGTCGTGGGTTGCATATAACATTTTGCCGTCTTAAAGCACATTTTCTTACAATTCTATACATTTTGCCATGTCTAACGTGTATTGTTATATTTGAGTGACTCAAACATTACAACAAAATCTATGGGCTAAAAAACCTAGCTAAAAAACTTTAGCTGACATGGGTAGTTGATCTGGACATTTCTGACAAGTTATAAACGGCTCTCTAAGGTCTGCAATGACTGACATGACAAGAGGAATACTGATGATGCCCTACCCAATTTTGAAATGGCACCTTGTGCGTTCTACTATTACAACTTTCAAGAGTAAGTTGAAAGCCGGACTGAGTACCTTTAAAAAAATAAAATAACGACACCCCCCCCCGCCGACCCCTGCCCTAGGGTATACCACTACACACGACATGGCTTCTCTACATACCTCTACTTTAGGGATCTGTAAAGTGCTATCTTATCGCTACTGTATATACCTCTACTTTAGGGATCTGTAAAGTGCTATCTTATCCTATCGCTACTGTACATACCGCTACTTTAGGGATCTGTAAAGTGCTATCTCATCTTATCGCTACTGTACATACCGCTACTTTAGGGATCTGTAAAGTGCTATCTTATCTTATCGCTACTGTACATACCGCTACTTTAGGGATCTGTAAAGTGCTATCTTATCGCTACTGTACATACCGCTACTTTAGGGATCTGTAAAGTGCTATCTTATCTTATCGCTACTGTACATACCGCTACTTTAGGGATCTGTAAAGTGCTATCTTATCGCTACTGTACATACCGCTACTTTAGGGATCTGTAAAGTGCTATCTTATCGCTACTGTACATACCGCAACTTTAGGGATCTGTAAAGTGCTATCTTATCTTATCGCTACTGTACATACCGCTACTTTAGGGATCTGTAAAGTGCTATCTTATCGCTACTGTATATACCTCTACTTTAGGGATCTGTAAAGTGCTATCTTATCCTATCGCTACTGTACATACCGCTACTTTAGGGATCTGTAAAGTGCTATCTTATCGCTACTGTATATACCTCTACTTTAGGGATCTGTAAAGTGCTATCTTATCCTATCGCTACTGTACATACCGCTACTTTAGGGATCTGTAAAGTGCTATCTTATCGCTACTGTATATACCTCTACTTTAGGGATCTGTAAAGTGCTATCTTATCGCTACTGTATATACCTCTACTTTAGGGATCTGTAAAGTGCTATCTTATCCTATCGCTACTGTACATACAGCTACAGTGGGGGAAAAAAGTATTTAGTCAGCCACCAATTGTGCAAGTTCTCCCACTTAAAAAGATGAGAGAGGCCTGTAATTTTCATCATAGGTACACGTCAACTATGACAGACAAAATGAGGAAAAAAATTCCAGAAAATCACATTGTAGCGATTTTTAATGAATTTATTTGCAAATTATGGTGGAAAATAAGTATTTGGTCATCTACAAACAAGCAAGATTTCTGGCTCTCACAGACCTGTAACAACTTATTTAAGAGGCTCCTCTGTCCTCCACTCGTTACCTGTATTAATGGCACCTGTTTGAACTTGTTATCAGTATAAAAGACACCTGTCCACAACCTCAAACAGTCACACTACAAACTCCACTATGGCCAAGACCAAAGAGCTGTTAAAGGACACCAGAAACAAAATTGTAGACCTGCACCAGGCTGGGAAGACTGAATCTGCAATAGGTAAGCAGCTTGGTTAGAAGAAATCAACTGTGGGAGCAATTATTAGGAAATGGAAGACATACAAGACCACTGATAATCTCCCTCGATCTGGGGCTCCACGCAAGATCTCACCCCGTGGGGTCAAAATGATCACAAGAACGGTGAGCAAAAATCCCAGAACCACACGGGGGGACCTAGTGAATGACCTGCAGAGAGCTGGGACCAAAGTAACAAAGCCTACCATCAGTAACACACTACGCCGCCAGGGACTCAAATCCTGCAGTGCCAGACGTGTCCCCCTGCTTAAGCCAGTAAATGTCCAGGCCCGTCTGAAGTTTGCTAGAGTGCATTTGGATGATCCAGAAGAGGATTGGGAGAATGTCATATGGTCAGATGAAACCAAAATAGAACGTTTTGGTAAAAACTCAACTCGTCGTGTTTGGAGAACAAAGAATGCTGAGTTGCATCCAAAGAACACCATACCTACTGTGAAGCATGGGGGTGGAAAAATCATGCTTTGGGGCTGTTTTTCTGCAAAGGGAGCAGGACGACTGATCCGTGTAAAGGAAAGAATGAATGGGGCCATGTATCGTGAGATTTTGAGTGAAAACCTCCTTCCATCAGCAAGGGCATTGAAGATGAAACGTGGCTGGGTCTTTCAGCATGACAATGATCCCAAACACACCGCCCGGGCAACGAAGGAGTGGCTTCGTAAGAAGCATTTCAAGGTCCTGGAGTGGCCTAGCCAGTTTCCAGATCTCAATCCCATAGAAAATCTTTGGAGGGAGTTGAAAGTCCGTGTTGCCCAGCGACAGCCCCAAAACATCACTGCTCTAGAGGAGATCTGCATGGAGGAATGGGCCAAAATACCAGCAACAGTGTGTGAAAACCTTGTGAAGACTTACAGAAATCGTTTGACCTGTGTCATTGCCAACAAAGGGTATATAACAAAGTATTGAGAAACTTTTGTTATTGACCAAATACTTATTTTCCACCATAATTTGCAAATAAATTCATTAAAAATCTTACAATGTGATTTTCTGGATTTTCTTCCTCATTTTGTCTGTCATAGTTGACGTGTACCTATGATACAAATTGCAGGCCTCTCTCATCTTTTTAAGTGGGAGAACTTGCACAATTGGTGGCTGACTAAATACTTTTTTCCCCACTGTACTTTAGGGATCTGTAAAGTGCTATCTCATCTTATCGCTACTGTATATACCACTACTTTAGGGATCTGTAAAGTGCTATCTTATCTTATCGCTACTGTATATACCACTACTTTAGGGATCTGTAAAGTGCTATCTTATCTTATCGCTACTGTACATACCGCTACTTTAGGGATCTGTAAAGTGCTATCTTATCTTATCGCTACTGTATATACCTCTACTTTAGGGATCTGTAAAGTGCTATCTTATCCTATCGCTACTGTACATACAGCTACTTTAGGGATCTGTAAAGTGCTATCTTATCTTATCGCTACTGTACTTACCGCTACTTTAGGGATCTGTAAAGTGCTATCTTATCTTATCGCTACTGTACATACCGCTACTTTAGGGATCTGTAAAGTGCTATCTTATCTTATCGCTACTGTACATACCGCTACTTTAGGGATCTGTAAAGTGCTATCTTATCGCTACTGTACATACCGCTACTTTAGGGATCTGTAAAGTGCTATCTTATCGCTTCGCTACTGTACATACCGCTACTTTAGGGATCTGTAAAGTGCTATCTTATCCTATCGCTACTGTACATACCGCTACTTTAGGGATCTGTAAAGTGCTATCTTATCCTATCGCTACTGTACATACCGCTACTTTAGGGATCTGTAAAGTGCTATCTCATCTTATCGCTACTGTACATACCTCTACCCTAACAGGTGCACCGATGATCATGGTCCTCTCCACAAGGCTGTCATCGAACTCTGGAACATGGTCGTTGACGTCCAGGACAGTGACAAACACCTCCGCCAGGCTGTACTTGCCCTCTGTGTCCTCTGCCTTCACGTAGAAGTTGTACTTGGACTTGACCTCAGCGTCCAGAGTGGCCCAGGCCTGGGTGTAGATGATGCCTGAGGACGGGTGGATGAGAAACCTGGAAAACACAACAGAAAGTGTATTAGCGGTATATTGACAGTGTATTAGCGGTATATTGACAGTGTATCAGCGGTATATTGACAGTATATTAGCGGTATATTGACAGTATATTAGCAGTATATTGACAGTATATTAGCAGTATATTGACAGTATATTAGCAGTATATTGTCTGCATTTTAGCAGTATATTGGCAGTATATTGATAATATATTAACAGTACATTGACAGTATATTGGCAGATTATTAGCAGTATATTGAGAGTATGTTGGCAGTATATTGACAGTATACTGGAAGTATATTGGCAGTATATTGGCAGTATACTCTTAGCACTTTTTTTTCTATCTAGAACCTAAAAGGGTTCTTTGGCTGTCCCCATAAGAGAACCCTTTGAATAACCCTTTTTAGTTCCAGGTAAAACCCTTTTGAGTTCCATGTAGAACCCTTTCCACAGAGGGTTCTACATGGAACCCAAAATAGTTCTACCTGGAACCAAAAGGGGTTCTACCTGGAACCAAAAGGGGTTTTCCTATGGGGACAGACGAAGAACCCTTTTTTCTAAGAGTATATATTAGCAGTATATTGGCAGTATGTTAGCAGTATATTGGCTGCATGTTAGCAGTATATTGGCTGTATGTTAGCAGTATATTGGCTGTATGTTAGCAGTATATTGGCAGTATGTTAGCAGTATATTGGCAGTATATTAGCAGTATATTAGCAGTTATGTAACAGTCAAGGTTATGCACTATATGTACTGTGCGTTACAGTTTAATCTTGGATTAAAACTCATGGGGAAAATATGTCAAGACCCGTGTTCCAGGATGCTGGATCAAGTTTTCTGTACAATCACAAAGGTTGTTTTTTGTCCAGTACACATTTTTAAAGTCCAATATTATGTTAAAGCAGCACATATTCAGCCATTTTCCAACATTTTCTTTTTACAACTTATTCCGTGTGAAAATTAACAAATGCAAAGCAAACTGTTAACTTTCACACATTTATAAACGGCAAGCAAAACTGGAAGATAACTTGACACTTATTTTTTCAATGTACTGCCTGTATTGCAGCCTGCCTGCCATGCTTGCTTTCCATAGCAGAGCTCCAGCTGTCACATTGCATGTTAATTGGCCCTCTCTACACGAGACATCCAGGCCTGGCAGGCTATTTCTTACCCTACATCCAATTACGAGATTAACCAGTCAGTATCTTGCCGCCATCTTAGAGTAAGCTGTTACAGGAGAGAGGAGAGGAGCTACAAGCAGAGCCAACCCAATATACTGGAATACTGGCTGCTCCCATCTTCCAATCAAAGGGGAAGAATCTGAGTTGAGAGATGGTTGACCTGAGCAGGATTAGTTAATCCAAGTCAAACTCATTCATTCTTAGCCACAATAATCATGGCCGGCAGGTGATGGAATGCCATGAAAAAGATTCATCTTTCTGAGACTGATCAGTCAGGAGGAGGCTGGTTCATCTGATAGTGACAGTTGTTGTTATGCCTGGGTGGAGTGGAGTAGGCTCAACTAAACACTGTTTACACACCTTTTTTATTTTGCACAAGCGTTTTCACACCTATTGCGGAAAAGGGCATAGAAAATATAGGGGGCTGTACTTTATTCACTGCAAACGGCGATCAGCATTTACCCACTTTTTTTTAACCATTACATCACTGTTGCTGAGCGATTGGGATGTTATGTAATTATCCAATATAAAGAGCCAGCGGGTTACCCCACGTCTGTCCTAACACATAATCAGACATTCAAAATAATTATATTGCATAAGTGATCATTTCTGCCCATATTGGTCTGTTCAACTGGCTCCACACCAACAGAGGAAGTTATTTTATACAAATCATCATGTCCAACAATCATTGGTATTGGCAGGAGTCTGTTGTACTTACAAATCAGATCCAGATCCATAGATGGAGTACTTGACTTCACCCCAAAGGCCAGAGTCTGGATCATTGGCCTGGAATGCAATAAAGAGAAAGGGAGTTAGAACACTGGAACAGAACATAGAGGAGAGGAGTTAGAATGTTGGTAGAATTCTGGAACTGAACATAGGAGAGGAGTTAGAATGTTGGTAGAATGCTGGAACGGAACATAGAGGAGAGGATATAAGTTAGAATGTTGGTAGAATGCTGGAACGGAACATAGAGGAGAGGAGTTAGAATGTTGGAACGGAACATAGAGGAGTTAGAATGTTGGAACGGAACATAGAGGAGAGGAGTTAGAATGTTGGAACGGAACATAGAGGAGTTAGAATGTTGGAATGGAACATAGAGGAGTTAGAATGTTGGAACGGAACATAGAGGAGTTAGAATGTTGGAACGGAACATAGAGGAGTTAGAATGTTGGAACGGCACAGAGGAGTTAGAATGTTGGAACGGAACATAGAGGAGTTAGAATGTTGGAATGGAACAGAGGAGTTAGAATGTTGGAACGGAACATAGAGGAGTTAGAATGTTGGAACGGAACATAGAGGAGTTAGAATGTTGGAACGGAACAGAGGAGAGGAGTTAGAATGTTGGAACGGAACATAGAGGAGTTAGAATGTTGGAACGGAACATAGAGGAGTTAGAATGTTGGAACGGAACAGAGGAGAGGAGTTAGAATGTTGGAACGGAACATAGAGGAGTTAGAATGTTGGAACGGAACATAGAGGAGTTAGAATGTTGGAACGGAACAGAGGAGTTAGAATGTTGGAACGGAACAGAGGAGTTAGAATGTTGGAACGGAACAGAGGAGTTAGAATGTTGGAACAGAACAGAGGAGTTAGAATGTTGGAATGGAACAGAGGAGTTAGAATGTTGGAATGGAACATAGAGGAGTTAGAATGTTGGAACGGAACAGAGGAGAGGAGTTAGAATGTTGGAACGGAACAGAGGAGAGGAGTTAGAGGAGTTAGAATGTTGGAACGGAACATAGAGGAGCTAGAATGTTGGAACGGAACATAGAGGAGTTAGAATGTTGGAACGGAACATAGAGGAGTTAGAATGTTGGAACGGAACAGAGGAGTTAGAATGTTGGAACGGAACAGAGCAGAGGAGTTAGAATGTTGGAACGGAACAGAGGAGAGGAGTTAGAATGTTGGAACGGAACAGAGGAGAGGAGTTAGAATGTTGGAACGGAACAGAGGAGAGGAGTTAGAATGTTGGAACGGAACAGAGGAGTTAGAATGTTGGAACAGAACAGAGGAGTTAGAATGTTGGAATGGAACAGAGGAGTTAGAATGTTGGAATGGAACATAGAGGAGTTAGAATGTTGGAACGGAACAGAGGAGAGGAGTTAGAATGTTGGAACGGAACAGAGGAGAGGAGTTAGAGGAGTTAGAATGTTGGAACGGAACATAGAGGAGTTAGAATGTTGGAACGGAACATAGAGGAGTTAGAATGTTGGAACGGAACATAGAGGAGTTAGAATGTTGGAACGGAACATAGAGGAGTTAGAATGTTGGAACGGAACAGAGGAGTTAGAATGTTGGAACGGAACAGAGCAGAGGAGTTAGAATGTTGGAACGGAACAGAGGAGAGGAGTTAGAATGTTGGAACGGAACAGAGGAGAGGAGTTAGAATGTTGGAACGGAACAGAGGAGAGGAGTTAGAATGTTGGAACGGAACAGAGGAGTTAGAATGATGGAACGGAACATAGAGGAGTTAGAATGTTGGAATGGAACATAGAGGAGTTAGAATGTTGGAACGGAACAGAGGAGTTAGAATGTTGGAACGGAACAGAGGAGTTATAATGTTGGAACGGAACAGAGGAGTTAGAATGTTGGAACGGAACATAGAGGAGTTAGAATGTTGGAACGGAACATAGAGGAGTTAGAATGTTGGAACGGAACATAGAGGAGTTAGAATGTTGGAACGGAACAGAGGAGTTAGAATGTTGGAACGGAACATAGAGGAGTTAGAATGTTGGAACGGAGAAGAGGAGTTAGAATGTTGGAACGGAACATAGAGGAGATAGAATGTTGGAACCTATGCACATCAAGTTCATAAGCATGTCAGGGCTCTTTAAAAATAATGCCATCACACAGGAAATAAACTCCAATAGTATATAACAATATTATTCATAATAATAATAACAATTTCCACATTCATATTTATATTATTAACAACTAATTTTTTGGTTGACAATATTGTTGAGTAGGGAGTCCATTGGGACACAACTCCTGAATGAAGGTCATCCAATGACTATCCATTAGCTGATTGGAACAGTCTGAGGATAACCCACTAGGGAGGATCAGCTAAAACAGACTGAACAATGTGGGATTTCACCCCAGCAGGGGCCGTCTACTAAGCTCATATTCCCTGGGGTGAATAGCACACAGCCACACCACAGGGACAACACAGCCACACCACAGGGACACCACAGCCACACCACAGGGACACCACAGGGACAACACAGGGTAAAGGCCAATATGATTAACCCTAAAGGATTGTTTCCTCTCACCAACTCTGATTCCTGCTAAACATTTCCTACTAGTAGTGTTCCAGTATAAATACTAGTAGTGTACCAGTATAAATACTAGTAGTGTACCAGTATAAATACTAGTAGTGTACCCGTATAAATACTAGTAGTGTACCAGTATAAATATTAGTAGTGTACCAGTATAAATATTAGTAGTGTACCAGTATAAATACTAGTAGTATGGAAGCAGATTCATCCCACAAGAAATACAGATAAATAAAATGGATATTGGAGTATTGTTTTTTTCAATATTAGTGTTGTTTTAATACTTTTATTTGCATTTCTTTTGTCATGAATCTGGTTCCATAGTTGAGTACTGTATGGAGAAAGTCCATCCTATAAGTATTACCGCTCTCCTGGCAAAATATCACATTCTGTGGAAATCTCTCAAACTGGAAATCCCCTGCTTCCTCTTAGCTTCCAATTACCAATAACCATTAATATCCATCTATCGGTGGATTATTTTGGGGAGATTACGTAATCATATTTTGGTGCCAGTGGTGTTTGAGTAGAGTTCAATAATCCAGATGTACTCACAGTGACAGACACAACGTTGGAACCTCCGGGGGAGTTCTCCGGGATACGCGTTATGTAATACTCTGAGGTGAACCTGGGAGTGTTGTCGTTGGTGTCCAAAAGATGAATCACGATATCAGCCGTCGCACTGAACCTCTCAGGGGTGTCAATCTCCACAGCCAGTAACTGTGGTTGGGGAAAAATGCATGTTAAATCCATAAAATACTCCCTGCTATTCTTGCTGTTGTGCTGTAGTAAAAAAATAATTAAAGGAATGAGCATTGGTGCCTGCAATGCCAGAGTTGTGGGTTGGATTCCCACTGGGGTCAAAAATACAAAATATATGGAAGCACTACTGTAAGTCACTTTGGATTAAAAAAAAGTCTGCTAAATTATTATTATATTAAGTAAGTTATAGGTTATTACTGAATAACTACCATTGTAATTTCTTACCATATAATTACCATTGTAATTTCATACTGTATAATTACCATTGTTATTTCTTAGTAAATACCTAGTAATTTCTGTACCATAAAAATTCAGAAAAACCAAATCCAATCTACATTGTCCCTTTTAGGATCAAATGTTTGTTATTCCAGTTTGTCATTAATGCAGCTGAAAATGGGCTGAAATACCTTGTATGTTAAGGATTTGCCTTTTTCATAGTCGATGGCAGCAGAGTCTTCAACGATGATGGTGACCTGTGCTTCATTGAGGACCGTCTGGGGCACCACTCTGAGTACCCGACCAGGCCCCACCAATCTCAATTTAAATTTAGCATTCGCCCCCTGTCAGAGAAAACACACACACCTACATGAGTCTGCCATCGATGACAACATTCATGGCAAATACCAGGACCTATGACCTCTTGTTCAACAACAGTAACTTTAATCTATCGTATGGGCTGAGGGGGGGAAAAAAACTGTCAATGGATACAATTATTATGTAATGTAAAACAATGCAGTCAAGAAATGTGGGAACAATGACATACTGAGGATAATGACGGTCCTTTTAATCTAAATTAACTGTTGACATTCCTGGGATGCGTAATAGTATTATTCGCTAAATGGGGGGGGATTAAGATATTATTTCTAAAATGGGGTTACATAATGTCACATACTGTTTTTGGGGGATTAATGAAAGCATCCTTTATGAAATGTAGATTTTTAGGGCCAAACATCCCATAATATGCCAACGCCTTCAGAAATCAACCGGATTTAAAACACAAATGGATTGTAGCGCCATATTCATCGTTAGATCTATCAGTACCTTAGTATCAGTCAAGTCTTTAGAGTTTGGGCTTACACACATTTTTAGAACACAGGCTCAAGGCCTATAATGAAGCATAAGGAGTGGTTTAGGACACAAGCTCAATGCCTATAACGAAGCATAAGGAGTGGTTTAGGACACAGGTTCAAGGCCTATAACGAAGCATAAGGAGTGGTTTAGGACACAGGCTCAAGGCCTATAACAAAGCATAAGGAGTGGTTTAGGACACAGGTTCAAGGCCTATAACGAAGCATAAGGAGTGGTTTAGGACACATGTTCAAGGCCTATAACGAAGCATAAGGAGTGGTTTAGGACACAGGTTCAAGGCCTATAACGAAGCATAAGGAGTGGTTTAGGACACATGTTCAAGGCCTATAACGAAGCATACAGAGTGGTTTAGGACACAGGCTCAAGGCCTATAACGAAGCATACGAAGTGGTTTCCATGAGAGTACAAGAGGGGAAATAGAGAAGGAATGGCTCTGGCTGTATCCCAACTGTTACCCTATTTCACTGATCAAAGGTTGTGCACTATATAGGGAATATGGTGCGATTTGGGAAACAGACTGCCTTCCAGTACCTGATCAGAGTCGTTGACCGTTATCTTCAGCCCCCTGAGGATCTCCCCCTCTGAAGGGTGCTCATGCATGGTCACCTCAAACTGGCTCTGGGGTCCGTTCTCTCCGTAGAAGGTAGGAGGGTGGTTGTTGAGGTCCACCACTCGAACAGTCACCACAGTCATGGTATAGTAGTCCAACAGCTCCTCACTAGGCCCCAGCTCAGTGGCCTGAGAGAGAGAGAGAGAGAGAGAGAGAGAGAGAGAGAGAGAGAGAGAGAGAGAGATCAGACAATAAATCATATGCACTAAACATGTAATAACAGGATAAGAAAGGTGTTATTACCTTGACTTTGATTTCATATAATTCATTCCTCAGCGTGACTGGATAAGCTGTTAGGCTGATACAACCACTTGTGCTATTGATGGTGAAGGCACCCTCACTACCTGAAGAAGGAGAACAGGAAGGACTTCACCATAGTATGTGAATCATGACATATACAGAAATCACAAATATCTGTGAAACTGTAAACAAACACACGCTCAACTGTTGACAATGATAGGTTATTATCAGTTTGTGAAGAAATAGCTTGGTAGTGTGTGTGTGTGTGTGTGTGTGTGTGCGTGTGTGTTTATAACTTACCATTGGTAATGGAATAATGAATAGGATTAGGGTTTCCTTCATCTCCATCTTTGGCAAACACAGTGGAAATTTCAGAACCCTGCAAATACACATTATAAATCATAAAGAAATGGCTTGCAAAAGAAATGGCTTGCAAAATGTTTTAAAGACCAGATGATCATCAGGCTGTGCTGTGCTTACAGGAACCGAGACCTCGTAGACATAGCCAAAGTAAGGAGTTCCAATGAAGGATGGAGGGGTGTCTTGGGCGTCGAGGACGTTGATGGTTATGGTGGCCGTAGATGTCAACACCTGAGCCTTGCCTTTATACTGTCCACCTCCATCCTGATGACAACAGAAGGGACATGTTAGACATTGGACGACGACACATGATAAATAATTTTCTGACTGATTATTTAGTGCTAAAAACATTGTGAAACAACAGTACTGTTTGCATAAGTTAACACTCTACGTGTGAAGGATATGACGCTGCTTGCTTAGCGAGGAGTACCACCTCCTCCATCGTGCTAATGAAAAAGGCCTTCTTCAATTGTGCAAGGAGCGACACTTCAGGCTGAGGAGTTAGTGTCACAGATCCCCATCTGCTACATTTGTGAATTACATCAGCTTTCTATTTGTGTGTGAACTTCTTAATCTTGCTCCCGTGAAAATACACTCAACGTACAGTAAGGGCCTAAACAACATGCTCCTTCACACGAGACAATTAGTCAATCAACTGCCATGGTGTGGGATCAAGGGCCGAGACGTAGTGCGGCCTTAGGTAATCAGGGCTTACCCTCCCCAAGAGCTTAGAGACGGACCCAGGGATGGAGGAGAGGACCCTCCCCCTGAGGCGTAAAGACAGAGACGGAGGAGGGACCCCCAGCCCTTCACCCTCCCCTAGGGCTCAGAGAACAGGACAGAGATGCAGTAGAAGAAAAGCTTCCCTCCCCTCGGGCTCAGAGAAGAGGACAGAGACACAAGAAAAGCTTCCCTCCCCTAGGGCTCAGAGAACAGGACAGAGATGCAGTAGAAGAAAAGCTTCCCTCCCCTAGGGCTCAGAGAACAGGACATAGATGCAGTAGAAGAAAAGCTTCCCTCCCCTAGGGCTCAGAGAAGAGGACAGAGACACAAGAAAAGCTTCCCTCCCCTAGGGCTCAGAGAACAGGACAGAGATGCAGTAGAAGAAAAGCTTCCCTCCCCTTGGGCTCAGAGAAGAGGACAGAGACACAAGAAAAGCTTCCCTCCCCTAGGGCTCAGAGAACAGGACAGAGATGCAGTAGAAGAAAAGCTTCCCTCCCCTAGGGCTCAGAGAAGAGGACAGAGACACAAGAAAAGCTTCCCTCCCCTAGGGCTCAGAGAACAGGACAGAGATGCAGTAGAAGAAAAGCTTCCCTCCCATAGGGCTCAGAGAAGAGGACAGAGACACAAGAAAAGCTTCCCTCCCCTAGGGCTCAGAGAACAGGACAGAGACACAAGAAAAGCTTCCCTCCCCTAGGGCTCAGAGAACAGGACATAGATGCAGTAGAAGAAAAGCTTCCCTCCCCTAGGGCTCAGAGAACAGGACAGAGATACAGTAGAAGAAAAGCTTCCCTCCCCTAGGGCTCAGAGAAGATGACAGAGACACAGTAGAAGAAAAGCTTCCCTCCCCCAGAGAGACAAGGGCGGAATAGAGAGAGCTGACCCTCCCTCTGAGGCCCAGAGACGGGGCCAGGGCCAGAAGGGATCAGCAGCCCCAGACCAGACACAGATGACACATTGGGATGACACATAGGGATGACACATAGGGATGACACATAGGGATGACACATTGGGATGACACATTGGGATGACACATTGGGATGACACATTGGAATGACACATTGGAATGACACATAGGGATGACACATTGCTGTTTGGGGTTTTAGGCTGGGTATCTGTAAAGCACTTTGTGACAACTGCTGATGTAAAAAGGGCTTAATAAAAAATACATTTGATTAATTGATTGATGGGTTGATTGACACATAGCTAGCCGCCGTCTAACCTTGGCAACCACCGTCACAAAGTGTAATGCTGTGGTCTCAAAGTCGAGCGTCTCGCCTGGTTTGATCCGCAGGACCCCACTGTGGCCGTCGATGGTGAACTTGGTAGTAGGGGTGCCCTGTGAACAGACACAGGGCCATCTTTAAACCCTTCATTATGATGATGTATACTGAGATCTAGACTTAGATCTAACTAATCGCACTCTCCATTCAATGCAGTTTTTACTTCAATGACATTTGAAATACAACCAATACCCCATCACACATCAAATCCAGACCTAAAGATGGCTACAACATTATATTTCAGCCTTTCAACTGTTTTCTATTGTTGTTCTTTCAGATGTCTAGAATCATCAGGGTGGTTTAGACTCTAGAATCATCAGGGTGGTTTAGACTCTAGAATAATCAGGGTGGTTTAGACTCTAGAATCTGCTTTGTGAATCTCCCAGTCGACATATGAACGGTGCCAACTACGGTTTGCTTGCTGATGGCCAAAAGCAACCCTAAGCTTCTGCTTAGTCCTCAATACCTTGCTGAAATGTAATTGAAATGTAATCCACTAAAGTAACACAATTTCCTGCCTCCACTCCAGTGTAAAATGAATGGTTCTCTCTCCACGGATGGTTTCTGTCCTGTGTTGATTAAAGACCGTACCATTCATCTACAGTATGACAATGGATCCTCCATATACAGTCGTGGTCAAAAGTTTTGAGAATGACACAAGTATTGGTCTTCACAAAGTTTGCTGCTTCAGTGTTTTTATATATTTTTGTTAGATGTTACTATGGCATACTGAAGTATAATTACAAGCATTCCATAAGTGGCAAAGGCTTTTATTGACAATTACATTAAGTTTATGCAAAGAGTCAATATTTGCAGTGTTGCCCCTTCTTTTTCAAGACCTCTGCAATCCGCCCTGGCATGCTGTCAATTAACTTCTGGGCCACATCCTGACTGATGGCAGCCCATTCTTGCATAATCAACGCTTAGAGTTTGTCAGAATTTGTGGGTTTTTGTTTATCCACCCGCCACTTGAGGATTGACCACAAGTTCTCAATGGGATTAAGGTCTGGGGAGTTTCCTGGCCATGGACCCAAAATGTTGATGTTTTGTTCCCCGAGCCACTTAGTTATCACTTTTGCCTTATGGCAAGGTGCTCCATCATGCTGGAAAAGGCATTGTTCGTCACCAAACTGTTATTGGATGGTTGGGAGAAGTTGCTCTCGGAGGATGTGTTGGTACCATTCTTTATTCATGGCTGTGTTCTTAGGCAAAATTGTGAGTGATCCCACTCCCTTGGCTGAGAAGCAACCCCACACATTAATGGTTTCAGGATGCTTTACTGTTGGCATGACACAGGACTGATGGTAGCGCTCACCTTGTCTTCTCCGGACAAGCTTTTTTCCAGATGCCCCAAACAATCGGAAAGGGGATTCATCAGAGAAAATTACTTTACCCCAGTCCTCAGCAGTCCAATCCCAGTACCTTTTGCAGAATATCAGTCTGTCCCTGATGTTTTTCCTGGAGAGAAGTGGCTTCCTCGCTGCCCTTCTTGACACCAGGCCATCCTCCAAAAGTCCTCGCCTCACTGTGCGTGCAGATGCACTCACACCTGCCTGCTGCCATTCCTGAGCAAGCTCTGCACTGGTGGTGCCCCGATCCCGCAGCTGAATCAACTTTAGGAGACGGTCCTGGCGCTTGCTGGACTTTCTTGGGCGCCCTGAAGCCTTCTTCACAACAATTGAACTTCTCTCCTTGAAGTTCTTGATGATCCGAAAAATGGTTGATTTAGGTGCAATCTTAATAGCAGCAATATCCTTGCCTGTGAAGCCCTTTTTGTGCAAAGCAATGATGACGGCACGTGTTTCCTTGCAGGTAACCATGGTTAACAGAGGAAGAACAATGATTTCAAGCACCACCCTCCTTTTAAAGCTTCCAGTCTGTTATTCTAACTCAATCAGCATGACAGAGTGATCTCCAGCCTTGTCCTCGTCAACACTCTCACCTGTGTTAACGAGAAAATCACTGACATGATGTCAGCTGGTCCTTTTGTGGCAGGGCTGAAATGCAGTGGAAATGTTTTTTGGGGGATTAAGTTCATTTTCATGGCAAACAGGGACTTTGCAATTAATCGCAATTCATCTGATCACTCTTCATAACATTCTGGAGTATATGCAAATTTCCATCATAAAAACCGAGGTAGCAGACTTTGTGAAAATTAATATTTGTGTCATTCTCAAAACGTTTGACCCCGACTGTAGACTGTATAACATTAGATCTAACCCTGAAACCTCAGGCAGACCAGGACTATATTCATTAGGGCACACGTAGCAAAAATATGCTAAAAATTGATATTGTTTCAGTCCATGTTCTTCTTCTTTAGTGTCCAATGAAGCAGACCCAGGGGTGTGGACGTTGTTTACCTGTACGTAGTAGGTGACACTGCCTCCAGAGCCCATGTCTTTATCCACAGCTTGCACTCTGTAAATGCTGCTTCCAGCTGCAGTGTCCTGCAGATGACAAAAACATTGATGACATTCGACATTTAAATATAACATATTGCCTGTGCACTTATCTAGTACATATCTGCTAGACTTTAATAACGGTGTCTTTACTTGCCGGCATGTCAGACAGGCCCCTGGGGTAGTGAAGCCCTATTATATCTAAAGACATGATACCAATATTGACATCTCTGTCAGTATCTTTTAACATTATCTCTAAAGACATTAAACCAATGACAGAGCTGTCTTTATGGTGATCAGGATTTAACACTGACCTCGGGGACGTCTACGGTGAAAGGCAGGTTCTGAAACTCTGGTTGCTCATCATTGACATCGGTGACAAACACCCGAATCGTCTCGACAACCTAAAGGAAGGAACAAACAGATGACATCACAACAACCTAGCTGAGAAGCCAGGTGTTATTGCGTAAGTGTATAGGCCTATACATGTGATGCATATGGATTTGCGACTAATGTTGTTGTCAAAGCTCAGCTCACCTTATTCCGACCATCTGTTATGCTAACAAGAGCTGAGATTTCACCTTGTTTCTGACAAAACAAAGAACATGTTGTTAACAGCACTCTAAACAACACATGCGTTACTGGGGGTAATGATAATCTCTGGTGACAGACGGCAGATTTGGTTCTGGGTTCCTGAGATTACCAGAGATAGTGTTCTCAAGCCTCACTGCATTACACTCACCTCTCTGTCTAGCTCCTGAATGAGAGTTATGTTTCCTGACTTGGGGTCCACTCTCAGGTATTCTCTGGTGCCCTTCTCAAAGGTCAGGCCAAACCACACGGCATCCCCCTCTGGGTCAGTGCCATTTAGGGTATATACCTGTGTTCCTGTAAGGTTAGAGACAGAGATAGCACCTGCTTATGAATGTGTTATGAATGCTTATGAATGTGTTATGAATGCTTATCAATGTGTTATGAAGTCTTTATGTAGGTACTCTTCAAATAATAAAGTGTTACCGAATTTGGTTATAACATTGCCTATCAAATACATGGAACAAGATCCAAGATGGCGTAGCAGTGCAGTCATGTTCTCTGTTGTGTGTCCGTGTAAATAGCCTGTTTTTTGTATTTCCCTATCACACTTTTCATCCTTCTACTAAATATACTTTCCTGCAACCCGCCTCACTCAATGTGGAACGGATTCTATTATTGACTTACCTTTTATCTAGAATCTCCAGTTGAAACTAGCTAGCCAGCTAACTTGCTATTAGCCACCGTTAGCAGTTTTCACCCAGAACATCAGATTTTCTGCCGGAATAACTGAATCACTGGACATTAACACCGGATCGCAACTAGCTAGCCGCAACCGAATGGATGTTGCTGTTGGCTAATCACCACTGCCCCCGAAGCAAACACCAGTTAGCCTTGAGCTAGCCTCGAGCCAGGCCCATATCCCGGCTATCTACCTCTCTGTCTACCGGACGGGAGTAGCCAGCTAACTAGCTACTTGCTATTAGCCACCGTTAGCGTTTTTTCACCATTGTCCGTGGCCTGCACTACCTACCAGCCAGCTCTAGCCTGGACTATTATCGGCCAGTCTGCACTGTCTGCACAGCGCGTTATCGACCCAGTACATATCGTTTTTTCTGCCGGAATCACTGAATCACTGGACCTTTAACACCGGATCATCGCAACTAGCTAGCTGCAACCAAATGGATGTTGTTGGCTAATCAGCCTTGAGCTAGCCTCGAGCCAGGCCCATCTCCCGGCTATCTACCTCTCTGTCAACCGGACGGGCCTTCCTAGTGTTGACACGGAGCCCCGCCGATCCAACACGACTGGTCGGCCGACGAAATCGTCTGATGTGGTTTCAACAGGCTTCCCATTATGACGTCGACCACGAAGATCCATCTGCTAGCCCCGGCCCGCTAGCACACGCAAGCCGTGGCCTCTTGCTTGGTAATGGGTCCGCGGTCAAACGACCACCCCTCATCACTGTCAAATGCTCCCTAAAACACTTTAGCGAGCAGGCCTTTCTAATTGACCTGGCCCGGGTATCCTGGATGGATATTGACCTCCGTCAGTAGAGAATGCCTGGTTGTTCTTTAAAAGTGCTTCCTCTCAATCTTAAATAGGCATGCCCCATTCAAAAAATTCAGAACTAAGAACCGATATAGCCCCTGGTTCTCCTCAGACTTGACTGCCCTTGACCAGCACAAAAACATCCTGTGGCGTACTGCATTAGCATCGAACAGCCCCCGCGATATGCAACTTTTCAGGGAAGTCAGGAACCAATATACACAATCAGTTAGGAAAGCAAAGGCTAGCTTTTTCAAACAGAAATTTGCATACTAACTCCAAAAAGTTTTGGGACACTGTAAAGTCCATGGAAAATAAGAGCACCTCCAAAAAACTGCCCACTACGCTGAAGCTAGGAAACACTGTCACCAACGAAAAATCTACAATAATCGAGAATTTCAACAAGCATTTTGCTATGGCTGGCCATGCTTTCCACCTGGCTACCACTACCCCAGCCACCAGCTCTGCACCCTCCGCTGCAACTTGCCCATGCCCCCCCGCTTCTCCTTCACACAAATTCAGACAGCTGATGTTCTGAAAGAGCTGAAAAATCTGGACCCCTACAAATTAGCTGGGCTAGACAATCTGGACCCTTTCTTTCTAAAATTAGCTGCCGAAATTGTCGCAACCCCTATTACTAGCCTGTTCAACCTCTCTTTTGTAACGTCTGAGATCCCCAGAGATTGGAAAGCTGCCGCGGTCATCCCCCTCTTCAAAGGGGGTGACACTCTAGATCCAAACTGTTACAGACCTATATCCATCCTGCCCTGCCTTTCGAAAGTATTTGAAAGCCAAGTTAACAAACAGATCACCGACCATTTCGAATCCCACCGTACCTTCTCCGCTATGCAATCCGGTTTCCGAGCTGGTCATGGGTGCACTTCAGCCACGCTCAAGGTCCTAAACGATATTATAACCGCGATCAATAATAGACAGTACTGTGCAGCCGTCTTCATCGACCTGGCCAAGGCTTTCGACTCTGTCAACCACCGCATTCTTATTGGCAGACTAAATAGCCTTGGTTTCTCTAATGACTGCCTCGCCTGGTTCACCAACTACTTCTCAGATAGAGTTCAATGTGTCAAATCGGAGGGCCTGTTGTCTGGACCTCTGGCCGTCTCTATGGGGTTGCCACAGGGTTCAAATCTCGGGCCGACTCTATTCTCTGTGTATATCAATGATGTCGCTCTTGCTGCTGGTGACGCTCGGATCCACCTCTATGCAGACGACACCATTTTGTATACATCTGGCCCTTCATTGGACACTGTGTTAACAAACCTCCAAACGAGCTTCAATGCCAGACAACACTCCTTCCGTAGCCTCCAACTGCTCTTAAATACTAGTAAAACTAAATGCATGCTCTTCAACCGAACGCTGCTTGCACCCGCCCACCCGACTAGAATCACTACTCTCGGCGGGTCTGACCTAGAGTATGTGGACAACTACAAATACCTAGGTGTCTGGTTAGACTGTAAACTCTCCTTCCAGACTCACATTAAGCATCTCCAATCAAAAGTTAGATCTAGAATCGGCTTCCTATTTCGCAACAAAGCCTCCTTCACTCATGCTGTCAAACATGCCCTCGTAAAACTGACTATCCTACCGATCCTTGACTTCGGCAATGTCATTTACAAAATAGCCTCCAACACTCTACTCAGCAAATTGGATGTAGTCTATCACAGTGCCATCCGTTTTGTCACCAAAGCCCCATATACTACCCACCATTGTGACCTGTACGCTCTTGTTGGCTGGCCCTCACTACATATTCGTCGCCAAACCCACTGGCTCCAGGTCATCTATAAATTACTGCTAGGCAAATCCCCGTCTTTTCTTAGCTCACTTGTCACCATAGCAACACCCTCCTGCAGGTATATCTCACTGGTCATCCCCAAAGCCAACACCTCCTTTGGCCGCCATTCCTTCCAGTTCTCTGCTGCCAATGACTGGAACGAACTGCAAAAATACTACTACCTTGTCCCTATATTGTTATTTATTTTGCTAATTTGCACCCCAGTATCTCTATTTGCACATCATCTTTTGCACATCTATCATTCCAGTGTTAATACGAAATTGTAACTATTTTGCACTATGGCCTATTTATTGCCTTACCTCCATAACTTACTACATTTGCACACACTGTATATATATTTTCTGTTGTATTTTTGACTGTATGTTTTTGTTTTACCCCATATGTAACTCTGTGTTGTTGTTTTAATCGCACTGCTTTGCTTTATCTTGGCCAGGTCGCAGTTGTAAATGAGAACTTGTTCTCAACTGGCTTACCTGGTTAAATAAAGGTGAAATAAATAAAATAAAACGTGAAAGGTAACCAATCTCTGCCTCCAGTTGTACAGAAGATAGTGAGGAGAGACTAGCATACAGCACCATTAACCTGATCTAGACATAGTTGTTTAGGAATAGGAATTCTGAGGTATAACTTTCCCAAAAACCTAGGTTTTCCAGAAACCCAGGAATAAGCAGGAAATCATGGGGATCCAACTGGGATTTCTGGAATTTTACTGGAGTGTTGCAACCCGTAGTATTATCTGATTGGTTTTCCTATTGCTGACAGCCACTCCTGCCCCGCTATTGTTTTCCCTGGCTAAGCCTGTTAGTGCCCGTCACCCTCCTCTGCAGGGCTTTATGGTGATAAATCTAAGGCTCAGTGTTGCTCATGTGATCACTGATCAGTCCAGCACAAGCAGACCTGGGTTCAAATACTATTTGAAATCTTTCAAATACTTTCGAGTGTTTGCTCTAGCCTGCATGGAGTGCCAGATGGGCGGGGTTTGCAGTTTTGGGACTATTCTGTTGGTCAATTAAGCTAGGCAAACTCAATGAAGCACACATCGACTATATGAAATGATTACAAATAGTATTTGAACCCAGGTCTGATAATTAGCTACTGTGTAACGCTGCCCTTGAAACGCAAAATTCATCACGTTGTGATTTTCTTTTAATTTAGCCACATTATCTACATTATTTCTAAAATCACAAGACATACTGTATATTATTAATTCACAACTTCACTGACTCAACTAATTAATTAAATAATCATCTCATTTATTTAATTGTTTAAAACACTTTACCGACAGGTGTGTCTTCTGAGATACTGAAGAGAGCCATATTCCCATTGGTGCTGCTCGGTCCGTTGTCGTAGAAATAGGGTGCGTAGTCCGACGTTTGCCCTGGTGGAGAAAAACAAATGAATCAAAATGTAGAGTCGAATGTGTCACTTGTAACAAGCAGCGTGTTCACAATCACAAAAAGGTAGATGACAATCTATGGATGACGAGTAAACTCTTCATACAGCACATAAATGATAACGCATGATGTCATAATCAATTCAATACTTCTAACACCTGTGGTCCTATTTATCTGAATATTCAATTACAATTATTGTACTCACTTCCTGAAACGGCAGGAAAGCAGAGAGAGAAACAAGACAGTTCAATGTCAGAAGAGGTCAAGAAAAGTGTATTATCTTAAGGAAGGTAAAGGAACCCCCAGTGAAGTCCTAATATCAACACAAAGACCAGGACAGAGAAAATAAAGGAAACCTACCCAAAGAGGGAGGAAGAGTAACCAGGAAGACTAAGAGAAAAATAGACTCTCTCTTCTTCTTTTGGTTCTTCATCCTGATGGAGGTGGGAGAAGAAGACGGCTTGTCAGGATCATGCAGGGTGGAGATAGGGGGTAGAGACCAGGGAGAGGGAGTCCAGCTGAGGCTGAGCGGAGCGGAGCGGAGTCAGTGTCCTTCTGGAGGTGTCTACAGTACGCAAGGCGGCTCAGCTCAGTGGGAGAGACTGGAGCAGTTTCTCAGTGCAGCCTGGTCTCATAGACTATACGTAACATAGTAAATGTAAATCTGCGAAAAATTGCTATTCGTATTATATCATATGCCTTGTAATTTGTAACATATGATACGAAATGGATGATGGACATCCACAAATTAATACATACCATACGAAACATAAAATACAGTGCATTCGGAAAGTATTCATCAGACCCCTTGACTTTTTCCACATTTTGTTATGTTACAGCCTTATTCTAAAATGGATTCAAAAAACAATTCTCAGTCATCTACACACCATACCCCATAATGACAAAGCAAGAACAGGTTTAGACATTTTTGCTAATATATATATAGCTCTGCTCTGTAAAGTTGGATGGGGAGCGTTGCTGCACAGCTATTTTCAGGTTTCTCCAGAGATGTTCGATCGGGTTCAAGTCCGGACTCTGGCTGGGCCACTCAAGGACATTCAGAGTCTTGTCCGGAAGCCACTCCTGCATTGTCTTGGCTGTGTGCTAAGGGTCGTTGTCCTGTTGGAAGGTGAACCGTCGCCCCAGTCTGAGGTCCTGAGCGCTCTGGAGCAGGTTTTTAATCAAGGATCTCTGTACTTTGCTCAGTTCATCTTTCCCTCGATCCTGATTAGTCTCCAAGTCCCTGCCGCTGAAAAACATCCTCACAGCATGATGCTGCCACCACCATGCTTCATCGTAGGGATGGTATTGGCCAGGTGATGAGCGGTGCCTGGTTTCCTCCAGATGTGACGCTTGGCATTCAGGCCAAAGAGTTCAATCTTGGTTTCATCAGACCAGAGAATCTTGTTTCTCATGGTCTGAGAGTCCTTTAGGTGCCTTTTGGCAAACTCCAAGTGGGCTGTCATGTGCCTTTTACTGAGGAGTGGCTTCCGTCTGGCCACTCTACCATAAAGGCCTGATTGGTGGAGTGCTGCAGAGATGGTTGTCCTTCTGGAAGGTTCTACCATCTCCACAGAGGAACTCTGGAGCTCTGTCAGAGTGACCATCAGGTTCTTGGTCACCTCCCTGACCGAGGCCCTTCTCCTCCGATTGCTCAGTTTGGCAGGGCGGCCAGCTCTAGGAAGAGTCTTGGTGGTTCCAAACTTCTTCCATTTAAGAATGATGGAGGCCACTGTGTTCTTGGGGACCTTCAGTGCAGCAGACAGTTTTTGGTACCCTTCCGCAGATCTGTGCCTCGACACAATCCTGTCTCGGCGCTCTACGGACAATTCCTTCGACCTCATGGCTTGGTTTTTGCTTTGACATGCATTGTCAACTGTGGGACCTTATATAGACAGGTGTGTGCCTTTCCAAATCATGTCCAATCAATTGAATTTACCACAGGTTGACTCCAATCAAGTTGTAGAAACATCTCAAGGATAATCAATGGAAACAGGATGCAACTGAGCTAAATTTCGAGTCTCATAGCAAAGGGTTTCAATACTCATGTAAATAAGGTATTTCTGTTATTTATTTTTAATACATTTGTAAACATTTCTAGAAACCTGTTTTCACTTTGCCATTATGCGGTATTGTGTGTAGATTGATGAGGATTTTTATTTATTTAATCCATTTTAGAATAAGGCTGTAACGTAATAAAATGTGGAAAAAGTCAAGTGGTCTGAACACTTTCCGAATGCACTGTATCATATTAATTGGACTGTCCCGGATTTATGTTTACTGTGTTACGTCTACCCCTGAGTCCAGGTTGCTCAGAGCGGTATTAATCCAGTGACGAATCCTATCCTATCTTCTACTCCTGTACTTCACAGCCACAGCAGACATCTTATATAGACCTCATCTACTGCTGCTCTCACCCTCAAATATGAGACTGTTCTCCCCACAGAGAGGCTAGGAGATATCTAATGTAACAGACTGTTCTCCCCACAGAGAGGCTAGGAGATATCTAATGTAACAGACTGTTCTCCCCACAGAGAGGCTAGGAGATATCTAATGTAACAGACTGTTCTCCACACAGAGAGGCTAGGAGATATCTAATATAACAGACTGTTCTCCCCACAGAGAGGCTAGGAGATATCTAATGTAACAGACTGTTCTCCCCACAGAGAGGCTAGGAGATATCTAATATAACAGACTGTTCTCCCCACAGAGAGGCTAGGAGATATCTAATGTGAGACTGTTCTCCACACAGAGAGGCTAGGAGATATCTAATGTAACAGACTGTTCTCCCCACAGAGAGGCTAGGAGATATCTAATGTAACAGACTGTTCTCCACACAGAGAGGCTAGGAGATATCTAATGTAACAGACTGTTCTCCACACAGAGAGGCTAGGAGATATCTAATGTAACAGACTGTTCTCCCCACAGAGAGGCTAGGAGATATCTAATGTAACAGACTGTTCTCCACACAGAGAGGCTAGGAGATATCTAATGTAACAGACTGTTCTCCCCACAGAGAGGCTAGGAGATATCTAATATAACAGACTGTTCTCCCCACAGAGAGGCTAGGAGATATCTAATATAACAGACTGTTCTCCCCACAGAGAGGCTAGGAGATATCTAATGTAACAAACTGTTCTCCCCACAGAGAGGCTAGGAGATATCTAATGTAACAGACTGTTCTCCCCACAGAGAGGCTAGGAGATATCTAATGTAACAGACTGTTCTCCACACAGAGAGGCTAGGAGATATCTAATATAACAGACTGTTCTCCCCCACAGAGAGGCTAGGAGATATCTAATGTAACAGACTGTTCTCCCCACAGAGAGGCTAGGAGATATCTAATATAACAGACTGTTCTCCCCACAGAGAGGCTAGGAGATATCTAATGTGAGACTGTTCTCCACACAGAGAGGCTAGGAGATATCTAATGTAACAGACTGTTCTCCCCACAGAGAGGCTAGGAGATATCTAATGTAACAGACTGTTCTCCACACAGAGAGGCTAGGAGATATCTAATGTAACAGACTGTTCTCCCCACAGAGAGGCTAGGAGATATCTAATGTAACAGACTGTTCTCCCCACAGAGAGGCTAGGAGATATCTAATGTAACAGACTGTTCTCCACACAGAGAGGCTAGGAGATATCTAATGTAACAGACTGTTCTCCACACAGAGAGGCTAGGAGGTATCTAATGTAACAGACTGTTCCACACAGAGAGAGGCTAGGAGATATCTAATGTAACAGACTGTTCTCCACACAGAGAGGCTAGGAGATATCTAATGTGAGACTGTTCTCCACACAGAGAGGCTAGGAGATATCTAATGTAACAGACTGTTCTCTCCACAGAGAGGCTAGGAGATATCTAATGTAACAGACTGTTCTCCACAGAGAGTCTAGTGTTTGTGAGGAATATGTTTAATCAACAGCCCTTAAGGGTCTTCTGTGGGCATCTGAGTGCAACTTTAAGCTTGTTTAGTCACGTGCCAGAAAGACATTTCACCTAAGCTGCTCTCTCGTGACTGACGTCACCCTTGGCATGCAACTCAAAGGGGACAATCTGCAATTGCTATATACATTTTTGGACTTAAAATGTATGATATGTTCCCATTGATTCTTGAAGAATATAACTTATACATTTCCCATGAGCTTAGTTCAACTGTCGTACCCAATCAGAACCCAAACTATAAGCTTGTTTCACTCCAATCTTCGTAAACCAAGTAAATGTAAACAAACACTATATAGCCTCGAAACATGGTTAAAATGTTAATATCATGGATGGTCAGTCCTTGCGTCCATGAATTTGAGTGGTTACATTTCTTCAGCCCCATACCTCACTTTTTACCCAAACAGACAGGCGCTTTGATATTGTTCCAACTGCTGATTGCTTCTTTAAGGCCAAGGGGCCCAAATGGCACCCTATTCCCTATTTAGTGCACTACTTTTGACCAGGGACCAGGACCAGTAGTGCACTACTTTTGACCAGCCCATAAGCAATAGGGTACTATTTGTACAGCCCACGTTAACAAAACATACAGTGCCTTCGGAACGTATTCAGACCCCTAAACTTTTTCCACATTTTGTTACGTTACAGCCTTATTCTAAAATGGATTAAATACATGTTTTTCCTCATCAATCTAAACACAATACCCCATAATGACAAAGCAAAAACAGGTTTAGAAATTTTTGCAACTTTATAAAAATAAAAAAATAAAAAACATTTACATAAGTATTCAGACCCTTTACTCAGTACTTTGATGGAGCATCTTTGGCAGCGATTACAGCCTTGAATCTTCTTGGGTATGACGCTACAAGCTTGGCACACCTGTATTTGGGGAGGTTCTCCCATTCTTCTCTGCAGATCCTCTCAAGCTCTGTCAGGTTGGATTGGGAGCGTTGCTGCACAGCTATTTTCAGGTCTCTCCAGAGATGTTTGATCGGGTTCAAGTCAAGACTCTGGCTGGGTCACTCAAGGACATTCAGAGACTTGTCCCGAAGCCACTCCTGCGTTGTCTTAGCTGTGTGCTTAGGGTCGTTGTCCTGTTGGAAGGTGAACTTTCGCCCCAGTCTGAGGTTCTGAGCGCTCTGGAGCAGGTTTTCATCAAGGATCTCTCTGTACTTTGCTCCGTTCATCTTTCCCTCGATCCTGACTAGTCTCCCAGTCCCAGCCACTGAAAAACATCCCCACAGCATGATGCTGCCACCACCATGCTTCATCGTAGGGATGGTATTGGCCAGGTGATGAGCAGTGCCTGGTTTCCTCCAGATGTGACGCTTGGCATTCAGGCCAAAGAGTTTAATCTTGGTTTCATCAGACCAGAGAATCTTTAGGTGCCTTTAGGCAAACTCAAAGCGGGCTGCCGTGTGCCTTTTACTGAGGAGTGACTTCCGTCTGGCCACTCTACCATAAAGGCCTAATTGGTGGAGTGCTGCAGAGATGATTGTCCTTCTGGAAGATTCTCCCATCTCCACAGAGGAACTCTGGAGCTCTGTCAGAGTGACCATCGTGTTCTTGGTCACCTCCCTGACCAAGGCCCTTCTCCTCCGATTGCTCAGTTTGGCTGGGTGGCCAGCTCTAGGAAGAGTCTAGGTGGTTCCAAACTTCTTCCATTTAAGAATGATGGAGGCCACTGTGTTTTGGGGACTTTCAATGCTGCAGACAGTTTTTGGTACCCTTCCCCAGATCTGTGCCTCGACACAATCCTGTCTTGGCGCTCTACAGACAATTCCTTCGACCTCATGGCTTGGTTTTTGCTCTGACATGCATTGTCAACTGTGGGACCTTATATAGACAGGTGTGTGCCTTTCCAAATCATGTCCAATCAATTGAATTTACCACAGGTGGACTCCAATCAAGTTGTAGAAACATCTCAAGGATGATCAATGGAAACAGGATGCACCTGAGCTCAATTTCGAGTCTCATAGCAAAGGGTCTGAATACTTTTGTAAATAAGGTATTTCTGTTTTTTATTTGTAAGACATTTGCTAAAATAAAATAATGTCCATTTAAGAATAAGGCTGTAATGTAGGGATCTGAATACTTTCCGAATGAGCTGTATATTATATTGACAGTGGTAACTTACTTACTCAGAGGTGCAGTCATGTGCGTTTTCTCTCTTCACACGTTTAAAAATAGGACGTGACGTCTTATGACCCGCTCACACAGAGCACAGGAAGCAGACAGACCTGCAACGTTCTTCCCAAAATATATGCAGTTACCATGAGCTTTTCTTTGTCAATTAAGGTATACAGATATTTAGAATTATATTTCAACATCACACTGAATTTATAACTCAGTGATACATTAACATTCCTCCGATTAGATTCATGAATGAGGACTTTAAATATTCCCAACAAGCACATACATTGAATAATACAGAGCAGAGTAATTTGTATTGTCATTTTGAGCAGTAAGGGTGGTGCCTGGTGAAATAAAAATATTCTAGATTTTGAGAAAGTGAACTCCCCCACCCATCCCCCAAAAAAAAAAAAAAAAGAAGTGAAAAACTGCCAATAAACATCCCAGGAGGTCCTGATTGGACTACGGTTGCTAGAGGAAGTGTTCACTAGGCCAAAGGGACTCAGGCAGGTTTCACCTGTATGCCAATGGAAATCTCAGACATACAGACAGTCAGAGAAAAAGCACCGTGGGCCAAGTCAGTGGGATAGATATCTCTACACACACAACAATGACAAGTTAAAAGGTAGGGTGGGTAGTGTTACAGGCTTTGGTTTTTCCATTTATGTTTTGAGGTTGGACTTTAGCACGGTGTAGCTGGTTGGTGTCACCTTGTTAGTCAGTATGGTGTTACACCTGTGCTGGTTGCCATCTCGTTAGTGGGAAGGTGTTTCACCTGTGCTGGTTGCCATCTCGTTAGTGGGAAGGTGTTTCACCTGTGCTGGCCCAGGTGCTATTTATGAGTGGCTGGCCCAGTGCTCCAGTTGTCTTGGTAGATGTGGAGGGTTGACTCTTTTAGTTGGCGCTCCAATATTTTGATTTCTAGACAAACAATCCCTTTATCTGATTTTGTTTTGGTTTACTTCCTGTCTTTACGTTTGGTGTGGGTTTTAATTTAGTTTGCCTGTCCTCGGGCAAATTTAGTAGTTGCTTATGGTGGCTGTCTTTTAGGTTCCAGTTGTTGTTGCTAGGCAACTTTCAGTGGACACCCCGCATGAGCGTCTTTCAGAACCCCTCTTAAAACCCCAGCAGTTTCGTTTTGGTCATTGTCAGGGACTCTTCTGTTTTGAATGACAGTTTTAGATTTTCTTGCTGGGGAACATAAGTTGGCCTAACAGGCCTCTCACTAGAGACCGCACTGATCCTGACGGAGGCTATGTAGACATGGTCCTTGAAAAGCCTGTACGTCCACCTCCACTTGATGGTCAATTCTCTGTGTTTTAAGAGCGACAATATAATCTACTGTATGTAACTAACAGTATTGTATGCCATGTGTTGATTGGGATTCAATTGAAGACACTGGCACCCACTACTGGTGAACCCTTGTCTGAAACACAATAACATTGATTAAGGCAACAGATATCCACAGCAATAGTAAGGACAAAGCTTTTCCATCTCTTCTAGCGTTGTCCTCGGTTCCAACCGTCTCTAGCCTACCATTCCTATATGTTACAAATATCAAACATATTACATACGATGCCATCTACACGTATCATATTGTAGCTCAATTGGTAGAGCATGGCACTTGTAATGTTAGGGTAGTGGGTTCGATCCCCGGGACCACCCATACGTAAAAATTTATGCACACATGACTGTAAGTCGCTTTGGATAAAAGCGTCTGCTAAATGGCATATTATTATTATTATTACATATCATGATAAATAGTATATGCTATGATTTAAAATATTAAAACCCAACCCAAGCAGCTATCGCAGCACATGTAGGCCGATCTGTTTTTTTCTAATGAAGCACCTGGCTAGTTACAGATGTTAGCATCTGTTGCTAGTGCCCTGGTTTTGAGGTTTAGTTTTGGAGGGCCAGAGCAGATGGCTGAGAAGAGGATTATCTGACCAAGCCTTTGTCATCTGGTGCTACTAGCTTTGCAGCACAGAGCCATGTTGTCTATGGAGAAATAGGTGGACGGACCCCTTTCTGTTCTGTCCAGCACATTGCTGTCTAGTTAGACCCAGGGCCACTGAAAGCACCGCAGGTAAAGACCTATAGACAAGGTTCAGATTATCTTTTCAATTAGTAGGATTCAATTGCCGGGAAAGTGTTTTAAAACCTATTCTCAATATTGCCTCTCTAGGATACCAGTAAGGACTTACTCAGAGCTTATTATTTCTGCACTATACATTCAGGGACTATGCCCTCTGCACTAACATCCTAGAACTGTACATTTGCTAATTGCACTCTCTCTGCACATTGTTGTATATATTAAATACAAAAACTATGTTTTAAGTGACATAGTTAGTGTTGGCAATAGCCAAAAAAGTTAGGAAATTCAAATTGGCAGCCCTACCCTAAATTTCCCATATGCACAGAAGTTTAAAAGCAATCAGATTATTACACCTGCTACTGTTATTGATGTGCATACACTGTAATAAAAAATAAAAAGTTGAGTCAACTTAGAAAATCAAGGTAATCAGCTGCAACATGATTTCTAGTTTACTCAACTTTGGCAAATGTGTTGAGACAACTCAGGAATGTATGTAAGCAGAACTTTCCTGCCCCAAAGTTGCATTGCCCAATCAACAGTTACTATAGTGGTGGATCGACACTATAATACAGTGGGGAAAAAAAGTATTTAGTCAGCCACCAATTGTGCAAGTTCTCCCACTTAAAAAGATGAGAGAGGCCTGTAATTTTCATCATAGGTACACGTCAACTATGACAGACAAAATGAGAAAAAAAATCCAGAAAATCACATTGTAGGATTTTTTATGAATTTATTGGCATATGATGGTGGAAAATAAGTATTTGGTCAATAACAAAAGTTTCTCAATACTTTGTTATATACCGTTTGTTGGCAATGACACAGGTCAAACGTTTTCTGTAAGTCTTCACAAGGTTTTCACACACCGTTGCTGGTATTTTTGGCCCATTCCTCCATGCAGATCTCCTCTAGAGCAGTGATGTTTTGGGGCTGTCGCTGGGCAACACAGACTTTCAACTCCCTCCAAAGATTTTCTATGGGGTTGAGATCTGGAAACTGGCTAGGCCACTCCAGGACCTTGAAATGCTTCTTACGAAGCCACTCCTTCGTTGCCCGGGCGGTGTGTTTGGGATCATTGTCATGCTGAAAGACCCAGCCACGTTTCATCTTCAATGCCCTTTCTGATGGAAGGAGGGTTTCACTCAAAATCTCACGATACATGGCCCCATTCATTCTTTCCTTTACACGGATCAGTCGTCCTGGTCCCTTTGCAGAAAAAACAGCCCCAAAGCATGATGTTTCCAACCCCATGCTTCACAGTAGGTATGGTGTTCTTTGGATGCAACTCAGCATTCGTTGTCCTCCAAACATGACGAGTTGAGTTTTTACCAAAAAGTTATATTTTGGTTTCATCTGACCATATGACATTCTCCCAATCCTCTTCTGGATCATCCAAATGCACTTCAGACGGGCCTGGACATGTACTGGCTTAAGCAGGGGGACACGTCTCGCATTGCAGGATTTGAGTCCCTGGCGGCGTAGTGTGTTACTGATGGTTGGCTTTGTTACTTTGGTCCCAGCTCTCTGCAGGTCATTCACTAGGTCCCCCCGTGTGGTTCTGGGATTTTTGCTCACCGTTCTTGTGATCATTTTGACCCCACGGGGTGAGATCTTGCGTGGAGCCCCAGATCGAGGGAGATTATCAGTGGTCTTGTATGTCTTCCATTTCCTAATAATTGCTCCCACAGTTGATTTCTTCAAACCAAGCTGCTTACCTATTGCAGATTCAGTCTTCCCAGCCTGGTGCAGGTCTACAATTTAGTTTCTTGTGTCCTTTGACAGCTCTTTGGTCTTGGCCATTGTGAAATTTGGAGTGTGACTGTTTGAGGTTGTGGACAGGTGTCTTTTATACTGATAACAAGTTCAAACAGGTGCCATTAATACAGGTAACGAGTGGAGGACAGAGGAGCCTCTTAAAGAAGAAGTTACAGGTCTGTGAGAGCCAGAAATCTTGCTTGTTTGTAGGTGACCAAATACTTATTTTCCACCATAATTTGCTAATAAATTCATTAAAAATCATACAATGGGATTTTCTGGATTTTTTTTTCTCAGTTTGTCTGTCATAGTTGACGTGTACCTATGATGAAAATTACAGGCCTCTCTCATCTTTTTAAGTGGGAGAACTTGCACAATTGGTGGCTGACTAAATACTTTTTTTCCCCACTGTATATGCACAGTGAGGGAAAAAAGTATTTGATCCCCTGCTGATTTTGTACGTTTGCCCACTGACAAAGAAATGATCAGTCTATACTTTTAATGGTAGGTTTATTTGAACAGTGAGAGACAGAAAAACGCATGTCAAAAATGTTATAAATTGATTTGAATTTTAATGAGGGAAATAAGTATTTGACCCCCTCTCAATCAGAAAGATTTCTGCCTCCCAGGTGTCTTTTATACAGGTAACGAGCTGTAATTAGGAGCACGCTCTTAAAGGGAGTGCTCCTAATCTCAGCTTCTTACCTGTATAAAAGACACCTGTCCACAGAAGCAATCAATCATTTAGATTCCAAACTCTTCACCATGGCCAAGACCAAAGAGCTCTCCAAGGATGTCAGGGACAAGATTGTAGACCTACACAAGGCTGGAATGGGCTACAAGACCATTGCCAAGGCAGCTTGGTGAGAAGGTGACAACAGTTGGTGCAATTATTCGCAAATGGAAGAAACACAAAATAACTGTCAATCTCCCTCGGCCTGGGGCTCCATGCAAGATCTCACCTCGTGGAGTTGCAATGATCATGAGAACGGTGAGGAATCAGCCAATAACTACACGGGAGGATCTTGTCAATGATTTCAAGGCAGCTGGGACCATAGTCACCAAGAAAACAATTGGTAACACACTACGCCGTGAAGGACTGAAATCCTGCAGCGCCCGCAAGGTCCCCCTGTTCAAGAAAGCACATATACATGCCCGTCTGAAGTTTGCCAATGAACATCTGAATGATTCAGAGGAGACCAAAATCGAGCTCTTTGGCATCAACTCAACTCGCCGTGTTTGGAGGCGGAGGAATGCTGCCTATGACCCCAAGAACACCATCCCCGCCGTCAAACATGGAGGTGGAAACATTATGCTTTGGGGGTGTTTTTCTGCTAAGGGGACAGGACAACTTCACTGCATCAAAGGGACGATGGACAGTGCCATGTACCGTCAAATCTTGGGTGAGAACCTCCTTCCCCCAGCCAGGGCATTGAAAATGGGTCGTGGATAGGTATTCCAGCATGACAATGACCCAAAACACGCGGCCAAGGCAACAAAGGAGTGGCTCAAGAAGAAGCACATTAAGGTCCTGGAGTGGCCTAGCCAGTCTCCAGACCTTAATCCCATAGAAAATCTGTGGAGGGAGCTGAAGGTTCGAGTTGCCAAACGTCAGCCTCGAAATCTTAATGACTTGGAGAAGATCTGCAAAGAGGAGTGGGACAAAATCCCTCCTGAGATGTGTGCAAACCTGGTGGCCAACTACAAGAAACGTCTGACCTCTGTGATTGCCAACAAGGGTTTTTCCACCAAGTACTAAGTCATGTTTTGCAGAGGGGTCAAATACTTATTTCCCTCATTAAAATGCAAATCAATTTATAACATTTTTGACATGCGTTTTTCTGGATTTTTGTTGTTGTTATTCTGTCTCTCACTGTTCAAATAAACCTACCATTAAAATTATAGACTGATCATGTCTTTGTCAGTGGGCAAATGTACAAAATCAGCAGGGGATCAAATACTTTTTTCCCTCACTGTAGCTGCCAATTTGCGCTCTGCCACATGCAAATATAACACATGCCAATTTGCACTCTGTCACTGAATGACTGTGTGATATATTTTTCACTCCGCTACAGTGAATGTGTTTCTACATCTGTACTATGCATGAAAGGACATCTGGCATTAGAATCTAGAAGTGTTGCTCCCTCTACCATAACCTTCATGGTTATTATCTGACCCTCTACCATAACCTTCATGGTTATTATCTGACCCTCTACTATAACCTTCATGGTTATTATCTGACCCTCTACCATAACCTTCATGGTTATTATCTGACCCTCTGCTATAACCTTCATGGTTATTATCTGACCCTCTACTATAACCTTCATGGTTATTATCTGACCCTCTGCTATAACCTTCATGGTTATTATCTGACCCTCTACCATAACCTTCATGGTTATTATCTGACCCTCTGCTATAACCTTCATGGTTATTATCTGACCCTCTACTATAACCTTCATGGTTATTATCTGACCCTCTACTATAACCTTCATGGTTATTATCTGACCCTCTGCTATAACCTTCATGGTTATTATCTGACCCTCTGCTATAACCTTCATGGTTATTATCTGACCCTCTGCTATAACCTTCATGGTTATTATCTGACCCTCTGCTATAACCTTCATGGTTATTATCTGACGCAGCTGGTCATCTAGGTTCCTGTCTTCTAGGGAGTTTGTCCTGGGTCTGCATTGCTTGCTTTGTGGGGTTTTACACTGGGTACCTGCAAAGCACTTTGTGACAACTGCTGATGTTAAAAGTGGTTTATAAAATACATTTTACATTTTATTGATATGCACATTTGTTTTCAAGAGCAACTTTAGTAACAATGTTTTTTGGGAAACAGCCCAGAGATTTAACGATGCTCCTATGAAGGTTCTAACAATGAACTTAGTCTTAAGATGCTTTTGGGAGACAGGGCCCGGTTCAATATGGTTATAAAGCTACAAGAAGAATAGAACCTCTCTTTTTCTTTTGGTTCTTCATCCTGATGGAGGTGGGAGAAGAAGACGGCTTGTCAGGATCATGCAGGGTGGAGATAGGGGGTAGAGACCAGGGAGAGGGAGTCCAGCTGAGGCTGAGGCTGAGCGGAGCGGAGTCAGTGTCCTTCTGGAGGTGTAGTGGCTTTTCCTTACAGCCACCGTGGGAAATGAGCTGGCTATTTGTTCCTGAAGCATGTCATTCATGAATCCAGAAATCGAATGTCCACAGGTTGTTTTCCATAAAAATAAAGTTCAATTTATTCAAATTCTTGGTTACAATGTTGCAAAAAAATGTATCTAAATAATGAAGATAAAAATAAGATATTTAAGCTACGACATGGGCATTCTTGGATCACACGTATCACGGAGACAAAGAAAGCACAGTCAAAAGACTGTACGGACTCTAGCCAGCCATTCCCATTAGGTATCTCACTGTATGGACTCTAGCCAGCCATTCTCATTAGGTCTCTCACTGTACGGACTCTAGCCAGCCATTCCCATCAGGTCTCTCACTGTATGGACTCTAGCCAGCCATTCCCATTAGGTCTCTGGACCCCACGCACAGGGCATAAACACTGACAGGTTATCAATATCAGTCAAACAATAATTATGACAAACGAATAATTATGACAGACGAATAATCATGACAGACAAATAATCATGACAGACGAATAATCAGTGACATATAAAGAATGTCATTTCATAATTCTAATTCAAACCAATATCTATTTGGCTCTAACATACCGGCCCCTAATTGTATGTAAAGTGAGGCAAAACAATTATCGAAACAGAATGTTTACGCTAGAGCCAAAATGTATAGATGTGTGTGTATAATACTTGCAGGAAGCTTTTGCTGTTGGTCAGTCCATATTACCATCTCAGTGGATGCTAGCAGCAGGCTGTAGAAGACAGGACTCTTCAGGTAACCAGTCATCTTCTGTTCACCAAACTTACCTACTCAGACATGGCTGCTGTTTCCACGTATTCTTCCACTTTCAAAAGTCCATGTTCTGGCACTGAATCCAACATTTCACAGGCCACTAGATGTCATCATTTCCAGCTCTGCCATTTTCTCTCCTGGCCTCCACAGGAATCTTGTTTTTTTTCTCCTCTTGGTTTCCCATCAGCCCCATTGCTTTGTGATAATCACAGCCATGTACAATAGTCCCATTGCTTTGTGATATTCACAGCCATGTACGTCAGTCCCATTGCTTTGTGATACTCACAGCCATGTACATCAGTCCCTTCCCACTGGGCACTGACGTCAGTTCAACGTCTAGTTTTGATTTACATTTTGTTTAGTTGTCAACTAACATGAATTCAATGTGAAATCCCCCTAAAAATGCACCATGTCATTGGATTTAGGTTAAAAGTTGGGTGAAAAATAGACTACATTCCCTTATGTTGATTACTTTTTGTAAATCCAATCATTGATTCAACATCATCACATTTAATTATTTTGTTGAAATGATGTGGAAACAATATGGATTCAACCTGTTTTTCCCCAGTGGGTTGCTTCTCCTGCAGACAGTATGTGTTTGCCAATGGACTCTACATGGGCCTCTTCTTTCATTGGGTTGCCATTCAGGAAACCAATCACCTTGATTTTCTTTAGGTTTTTCATTTGCTGATGCAAATGGAGTGTTCTGCTTGTCAAGGGTACGAAAAAAGAGGAAAGCGATGCCAAAAATTAACTTTTAACTAGGCACACCTGTTAATTGAAATGCATTCCAGGTGACTACCGCATGAAGCTGGTTGAGAGAATGCCAAGAGTGTGCAAAGCTGTCATCAAGGCAAATGGGTGGCTACTTTGAAGAATCTCAAATATTAAATACATTTTGATTTGTTTAACACTTTTTTTGGTTACTACATGATTCCATATGTGTTATTTAATAGTTTTGATGTCTTCACTATTATTCTACAATGTAGAAAATAGTAAAAATAAAGAAAAACCCTTGAATGAGTAGGTGTGTCCTAACTTTGGACTGGTAATGTCCCTATTCCTACTTATGCAGTATATTGTCCATACTGTCTACACACACCACATTTCTCAGACTGACAGCTCGTTCTGATATTTTTGTTTTTAAATCTCGTTTCTTGGTCTTTGATTATTTGTGTATTATCATTGTCCTGTTAAGACATTTGCTGGTGCTAGGAACAAATCATTTCGCTGCACCTGCTTTAACATCTGCTAATCTGTGTACGCGTCAAATAATCTTTGATTTGATATTTTCTCCATTCTGCTCCAGAGCGTTTGGTAACTGTTCTTCTGTGGGAAAGATCTGTGGCAAGGAATCGTTGATGTCTTTACCTTTTTTGGCTCTAGCCAGCCATTCTCATTAGGCCAATGACTGTATGGACTCTAGCCAGCCATTCTCATTAGGCCAATGACTGTATGGTCTCTAGCCAGCCATTCCCATTAGGTCTCTCACTGTATGGTCTCTAGCCAGCCATTCCCATTAGGTCTCTCACTGTACGGACTCTAGCCAGCCATTCTCATTAGGTCTCTCACTGTACGGACTCTAGCCAGCCATTCCCATCAGGTCTCTCACTGTATGGACTCTAGCCAGCCATTCTCATTAGGTCTCTCACTGTACGGACTCTAGCCAGCCATTCCCATTAGGCCTCTGGACCCCATGACTGGTATAGCCATCTCCAGCCTGTAAAGGAGGGAATAAACACTGACAGCTGATTCATATCAGTCAAACAATAATTATGTCAGACGAATAATCAGAATGACATATAAACAATGTCATTTCATAATTCTAATATCTATGTGGCTCTTATGGGCGGTATGCCAGGCGTCTCAGCTCAGTGAAGGGGCTGGAGCAGCTTCTCAGAGCTGTATTAATCATTTCCTATCCTATCCTCCTTTACTCTGCCACAGTAGAGTAAAGACAACATACAGATGCACATAAAGATCAACGACATAACCCTGCCCAGACCCCTGTTCTCACTCCTACCCAGACCCACCTGTTCTCACTCCTACCCAGACCCACCTGTTCTCACTCCTACCCAGACCCACCTGTTCTCACTCCTACCCAGACCCACCTGTTCTCACTCCTACCCAGACCCACCTGTTCTCACTCCTACCCAGACCCACCTGTTCTCACTCCTACCCAGACCCACCTGTTCTCACTCCTACCCAGACCCACCTGTTCTCACTCCTACCCAGACCCACCTGTTCTCACTCCTACCCAGACCCACCTGTTCTCACTCCTACCCAGACCCACCTGTTCTCACTCCTACCCAGACCCACCTGTTCTCACTCCTATCTCCAGTGACTGCACTACTCTCCGCCACGTCCTCAAATTGCACCATTTTGTTCCTCTACGTCGCCCACGCTCTTTCAATATTTAGATAATGAAGCGTACTATTTTTCCATTGTCTTAACGATGGAGGATTGGTTGATTTCCTGTTAAGTATACGTTTTTCAAGACAATTGACAAGAGTATTGTCCAACCCATCGGGTATCTCACCGCACCCTCATATGACATGTCTTGAAATGTGCAGACAGAAGGATTAAAAGTAAATGTATATAGTAATACTTCTGACAGTCACATTTCTAACTCTGCCCATAACTTTTGAACTTTATTGCATTCCCAGAAGGCATGGATTGAGTCATTGTTAGTTTTACACTTAAGATATGACTCTGCCGTTGCACTATAGAATGTGAATTTTGTCTCGTGTAATAAATTACATACATTAGTTTATATTGGATTAACTGTACATTTCGTTAGTTATGTTCCATCATTCCTTCCATCTTGTGCCAATATCAGTTATTTTTAAGTATTGGTTCCAATAGCTAATATTTTTTCTAAGAGGTTGTCAGTTGGATATGCTTCTTTAAGTACACTGGCCCAAAAAACGACTTACTTCTCAGCCAGGTGAACAGCCTCCCACGTAGGTGGAACAGCCTCCCACGTAGGTGAACAGCCTCCCACGTAGGTGGAACAGCCTCCCACGTTTGTCTAAGGTAGTTCTACATTATTTCATATGAGTGAACCCTCTCGCTGCTCCCCTCAGGTCTGGGAGGTCAGATACCCTGGTGGTGTCACTATCTCTGACCTAACCCTCCTCTCTGCCAGTTCAGTATAGCTAGCGCTGATTCATACCAAACACACTGGGTAAATAAACACAGCAGAACCAGAATGGAGCTTGTTGCCTCGTGTCGTTCGACGTGCTGTTTTGTTTTCTACTGAAAAGCCTGGTTAGTGACCTAATGCCTAATGTAGAAGACGTCTGCAAAGCCGAAATGTCTGTGTACGCTTTTACATGCAAGTTATTTAGCAGACGCTCTTATCCAGAGCGACTAGCAGGAGCTGTTAGGGTTAAGTGCCTTGCTCAAGGGCACAACGACAGATTGTTCACCTAGACGCCTCGGGGATTCAAACCAGCGACTTTTAGGTTACTGGTCCAACACTCTTAAAAGCTAGGCCACATCCCTGATGCAATTCAAATAATTGTTAAAAATGAAGTAAGCTTTATGCAACATCTTTTTGAGTGAGGACCCATCGCACCTTTTTGCTTATCTGAACTGACAGGTTTTACACACCAACCAAACTTCTGGGAGAGTGCGATGATCCCCTTTTTTGATTAGCTTCTAAACTGAGCACATGCTGGTCTGTACTGAAGGCCCTATGAGCAGCCTGGGCGTGTCCCACATGCTGGTCTGTACTGAAGGCCCTATGAGCAGCCTGGGCGTGTCCCACATGCTGGTCTGTACTGAAGGCCCTATGAGCAGACTGGGCGTGTCCCAAATGACTCCCTTTTCATTATTGGGTCCTAGTCAAACGTACTGCACTACATAGGGAATAGGGTAGGATTTGGATGCGAACTGGACCATTCGTGAGGCAGGCTGAACGCTGACGCACTTCTTTGAACGGCGTAGAATCAACACTTCAGTGGAAAAGTAAGAGATGGAAGAAGGAAACGCCCTTAAAACAAATGTCACTTTAGTAATCTGGACCAAAGACCAGCGAGAAGAGCAAATATGTGGAAAATACGAAGATATGTCATTCCTGGGGGAACCAGCAGTACAGTACATCCCTACTTCCTGAGCTTGATTAGAGGGACAAACTGATTTGTTGCATTATGTCATAAATTAAGACTGAGGTTGTATCCTGAATGTTACCGTTTACCGTAGGACTCAAAGGTCAAAGGTTATGCACTCTGTAGAGAATAGGGTGTCATTTGGGACGCCCCCCCAGAGGGACCTGTAGAAGGAGAGTGCTATGTAGGGTGTTACCAAATCAACAGTACTGTGCATCAATAAAGGCTTTATAGTTGACAGTTGAAACTGACCGAAACAAGATGGATCCAATACAGACATAGACAGTGATTACCAACCAAACGGAATCCTCTCTAAAACATGGCGACATGTCTGATCTACATTGACATGGTCAATGAGCGTCGCCTGGAGACGGTTTCCAGAGTGGCGTTTTTGTAATTACAGTAGGCAACGTAAACAAAGTTGATGACTAAATAAAACAAATGCATATAAAAAGTATCAATCTAGTTCAGAGACAATAAGGGTAGCACTGGTAGGACATTTTCTGTCTGATGTTATGATGACAACTTCTTTAAATGTTTGAAGAGAGAAATAAACTAAAACAATTTGATAAAACTTCTACTTGTGCACAAAACATGTGTAAAAATAACAGTGACTCATTAGTCACTTGTCCATGGTAACACCATGGTAACACCATGGTAACACGTGATAAGGCTCTGCTTTCACCTGTCCAGTTCTTTCAGACAGGTGCACATAGAAAGGGGGCCAAGGAAACGAGGCCAGTGAGGAAGCACCTCCTCTCAGCTGAGTTTGGGTTATTTTGACTGATGGTCATCAAATCTTTTGTGGTGGCCGCGACCCGGTGTGTTGTGACCGCGACCCGGTGTGTTGTGACCGCGACCCGGTGTGTTGTGACCGCGACCCGGTGTGTTGTGACCGCGACCCGGTGTGTTGTGACCGCGACCCGGTGTGTTGTGACCGCGACCCGGTGTGTTGTGACCGCGACCCGGTGTGTTGTGACCGCGACCTGGTGAGTTGTGACCGCGACCCGGTGTGATGCGACCGCGACCTGGTGTGTGTTGGGGGGCACGACCCGGCGTGTCCTTTGACCCCCCTTCCTCAGGTTCCCACAGGGCGTTCCTGAGGAAGCGAGATGCCGCTGCTTTGTCCAGACGGGCCGCTTTCCTCCTGTCAGTGATCTCCTTCACACGGTTCATGTACGTCCTGATCCTCTCCTAGTCAGGAGAAAAGAAAATAAAGCACTTAGAAATAACGTTACGATAAAAATATATAATATGTCACTTAGCAGATACTTATCTACAGTAGGCTACAGCAGACAGAGTACAAAACATTAGCAACACCTTCCTAATATTGAGTTGCACCCCTTAGAACAGCCTCAATTCATCGGGCATGGACTCTACAAGGTGTCGAAAGCGCTCCACAGGGATGCTGGCCCATGTTGACTCCAATGATTCCCACAGTAGTGTCAAGTTGGCTGGATGTCCTTTGGGTGGTGGACCATTCTTGATACACACGGGAAACTGTTGAGTGTGAAAAAACCCAGCAGCGTTGCAGTTCTTGACACACTCAAACCGGTGCGCCTGGCACCTACTACCATACCCCGTTCAAAGGCACTTAAATATTTTGTCTTGCCCAGTTACCCACTGAATGGCACACATACACAATCCATGTCTCAAGGCTTAAAAATCCTTCTTTAACCTGTCTCCTCCCCTTCATCTACACTGATTGAAGTGGATTTAACAAGTGACATCAATAAGGGATCATAGCTTTCACCTGGATTCACCTGGTCAGTCTATTACCACGGTTACATGCAAACAATGTGATTATTGTGGATAGTCATGTTAATATAATAGTTGGTTTAAAATGTTGACATGCTTTGCAAGAAGAACGATTTCCTTAATAATCCTGTTTACATGGACACATCTGAAATCAGGCTACGGATGGGACTTTTGATAAATGCCGGAAACTTCCACACAGTTTTTTTTTATCGGTGTATGCTTCATCGATGCACAGTGTACAAAACACCAGGAACACCTGCTGTGTCCATGACAGATCAACAGAGTAAGGTGTTTACATGACTAATGTATTGCCATACTCGGCCTTCTGCCATAATCAGTTTAATATTGAATTATTCGTGTGCATGGAAACATGCTCTGTCATGGAAAGAGCAGGTGTTCCTAATGTTTTGTACACTCAGTTGTATGCAGGTTATGGAAGTTGCCAATTGACTGAACAAAATACAGTGGGACGAGTAGAATTGTCTTCGGGGTAAAAAAAAAAAGGAATATCTTACCAACTCTTGCTTGATTGCATGTTCTTTGGGGTTTATTCCTTGTGTGACCAAGTACACTGTAAACAACAAAACAAGAATGAGTGCGTTGTGGTGACAGTCGTTTCATCATCTTTACACACAAAACAATGTGCTGACTGAATATAATTGTACAATATTAACCTGGATTTGCGTGCAGGAAAATAAAGCACACTTACTCCAGAAAAGAGAGTTGAGGCTATATGCAGACATCAGGTCCAGCTTGGCTTGTTCCAGAGGATCCAGCTATTAAGTAAGCAAAAGACACATTGAGAGGGTTCGTTTTAGCTTGGCCCAGTTCGACAGGTAGGCAGAGTTTGCACCAGGTTAAACGTGATTTGCATTCGTTTTGTAACCAGGCTGCCCCCCGGGTGTGAGCTGGGAGCACCGCTCAAGCCGGTGGTGAAATCAGCTCAAAACTAAAGTGATGTAGCCTATTGTCAAGCAGTAATGAGTTAGTATTACATGTTTTCACATGAACAAGTGTTTGATGGAAAACTATACTGAACAAAAATATAAACGCAACATGCAACAATTTCAACGATTTTACTGAGTTACAGTTCAAATAAGGAAATCAGACAATTTAAATAAATTCATTAGACCCTAATCTATGGATTTCACATGACTGGGCAGGGGCACAGGCCCACCCACTGGGGAGCCAGGACCAGCCAATCAGAATGAGTTTTTCCCCACAAAAGGGCTTTATTACAGACAGAAATACTCCTCAGTTTCATCAGCTGCCCGGTTGGCTGGTCTCAGATGATCCCACAGGTGAAGAAGCCGGATGTGGAGGTCCTGGGCTGGCGTGGTTACACGTGGCCTGTGGTTGAGAGGCCAGTTGGACATACTGCCAAATTCTCTAAAACAACATTGGAGGCAGCTTAAGGTAGAGAAATGAACATTCAATTCTCTGGCAAAAGCTCTGGTGGACATTCCTGCATGCCAATTGCACGCTCCCTGAAAACTTGAGACATCTGTGGCATTGTGTTGTGTGACAAAACTGCACATTTTAGAGTGGCCTTTTATTGTCCCCTAACACAAGGTGCACCTGTGTAATGATCATGCTGTTTAATCAGCTTCTTGATATGCCACACCTGTCAGGTGGATGGATTATCTTGGCAAAGGATAAATTCTCACTAACAGGGATGTAAACACATTTGTGCACAATATTGGAGCTAAAGAAGCTTTTTGTGCGTATGGAATATTTCATTAATGAGTTTGAGCCAATCAGTTGTGTTGTGACAAGGTAGGGGGGTATACAGAAGATAGCCCTATTTGGTAAGTCCATATTATGGAAAGAACAGCTCAAATAAGCAAAGAGAAACGACAGTCCATCATTACTTTAAAGCATGAAGGTCAGTCAATACGGAACATTTCAAGAACTTTGAAAGTTTCTTCAAGTGCAGTCGCAAAAACCCTCAAGTGCTATGATGAAACTGGCTCTCATGAGGACCGCCACAGGAAAGGAAGACCCAGAGTTGCCTCTGCTGCAGAGGATAAGTTCATTAGAGTTACCAGCCTCAGAAATTGCTACCCAAATAAATGCTTCACAAAGTTCATGTCACATCTCAACATTAACTGTTCAGAGGGGACTGTGTGAATCAGGCCTTCATGGTCGAATTACTGCAAAGAAACCACTACTAAAGGACACCAATAAGAAGAAAAGACTTGCTTGGGCCAAGAAACACGAGCAATGGACATTAGACCGGTGGAAATGTGTCCTTTGGTCTGGAGTCTAAATTGGAGATTTTTGGTTCCAACCGCCGTGTCTTTGTGAGACGCGGTGTGGGTGAACGGTTGATCTCTGCATGTGTGGTTCCCTCCGTAAAGCATGGAAGAGGAGGTGTTATGGTGCTTTACTGGTGACACTGTGATTTATTTAGAATTCAAGTCACACTTAACCAGCATGGCTACCACAGCATTCTGCAGCGATACGCCATCCCATCTGGTGTGGGCTTAGTGGGACTATCATTTGTTTTTCAACAGGACAATGACCCAAAACACACCTCCAGGCTGTGTAAGAGCTATTTGACCAAGAAGGAGAGTGATGGAGTGCTGCATCAGATGACCTGGCCTCCACAATCCCCCGACCTCAACCCAATTGAGATGGTTTGGGATGAGTCGAACGGCAGAGTGAAGGAAAAGCAGTGCTAAGCATATGTGGGAACTCCTTCAAGACTGTTGGAAAAGCACCCCAGGTGAAGCTGGTTGAGAGAATGCCAAGAGTGTGGAAAGCTGTCATCAAGGCAAAGGGTGGCTACTTGACAGTTTTTTGGTTACTACATGATTCCATATGTGTTATTTCATAGTTTTGATGTCTTCACTATTATTCTACAATGTAGAAAATAGTACAAATAAAGAAAAACCCTTGAATGAGTAGGTGTGCCCAAACTTTTGAATGGTACTGTATATTTCATAGAAAATACACGTTGTAGCCTGTTTCTGAAGCATGCATCACGCTGCCTTGTTGACAATATGACCCGGAGCCGTAGATTTGAGCAGGGCGCTCTGTGCACCCCATTTCAGGAGTGTAATTAAACCTCTTAAGTGGTGAGGGTCTAACAGCAGAGGCCTAAATATTGCTTCTGTTCATTTGAATACGTGACCGACTCGGAGTGACATTCCCAATAATCAGGGGTGTATTCATTACGCCGATACTGTTGCAAAACATTTGTCGTCTGTTGCAAAATGTTTTGCGACAGAAACCGTTTACTACAAATGGAAAAGGTTTTGCAACGAAAACTAGAGTTTCTATTGGACAAATTCAGCTAGGTCTCTCCCCGTTTCGTTCCGTTTTCTCTGTTTGGTTCCGTTTGGTTCTTAAACAGTAAACGGCTGAATACACCGCTGGACTTCAGATAACACTCAATACCAAGTCATTCTACCCTGTCTGTCTGAAAACATACTTTTTGCACCAGCTCATTTCTTGGCATGGATAGGATGGTCTGCACCATGTTGTTGACAGCACCGACTGATGACTCAAACTCTGTGAGCTGCTCCTCAATCTCAGTAGGGTAGTCTTCCACAGGGATGTCCTCTGCCATGTTGTCTGGGGAGATTGAGAAAGACAATTAACATTAGTTAGATAGATAGACATAGTACATTTGACATTTTATTCATTTAGCTAGCAGAAACTCTTATCCAGAGGGACTTACAGTAGTGAGTGTACTGTAGACACTAGACAAGCTAGCTAGCTACTAACGATACCATGGGTCATTCCACCTCAAAAAGCACAAGAAAGAGGATTTCGACATCCACCATCTCAGATTGTTCTGAAATCATTTTGGTTGTTAGAAACAGATAAGATTAGCATTCCTGCGAACATTATTTTGTTTAAATATAATTTGATTGCATTCCAAATTGGCCATTTTAATTTATAGGATTCATATAATACTCAATAAATATAGTACCCAACATCCGATTTTGACAAAAAAATTTAAATCTAACAATGAGTTAGACATGAGGAATCCAAAGGAATGGTCAAAAGCCACCCACGGACCCCAGACACCCCACCCCAAAAACGAGTATATAGTATCGGTTCTCTGTGTCTGACAAGTAGTATGGAGCTGCGGCTCGGAGTATTGTTTCTTCATCGTAATGTATTACCAGTGATTTTGGTGTTTTTTTTTTTCCTCTGTTCAGATAAATTAGTCATCGAAGTTGTTAGGTTTATGTCCCATCCGACAACCTGATATTACCAGATTCTGACCACTAGATGGTGCTGTTCCTGCTATTATGTGAAAAAGTTTGACCCCCCCTCCCCCTCAATGTTAAAGGGATAGTTCACCCAAATTACAAAATTATATTGGTTTCCTTACCCTGTAAGTAGTCTATTGACAATGTATTACAGCAACCCATGCTTTGGTTTTGTTAGCCACTGTTTTAAATGCTAACTTTTAAGCATGTGTGGGACTAATCTAATGCATCAATGGTACCTATATTAGCATTTTCACGCTTAATGTTCAAATCATCCTAAAGTATCTAAAAATTAATTGTCTAACTCAACGAGGTCCAAATTGGATGTAAGGTATTGTAACGACCCTGGGTTTATAAGCGCGGATATCGACTCTGCCACCAGAGCATGCTTTTGGGGCACAGTCGATGGCGCACTGGACTTCAGGCTATAAGATTGAGGGATGAAGACCTGCTCCCTGCCTGTTTCATTACATTGGTGTCGATAACTTCTGACACCAATGTAATGAAACAGGCAGGGAGCGCGCCATCGACTGTGCCCCAAAAGCATATCCGCACTTATAAACCCAGGGTCGTTACAGTATTATTTTTATTGAATATTACATGAATCCTATACATTAAAAATTGCCAATTTGGGTGCAATGAATTAACTAATTTCTCAGAGATCAGATCAAATTATATTTAAACAAAATGTTCCAGGAATGCTAATCTTATCATTTTCTAACTACAGAAACGATTTCAGAACAATCTGAGATGGTGGGTGTCATGGTTTGCTAGAACGACCCCCCATGATAACTGAACTGCAACATTTCAGCCAGGGAATGCAGACAGAGGCGCTGCAAAGGGGCATAAGGCTGTGTCATGGTTGACAAGAAACTGCCATGTGGTGATTTGATTTGTAGCTAAATGGCTCGTTTCAGCTAGTTTGGTCTTGTTCTTGATACCATGTCTTGTTTTTAGGTGTTTTGACGGATGTCACGTCTATGCTAATATGGCTCAAATTTGTTAGCTAACCAACAACTATAACAGATTTTGCAACTTTGTGTTTTCAATAAACATTGGAGACGGAACATATTTTACATGTTAACAACAATCTAAACATTTCATTACATTTCAGTCATTTAGCAGACGCTCTTATCCAGAGCGACTTACAGTTAGTGAGTGCATAAATTTTTTTACTATGACATGTAATGTCTGTTTTGCATGCGTCGGTTTTGTTGCTAAACAACCAACCCATCTATACCACCAGCTTTGATGTAACTAAGACCGAGGGAGAGGCGAAGCAATATCATTGAAAATTTGGCTAAGATAGCCATGCATGATGCTAGCTAGTTTATTGCTCGCTAGCTAACTAGCGTTCAATCAAGGATTTTGAACAGCTACGGCTCAGCGAAAACACTTTATTCCTGTCAATGACAAAGCCCATCGTAACACTCCGTTAACTACTCATTGTTGAATAGTTTGTCTATTATTTTAGCTAGTTACAGCAATAATGTGAAGCTAGCTACCTGTTTCTCCACACGTTGTAGTCCAACCGGAAACACACCAGCGGCAACACTCTCTTCTTCTATGTTTTGTATTTCGCCCAGCGACACAACACTGATGCTCAATATCGCCCTCTACTGTGTTGGATTTCAGAAAACATAATTTACATTCAAGCGCATATTATGACGGGCTGTCTTGGCTATTTTAACAGTAAAGTTAAGAGAATGTGATTCATTTAGTTGGCAATGGCATAATAAACAGGACTGTTATCATAGCGCTGCACAGAGAGCAAATTGATCGTTTCCAACATAGTGAGTGTCGGAGGAAACGCTGTAAAATATTCTACACTGTGTACATAAACCATCATATGTTTTCTTCGTGCTCTTGCAAATCAATGCATTTTTACTTTTCAGCGGTGTGGTGATGGTTCAAAGTCCATCAAACTAAATGAAGGATTGATGTGGTTGAGATAGAAGTGGTAGCAGAGTATGGCACTTCAAGAAATATTGCACGTTCAACTACAACCTACATTTTCTGCAAACATCTATGATTACCTACTCAAGTGAGAGGAGGATATCCATAACCTTAAGAAAAATGGAAACTAAAGTACTATTCTATTCTAATGACATATTCTATGACATGTAATGTGCAGTTTTTTTAAAACCTCATTTAGGCACAGTTTCTTTCTACTGTAACTCGGTGACTGTAATGCCCAAGGTTCCTGATAAAAACATGAACGTTTCAGTGAATGGAGAAAATGATTCCCAACCTTGCCCATTGAATGTTGGAGAATGAACGCTTCAGTGAATGGAGAAAGTGATTTTCAACCTTCCCCATTGAATGTTGGAGAATGAACGCTTCAGTGAATGGAGAAAGAGATTCCCAACCTTCCCCATTGAATGTTGGAGAAACTGTTGTCAGTATCAAGGTTTTATCAGCAGATGGAAGCAATTCTCGTGTAAGATGATTACACATAGACTGCTACAGTATCGGCAACATTTGTATGGAAACTTTTGGTAAATCTTTGTACTTTAGATAATGATACATCAACTATTCATTGAAGCCTAATGGATTAAAGAGTGTATTTTTTTCAAAACCTCTTCCAGATGTACAATGTGCTGGTCACATGAGAGCAGATTCCCATGGCTGTGGCTTTCAGTGACGTGAAAGAGCAGGTCTAGTATGAATGCCCCGTCACTCTGACAGCCCTCTACAGACCCATCTCCATCAACCAGAGGTAAAGTTACTATAGCACCGGGGGTATTCTAATCTTACCCTGGAAGTTCCGGAGCCTGCTGGTCTTCTGTTCTACCTGATTTCATAATTGCACCCATCTGGTGTCCCAGGTCTAAACCAGTCTCTGATTAGAAGGGGAGAAGAAGAAGAGAAAAACGGTGGAACTTCCAGGTCCAGATTTTAATTTGAGGTTCCTATACCGTATATGTGTTACCAACCAGGTTTCGAACCCAGGTCTCCTACTACGTGCCTTAGACTATGTTAGCCCACTGAGCTAAAGCCTGGGCATTAGTCTTCAGGGCCCATAGTCACATAGAATCTCAGAGTAGGAGTGCTGATCTAGGACCAGGTCCTCCCTGTTCATATGATTCATTACGATCTAAACTGATCCCAGATCAGCACTCCTACTCTGATACACTTTATGAATTTGAGCTCTCAGGTTATTTATCAATATGCACTGATTCTTTCTCATCTTTTGAGACTCTGACACTGTTTTCTGCAGTGATCTAAAGCACCTGTTCTCAGCCCCCCCTACATTGACATGCTGGCTAGAAGGTCAAAGGTCGACCTGCTCAACGAGTGTCCTCTGGGAGACAGCAGGAAGGTTCTCGAACACGACCTGGACAAGACCATGTCCTCCGCCCTGGTCAAAATGTTTCTTTGCATACCAAGGTACACTGTCACCTACAAGGCAGCAAGACGCAGTGGAGTGTTCACACAAACCCTCAGCGGACCTGGACCAAAAGGTCAGCATGTAACATCGACCAGTGTGTGATAATAATAATAATATTAAAAGACCAGTGTCCCATAAGGAAAACTAATGTATTATAATTTATGTATACAGTGGGGCAAAAAAGTATTTAGTCAGCCACTATTTGTGCATGTTCTCCCACTTAAAAAGATGAGAGAGGCCTGTAATATTCATCATAGGTACACGTCAACTATGAAAGACAAATTGAGAAAAAAAAATCCAGAAAATCACATTGTAGGATTTTTTATGAATTTATTTGCAAATTATGGTGGAAAATAAGTATTTGGTCACCTACAAACAAGCAAGATTTCTGGCTCTCACAGACCTGTAACTTCTTCTTTAAGAGGCTCCTCTGTCCTCCACTCGTTACCTGTATTAATGGCATCTGTTTGAACTTGTTATCAGTATAAAAGACACCTGTCCACAACCTCAAACAGTCACACTCCAAACTCCACTATGGCCAAGACCAAAGAGCTGACAAAGGACACCAGAAACAAAATTGTAGACCTGCACCAGGCTGGGAAGACTGAATCTGCAATAGGTAAGCAGCTTGGTTTGAAGAAATCAACTGTGGGAGCAATTATTAGAAATGGAAGACATACAAGACCACTGATAATCTCCCTCGATCTGGGGCTCCACGCAAGATCTCACCCCCGTAGGGTCAAAATGATCACAAGAACGGTGAGCAAAAATCCCAGAACCACACGGGGGGACCTAGTGAATGACCTGCAGAGAGCTGGGACCAAAGTAACAAAGCCTACCATCAGTAACACACTACGCCGCCAGGGACTCAAATCCTGCAGTGCAAGACGTGTCCGCCTGCTTAAGCCAGTAAATGTCCAGGCCTGTCTGAAGTTTGCTAGAGTGCATTTGGATGATCCAGAAGAGGATTGGGAGAATGTCATATGGTCAGATGAAACCAAAATAGAACTTTTTGGTAAAAACTCAACTCGTCGTGTTTGGAGGACAAAGAATGCTGAGTTGCATCCAAAGAACACCATACCTACTGTGAAGCATGGGGGTGGAAACATCATGCTTTGGGGCTGTTTTTCTGCAAAGGGACCAGGACGACTGATCCGTGTAAAGGAACGAATGAATGGGGCCATGTATCGTGAGATTTTGAGTGAAAACCTCCTTCCATCAGCAAGGGCATTGAAGATGAAACGTGGCTGGGTCTTTCAGCATGACAATGATCCCAAACACAACGCCCGGGCAACGAAGGAGTGGCTTCGCAAGAAGCATTTCAAGGTCCTGGAGTGGCCTAGCCAGTCTCCAGATCTCAACCCCATAGAAAATCTTTGGAGGGAGTTGAAAGTCCGTGTTGCCCAGCGACAGCCCCAAAACATCACTGCTCTAGAGGAGATCTGCATAGAGGAATGGGCCAAAATACCAGCAACAGTGTGTGAAAACCTTGTGAAGACTTACAGAAAACGTTTGACCTGTGTCATTGCCAACAAAGGGTATATAACAAAGTATTGAGAAACTTTTGTTATTGACCAAATACTTATTTTCCACCATAATTTGCAAATAAATTCATTAAAAATCCTACAATGTGATTTTCTGGATTTTCTTTCTCATTTTGTCTGTCATAGTTGACGTGTACCTATGATGAAAATTACAGGCCTCTCTCATCTTTTTAAGTGGGAGAACTTGCACAATAGGTGGTTGACTAAATACATTTTTTCCCCACTGTATATGCGTGGGAATTCAAAATATATTGATATATATAGCCAGAATATATTTATGAGAAATATAACATCGTAGAATATGTATGTAAATATATTTTAAAATATATGTTAATTAAATATATTTTTGCGCCACATGTCTTATGTTGAGTCTATTGACCTCTGGTACCTTGGTATTATGTTCCCAAAGTAGGGTTTGTATGCAAAAGTTGAACATAAATTATGCAGCTATTGAGGCTACCTGCCACTTATAAAACATAGTAAGATTAGCTATGTTTATTTCAAAAAGAGACATGCGGTTAATGTCATGTAGCTATGTGTTAGATATCATTGAATTGCTAGCTAGTTAATGTTAAATGTTGCTTGCCAAGCAATGTGTTGCTTGCTAGCTAGCTAGCTAGCTAGCTAGCTAGCTAGCTAGCTAGCTATCTTTGTAGTGAAGGCTGGGTTTCTCTGACAGCAATATACAGTGGGGAAAAAAAATATTTAGTCAGCCACCAATTGTACAAGTTCTCCCACTTAAAAAGATGAGAGAGGCCTGTAATTTTCATCATAGGTACACGTCAACTATGACAGACAAAATGAGAGAAAAAAAATCCAGAAAATCACATTGTAGGATTTTTAATGAATTTATTTGCAAATTATGGTGGAAAATAAGTATTTGGTCAATAACAAAAGTTTCTCAATACTTTGTTATACAGTGGGAAAAAAAGTATTTAGTCAGCCACCAATTGTGCAAGTTCTCCCACTTAAAAAAGATGAGAGAGGCCTGTAATTTTTCATCATAGGTACACGTCAACTATGACAGACAAATTGAGGAGAAAAAAATCCAGAAAATGACATTGTAGGATTTTAATGAATTTAATTGCAAATGATGGTGGAAAATAAGTATTTGGTCACCTACAAACAAGCAAGATTTCTGGCTCTCACAGACCTGTAACTTCTTCTTTAAGAGGCTCCTCTGTCCTCCACTCGTTACCTGTATTAATGGCACCTGTTTGAACTTGTTATCAGTATAAAAGACACCTGTCCACAACCTCAAACAGTCACACTCCAAACTCCACTATGGCCAAGACCAAAGAGCTGTCAAAGGACACCAGAAACAAAATTGTAGACCTGCACCAGGCTGGAAAGACTGAATCTGCAATAGGTAAGCAGCTTGGTTTGAATAAATCAACTGTGGGAGCAATTATTAGGAAATGGAAGACATACAAGACCACTGATAATCTCCCTCGATCTGGGGGCGCCACGCAAGATCTCACCCCGTGGGGTCAAAATGATCACAAGAACGGTGAGCAAAAATCCCAGAACCACACGGGGGACCTAGTGAATGACCTGCAGAGAGCTGGGACCAAAGTAACAAAGCCTACCATCAGTAACACACTACGCCGCCAGGGACTCAAATCCTGCAGTGCAAGACGTGTCCCCCTGCTTAAGCCAGTACATGTCCAGGCCCGTCTGAAGTTTGCTAGAGTGCATTTGGATGATCCAGAAGAGGATTGGGAGAATGTCATATGGTCAGATGAAACCAAAATAGACCTTTTAGGTAAAAACTCAACTCGTCGTGATTGGAGGACAAAGAATGCTGAGTTGCACCATACCTACTGTGAAGCATGGGGGTGGAAACATCATGCTTTGGGGCTGTTTTTCTGCAAAGGGACCAGGACGACGGATCCGTGTAAAGGAAAGAATGAATGGGGCCATGTATCGTGAGATTTGGAGTGAAAACCTCCTTCCATCAGCAAGGGCATTGAAGATGAAACATGGCTGGGTCTTTCAGCATGACAATGATCCCAAACACACCGCCCGGGCAATGAAAGAGTGGCTTCGTGAAGAAGCATTTCAAGGTCCTGGAGTGGCCTAGCCAGTCTCCAGATCTCAACCCCATAGAAAATCTTTGGAGGGAGTTGAAAGTCCGTGTTGCCCAGCGACAGCCCCAAAACATCACTGCTCTAGAGGAGATCTGCATGGAGGAATGGGCCAAAATACCAGCAACAGTGTGTGAAAACCTTACAGAAAACGTTTGACCTGTGTCATTGCCAACAAAGGGTATATAACAAAGTATTGAGAAACTTTTGTTATTGACCAAATACTTATTTTCCACCATAATTTGCAAATAAATTCATAAGAAATCCTACAATGTGATTTTCTGGATTTTTTTTTCTCATTTTGTCTGTCATAGTTGACGTGTACCTATGAGGAAAATTACAGGCCTCTCTCATCTTTTTAAGTGGGAGAACTTGCACAATTGGTGGCTGACTAAATACTTTTTTTCCCCACTGTATACCCTCTGTTGGCAATGACACAGGTCAAACGTTTTCTGTAAGTCTTCACAAGGTTTTCACACACTGTTGCTGGTATTTTGGCCCATTCCTCCATGCAGATCTCCTCTAGAGCAGTGATGTTTTGGGGCTGTCGCTGGGCAACACGGACTTTCAACTCCCTCCAAAGATTTTCTATGGGGTTGAGATCTGGAGACTGGCTAGGCCACTCCAGGACCTTGAAATGCTTCTTACGAAGCTACTCCTTCGTTGCAAGGGTGGTGTGTTTGGGATCATTGTCATGCTGAAAGACCCAGCCACGTTTCATCTTCAATGCCCTTGCTGATGGAAGGAGGTTTTCACTCAAAATCTCACGATACATGGCCCCATTTATTCTTTCCTTTACACTGATCAGTCGTCCTGGTCCCTTTGCAGAAAAACACCCCCAAAGCATGATGTTTCCACCCCCATGCTTCACAGTAGGTATGGTGTTCTTTGGATGCAACTCAGCATTCTTTGTCCTCCAAACATGACGAGTTGAGTTTTTACCAAAAAGTTCAATTTTGGTTTCATCTGACCATATGACATTCTCCCAATCCTCTTCTGGATCATCCAAATGCACTCTAGCAAACTTCAGACGGGCCTGGACATGTACTGGCTTAAGCAGGGGGACACGTCTGGCACTGCAGGATTTGAGTCTCTGGCGGCGTAGTGTGTTACTGATGGTAGGCTTTGTTACTTTGGTCCCAGCTCTCTGCAGGTCATTCACTAGGTCCCCCCGTGTGGTTCTGGGATTTTTGCTCACCGTTCTTGTGATCATTTTGACCCCACGGGTGAGATCTTGCGTGGAGCCCCAGATCGAGGGAGATTATCAGTGGTCTTGTATGTCTTCCATTTCCTAATAATTGCTCCCACAGTTGATTTCTTCAAACCAAGCTGCTTACCTATTGCAGATTCAGTCTTCCCAGCCTGGTGCAGGTCTACAATTTTGTTTCTGGTGTCCTTTGACAGCTCTTTGGTCTTGGCCATAGTGGAGTTTGGAGTGTGACTGTTTGAGGTTGTGGACAGGTGTCTTTTATACTGATAACAAGTTCAAACAGGTGCCATTAATACAGGTAACGAATGGAGGACAGAGGAGCCTCTTAAAGAAGAAGTTACAGGTCTGTGAGAGCCAGAAATCTTGCTTGTTTGTAGGTGACCAAATACTTATTTTCCACCATAATTTGCAAATAAATTCATTAAAAATCCTACAATGTGATTTTCTGGATTTTTTTCTTCTCAATTTGTCTGTCATAGTTGACGTGTACCTATGATGAAAATTACAGGCCTCTCTCATCTTTTTAAGTGGGAGAACTTGCACAATTGGTGGCTGACTAAATACTTTTTTCCCCCACTGTATATGCACTGAGTGTACAAAACATTAGGAACACCTTCCTAATATTGAGTTGCACCCCCTTTTCCCCTCAGAACAGCCTCAATACGTCGGGGCATGGGCTCTACAAGGTGTAGAAAGCGTTCCACAGGGATGCTGGCCATGTTGACTCCAATGCTTCCCACAGTTGTGTCAAGTTGTCTGGATGTCCTTTGGGTGGGGGATCATTCTTGATACACACGTGAAACTGTTGAGCGTAAAAAGCCCTGCAGCGTTGCCGTTCTTGACACTCTCAAACCGGTGCACCTGGCAACTACTACCATACCCTGTTCAAAGGCACTTAAATCTTTTGTTTTGCCCATTCACCCTCTGAATGGCACACATACACAATCCATGTCTCAATTGTCTCAAGGTTTAAAAATACATCTTTAACCGGTCTCCTCCCCTTCATCTACACTGATTTGAAGTAGATTTAACAAGTGACATCAATAAGGGATCATAGCTTTCACCTGGATTCACCTGGTCAGGCTATGTCATGGAAAGAGCAGGTGTCCTTAATGTTTTGTACACGCATTGATCATAAATAACCATGCATACTGCTAAATATATTTTAAACAAATACGTGTAAATATATGAATAGCACATGTATGTAAAACGCTTACAACCACCTATGTATAAACATACTGTATTTACATATATGTCAAAAATATTAAAACATATTTAAAAATTGTCAAAATCATTTTTATGAAATATATTTGACATACTGTATATGGATATATTACTAATCCATGGATTTAGAAATATTTATTTCAAATGTTAGTGCATATATTACATATGTATTTGAAATATATTTTGATATATTAGGCTTCGTTATGGGATGTGAGTGTGTGTGAGTGAGTGTGTGTGTGCTGCATGCAGAGGACTATAGGTTGAAGTGCTCTAACCAAATGACCATCCCTAATAAAACTTGCCGCCACAGTGCATTTTTGGTTGAAAGATCTAACCTGTTATTAACAATCTAATAATAATAATAATAATAATAATGTATTACATTTGTAAAGCGCTTTTCATTATACAAGAATAATCTCAAAGTGCATCAAATTAAATTGAAAAATAGTTTAAAAAAACATAACAAATATCATGAAAGCAACAATCTAGTAGTAAGGATAGGCCAGCTGATAGAGATGAGTCTTAAAGCCTGCTTTAAAAGACCCAACAGTCTGAACAGTCCAGACATTATCTGGAAGGGAGTTCCATAGGTGTGGTAAATGGGAGGAAAAGGCTTGGTCCCCCCCATTGTGTGTAGTCTGGTCCTGGGGTTGTTGTGGAAACTTGTCACTGTACTTTATTAAAAATCAAAGTTCTTACAGAGTTTTTGTAGAATCGAGAGACTTTATTACAATGGACAAAGCCGGGGTGATTTGCAAAGCATCCTCCCTTCTCTCTCTCTCTGCTCCCCATCTATATAGTCCCATTCACATCTCTCCTAGCTCAAAGCCCCTCCCTCTTGGGTTCTCCTAGCATTATCTTCAGTTTCCCGCTCTCTATCGCTCCGCCCACTCCCTTCGTCTATGATGGCAGCTAAATGTAACTTTTATTCAGTTCAAAATCAATAGTAATACAATCAATCAATCCCTTATCTTGCAAAAACACTCATGTTTAGTTTAAACTCTGTCCAACCCCAGCTCTCCCGAGCTTGACCTGAAGATTGATTGTTGGACATGACAGGTTGACACTTAATCTTTCAAACATACCCAAACCTACTCCTCTTCCCTCCCGTCATGCTGTAACTACTCATGACTAGTCTAAACGCTGTTCAACTTTGGCTCCGCTCTCAGAACCTTTGTTTGAGGAGAGATGCATTAGGCAACAGTCTGGTTTCAGTCTCTGATAAGGTAAGACAGCCATGGATTAGGTAAGAGCGAGCAATTCGACCCTAGGTCAGATCCCCATTTCACACATACACAAGCCCAGTGAAAGGAACCATTCTTAGTTATTGCCTAGCAACAGAGACGTCCATGATTTAACTTTGTGTAGCACATAGTTCACTAAAAACTCCCCCTCAGGGTCATGGAGAAGTTTGGCGTGGCTTGAACGTAGGGTCCGATACCATTTAGGGCTTTGTAGACAAGGAGGAGAATTGTAGTGTCAATTCTTTGAGGAACAGGTAGCCAATGGAGATCAGCAAGGATGGGTGTGATGTGGGCAGACTGTTTTGGTTTTGTCAGAATCCTTGCAGCACTGTTTTGGATGAGCTAGTGATGGATTACTCACTGATACAAGGTATTTCCATAACTTATGATCTACAGAGAACTGAAATATTGGAAAGTGTTGCCTATGTTTGGCTATGTTACTCTATTCACTGTCATCGTTACATGTTGTTGCTAAGATTGTTCACAAACCTTGTTCATCTCATTAGACAAATTCTCTGCTAATGTGTTGCTGATGAGGCATCCTTCATTCTGCATCAGTGAGGATGTTTCCTTTGTTCTCCACCGGTGTGTTCCTGGGAGAAGAGACTACAAAAGGCAACAGGACAGGACAGTGTGGATAATCTGTGTGTCCTGGCCCTGGAGAATCTGAAAACTCTACAGAGAGTGTCTGCCCAAACCAGGTCGGTAAGAGTTTCCATCCAACGCAGCTAAGCCGAACTTCTGTGAGCAAAGCAGCGGATCAGCCTTGCCCATTGAAATATACACCGAGTGGACAAAACATTAGGAACACCTGCTCTTTCCATGACATAGACGAACCAGGTGTATCCAAGTGAAAGCTATGATCCCTGTTATGATGTCTCTTCATGGTGTTGTGGGAACAAGGAAATTTAGTAGATAGGTAATTCTTGGTGCCACACAGTCTAGAGGCCAAGGATTCCAGTATGTCGAGGGAGATTACTGAGGTTTATCTTAGGATGATTGATGGACATGATATACTGACTTGGGGTACAATGTAATAACATCAAAGAAGGGAGTGCCAACTGATGGTTGTACCAGATGTTGTTGAAGAAACGTGTAACATGAGGTATATCAACTGAGAGGTTTTCTTTGTCGAGTAGTTCGGATGGCAAGAGGCGAAGCACGTGCCTTTTGTTAGACGAACCCAGTACCGAATCTATTAAATATTTGTATGAACTCTCCATCTAAGTGTTAAATATCTTCTTGCATCATGAACTACTTGATACCCGAGAAACTCATCATAACAATCCCTTATTGATGTTACTTGTTAAATCCACTTCAATCAGTGTAGATGAAGGGGAGGAGACAGGTTAAAGAAGGATTTTTAAGCCTTGAGACAATTTAGACATGGGATTGTGTATGTGTGCCATTCAGAGGGTGAATGGGCAAGACAAATTATTTAAGTGCCTTTGAACGGGGTATGGTAGTAGGTGCCAGGCGCAACGGTTTGAGTGTCAAGAACTGCAATGCTGCTGGGTTTTTCACGCTCAACAGTTTCCGTGTGTATCAGGAATGGTCCACCAGCAAAAGGACATCCAGCCAACAGCAGGCCAGTGGTCGAAAATGGGTAATTGATGTAAGAGGACAAAGGAAGCTGACACGAATTGTGCAGAGCAACAGATGGGCAACAGTTTGTCAATTGACAGTCCAGTACAACATTGGTGCCCAAAGACCCATAAAAGAATGGACAACTCGTCGTACCTTGACACAAATGGGGTATGGCAGCCGACGACCTTACAGAGTTCCAATTCTTTCAGCAAAAAACAAGAAACTGCGGTTGCAGTGGGCTAAGGAACGAAAACACTGGACACTGGAGAATTGGAAAAACATTGCCTGTCTGATGAATCCCGGTTCCTGCTGTTTCACGCTGATGGAGGCCTAGGGTATGGAGAAAACCATGAGTACATGCATCCATCATGCCGCATGTCAACATTGCAGGCTGGTGGTGGTGGTGTGATGGTGTGGGGTGTGTTTTCAAGGCACACATTGGGCCCCTTGATAAAAGTGGAGCAATGTTTGAATGCCACAGGATATCTGAACGTCATTGCCAATCAGGTGCATCCTTTCATGGGAGCAGTGATTCCATCTGCAAATTGATTTTTTCAGCAGGATAATGTCCCCATGCCACAAGGCTAGGATTGTCCAGAAATGGTTCCACGAACATAACAGTGAATTCAGCTTACTGCGGTGGCCTGCCCAGTCACCAGATCTCAATCCAATTGAGCATCTGTGGGATGAGATGGAACAAGCTATTCGGAGTAGAGATCCACTACCAGCCAACTTGAAACATCTGTGGGACGCATTGGAGTCAACATGGGCCAGTATCCCTGTGGAACGCTTTCGAACACCTTGTAGAGTCCATGTCCGACAAATTGAGGCTGTTCTGAGGGCAAAAGGGGGTGCAACTCAATATTAAGGTGTTCTTAATGTTTTGTACACTGTGTACATGAAGAGGCTAGTTAGAATTAGCATAGCTGATTAGCCTTGCCTATTGAAAAATACATTAAGAGAGGCTAGTTAGCGTCAGCGTCAAGGGCCTATCCTGACATGATGCATGGCACTCAGGTTACTGTTTGTCTTTTTTTTTGTCTTAGTGCCAGACTAAATCACTGAATCTGAGAAGTGACATCAGAGAAGCGTTGAATAGGACTCGTTGGTCCTCACTCTGAAATGTAACCCTTAACTCACACCTTTGAAAACACGAGGTGGGAGCGGTGATGTCAGCTGTTTAAATACACACAGCGTGCTTGCTCTTGTAATACTGACTGTCTGAGGGTTAGGTTAGGCGATCTGGAAGAAAACCAAGGTGAAAAGGGGATGTGATTCCTTCAACTTTATCTTGGTCCCGGCAAAAAAATGCTTGTTTCCCAGGATGGCAGTTTGGGCGTGGGGGATGAGGAGAGCTGTATCCAACATGGCCTGCTGAAGTACCTGGATGCCTGGTCGCTGATCCAGGACCTCTGGGACTACAACCTCCACGTGGGTCATCTGCTGCTGCTACAGAAGAGGTACCACAAAATCTCATCTGCGGTATTGTGTTGTGTGACAAAACTGCACATTTTAGAGTGGCCTTTTATTGTCCCCAGCACAAGGTGCACCTGTGTAATGATCACGCTGTTTAATCAGCTTCTTGATATGCCACACCTGTCAGGCGGATGGATTACCTTGGCAAAGGAGAAATGCTCACTAACAGGGATGTAAACACATTTCTGCACAACATTTTAAAGAAATAAGCTTTCTGTGCGTATGGAAAATGTCTGGGATCTTTGATTTCAGCACATGAAACATGGGAACCAACACTTTACATGGAAATTAGGTCACAGACTTGAGTATTAAAATTCCAAAGCAATAAAACAATACTAGTTTTCTCAAAAAAGGCAATTTAATCTGGAACACTTCATCCACAGTAGGGTGTTTTATAACACACTAAGAACATCTGTAGGCAAAACTGGAGGCCTGTGATAATGAAACACACCCTGCCTGTGTAAAAGATACAAAGACCACAAGCATTTTTCTCCAGCAGCAAAATATGCTAACTTCAGTTAGCAAAGGAATTTTGTTCAGACTATCAACCTTCTGCCATTAGAAACATCGGCTACACGTGTTTTGAACAGGAGAAAGGATGGCTGGAGGGATGGAAGAGGGAGAAACAAAGGATATTGAGTTCCACAAAATTCCTGTGTGACTCAATCCTCCTAACAACTCAATGGAAACTGTTTGATGAGACGAGAGAGAGAGAGAGAGAGAGAGAGAGAGAGAGAGAGAGAGAGAGAGAGAGAGAGAGAGAGAGAGAGAGAGAGAGGGGGAGGGGAGAGGGAGGGGAGGAGAGAGAGAGAGAGAGGAGGGAGAGAGAGAGAGAGAGAGAGAGAGAGAAGAGAAGAGAGAGAGAGAGAGAGAGAGAGAGAGAGAGAGAGAGAGAGAGAGAGAGAGAGAGAGAGAGAGAGAGAGAGAGAGAGAGAGTTTCTCACTGCCATCCATGGAGGCCAACTGGGTGTTCTGTTAGTAATTTTAACTTGGACTAGCAGGCCTTGAAGATAGATAGCTAGTTGGGTCACAGTCCTGCTGGTGTTCACCACCGACATTACTTTGCTAATTAGGTACATTGAATGGCCACAGCTTTCATACACCTGCTTCTGATGTACCCCCCTCCTCCCTCCCCCATCTGGTGGTGTCCAGGTCAGTCTGGGACTAACCATACCCATTAGTGTGGGGGGGGGGGGGGATGCAAAACTGACCCAAGTTCAGCGCCTAGGGGTACTTCACCGTACACCTCACACACGGTTGAGCTTGGTCACGATGAGGACGCGGACGGACTGGTCGAAGGCGGAGCAGACACACAGGCCCTGCTTATCGGGGCTCCAGTCCAGGCTGGCGATTGGCTGGGTGGACAGAGTGACGTTCTGCAGCAGGTTCACAGTGCCGGCCACGCCCATGTCCACCTCATCTGAGTCCTTCTTAATCCTCTGAGCAGGGTATTCACTGTTAACAGGACAGAAGACAGTAAATCCTCTGAGCAGGGTATTCACTGTTAACAGGACAGAAGACAGTAAATCCTCTGAGCAGGGTATTCACTATTAACAGGACAGAAGACAGTAAATCCTCTGAGCAGGGTATTCACTGTTAACAGGACAGAAGACAGTAAATCCTCTGAGCAGGGTATTCACTATTAACAGGACAGAAGACAGTAAATCCTCTGAGCAGGGTATTCACTGTTAACAGGACAGAAGACAATAAATCCCTCTGAGCAGGGTATTCACTATTAACAGGACAAAGACAATAAATCCTCTGAGCAGGGTATTCACTGTTAACAGGACAGAAGACAGTAAATCCTCTGAGCAGGGTATTCACTGTTAACAGGGCAGAAGACAATAAATCCTCTGAGCAGGGTATTCACTGTTAACAGGACAGAAGACAGTAAATCCTCTTAGCAGGGTATTCACTGTTAACAGGACAGAAGACAGTAAATCCTCTGAGCAGGGTATTCACTGTTAACAGGACAGAAGACAATAAATCCTCTGAGCAGGGTATTCACTATTAACAGGACAGAAGACAGTAAATCCTCTGAGCAGGGTATTCACTGTTAACAGGACAGAAGACAATAAATCCTCTGAGCAGGGTATTCACTATTAACAGGACAAAGACAATAAATCCTCTGAGCAGGGTATTCACTGTTAACAGGACAGAAGACAGTAAATCCTCTGAGCAGGGTATTCACTGTTAACAGGACAGAAGACAATAAATCCTCTGAGCAGGGTATTCACTGTTAACAGGACAGAAGAGAGTAAATCCTCTTAGCAGGGTATTCACTGTTAACAGGACAGAAGACAGTAAATCCTCTGAGTAGGGTATTCACTATTAACAGGACAGAAGACAGTAAATCCTCTGAGCAGGGTATTCACTATTAACAGGACAGAATACAGTAAATCCTCTGAGCAGGGTATTCACTGTTAACAGGACAGAAGACAGTAAATCCTCTGAGCAGGGTATTCACTATTAACAGGACAGAAGACAGTAAATCCTCTGAGCAGGGTATTCACTGTTAACAGGACAGAAGACAGTAAATCCTCTGAGCAGGGTATTCACTATTAACAGGACAGAAGACAGTAAATCCTCTGAGCAGGGTATTCACTATTATCAGGACAGAATACAGTAAATCCTCTGAGCAGGGTATTCACTGTTAACAGGACAGAAGACAGTAAATCCTCTGAGCAGGGTATTCACTGTTAACAGGACAGAAGACAGTAAATCCTCTGAGCAGGGTATTCACTATTAACAGGACAGAAGACAGTAAATCCTCTGAGCAGGGAATTCACTGTTAACAGGACAGAAGACAGTAAATCCTCTGAGCAGGGTATTCACTATTAACAGGACAGAAGACAGTAAATCCTCTGAGCAGGGTATTCACTGTTAACAGGACAGAAGACAGTAAATCCTCTGAGCAGGGTATTCACTATTAACAGGACAGAAGACAGTAAATCCTCTGAGCAGGGTATTCACTATTAACAGGACAGAATACAGTAAATCCTCTGAGCAGGGTATTCACTGTTAACAGGACAGAAGACAGTAAATCCTCTGAGCAGGGTATTCACTGTTAACAGGACAGAAGACAGTAAATCCTCTGAGCAGGGTATTCACTGTTAACAGGACAGAAGACAATAAATCCTCTGAGCAGGGTATTCACTATTAACAGGACAAAGACAATAAATCCTCTGAGCAGGGTATTCACTGTTAACAGGACAGAAGACAGTAAATCCTCTGAGCAGGGTATTCACTGTTAACAGGGCAGAAGACAATAAATCCTCTGAGCAGGGTATTCACTGTTAACAGGACAGAAGACAGTAAATCCTCTTAGCAGGGTATTCACTGTTAACAGGACAGAAGACAGTAAATCCTCTGAGCAGGGTATTCACTGTTAACAGGACAGAAGACAATAAATCCTCTGAGCAGGGTATTCACTATTAACAGGACAGAAGACAGTAAATCCTCTGAGCAGGGTATTCACTGTTAACAGGACAGAAGACAATAAATCCTCTGAGCAGGGTATTCACTATTAACAGGACAAAGACAATAAATCCTCTGAGCAGGGTATTCACTGTTAACAGGACAGAAGACAGTAAATCCTCTGAGCAGGGTATTCACTGTTAACAGGACAGAAGACAATAAATCCTCTGAGCAGGGTATTCACTGTTAACAGGACAGAAGACAGTAAATCCTCTTAGCAGGGTATTCACTGTTAACAGGACAGAAGACAGTAAATCCTCTGAGCAGGGTATTCACTGTTAACAGGACAGAAGACAATAAATCCTCTGAGCAGGGTATTCACTATTAACAGGACAAAGACAATAAATCCTCTGAGCAGGGTATTCACTGTTAACAGGACAGAAGACAGTAAATCCTCTGAGCAGGGTATTCACTATTAACAGGACAGAAGACAGTAAATCCTCTGAGCAGGGTATTCACTATTAACAGGACAGAATACAGTAAATCCTCTGAGCAGGGTATTCACTGTTAACAGGACAGAAGACAGTAAATCCTCTGAGCAGGGTATTCACTATTAACAGGACAGAAGACAGTAAATCCTCTGAGCAGGGTATTCACTGTTAACAGGACAGAAGACAGTAAATCCTCTGAGCAGGGTATTCACTATTAACAGGACAGAAGACAGTAAATCCTCTGAGCAGGGTATTCACTATTAACAGGACAGAATACAGTAAATCCTCTGAGCAGGGTATTCACTGTTAACAGGACAGAAGACAGTAAATCCTCTGAGCAGGGTATTCACTGTTAACAGGACAGAAGACAGTAAATCCTCTGAGCAGGGTATTCACTATTAACAGGACAGAAGACAGTAAATCTTCTGAGCAGGGTATTCACTGTTAACAGGACAGAAGGCAGTAAATCCTCTGAGCAGGGTATTCACTGTTAACAGGACAGAAGACAGTAAATCCTCTGAGCAGGGTATTCACTGTTAACAGGACAGAAGACAGTAAATCCTCTGAGCAGGGTATTCACTGTTAACAGGACAGAAGACAGTAAATCCTCTGAGCAGGGTATTCACTGTTAACAGGACAGAAGACAGTAAATCCTCTGAGCAGGGTATTCACTATTAACAGGACAGAAGACAGTAAATCCTCTGAGCAGGGTATTCACTGTTAACAGGACAGATGACAGTAAATCCTCTGAGCAGGGTATTCACTGTTAACAGGACAGAAGACAGTAAATCCTCTGAGCAGGGTATTCACTGTTAACAGGACAGAAGACAGTAAATCCTCTGAGCAGGGTATTCACTGTTAACAGTACAGAAGATAGTACATCCTCTGAGCAGGGTATTCACTGTTAACAGGACAGAAGACAGTAAATCCTCTGAGCAGGGTATTCACTGTTAACAGTACAGAAGACAGTAAATCCTCTGAGCAGGGTATTCACTGTTAACAGTACAGAATACAGTAAATCCTCTGAGCAGGGTATTCACTGTTAACAGTACAGAAGACAGTAAATCCTCTGAGCAGGGTATTCACTGTTAACAGGACAGAAGACAGTAAATCCTCTGAGCAGGGTATTCACTATTAACAGGACAGAAGACAGTAAATCCTCTGAGCAGGGTATTCACTGTTAACAGGACAGAAGACAGTAAATCCTCTGAGCAGGGTATTCACTATTAACAGGACAAAGACAATAAATCCTCTGAGCAGGGTATTCACTGTTAACAGGACAGAAGACAGTAAATCCTCTGAGCAGGGTATTCACTGTTAACAGGACAGAAGACAGTAAATCCTCTGAGCAGGGTATTCACTGTTAACAGGACAGAAGACAGTAAATCCCTCTGAGCAGGGTATTCACTGTTAACAGGACAGAAGACAGTAAATCCTCTGAGCAGGGTATTCACTGTTAACAGTACAGAAGACAGTAAATCCTCTGAGCAGGGTATTCACTGTTAACAGGACAGAAGACAGTAAATCCTCTGAGCAGGGTATTCACTGTTACCAGTACAGAAGACAGTAAATCCTCTGAGCAGGGTATTCACTGTTAACAGTACAGAATACAGTAAATCCTCTGAGCAGGGTATTCACTGTTAACAGGACAGAAGACAATAAATCCTCTGAGCAGGGTATTCACTGTTAACAGGACAGAAGACAGTAAATCCTCTGAGCAGGGTATTCACTGTTAACAGGACAGAAGACAGTAAATCCTCTGAGCAGGGTATTCACTGTTAACAGGACAGAAGACAGTAAATCCTCTGAGCAGGGTATTCACTGTTAACAGTACAGAAGACAGTAAATCCTCTGAGCAGGGTATTCACTGTTAACAGGACAGAAGACAGTAAATCCTCTGAGCAGGGTATTCACTGTTAACAGGACAGATGACAGTAAATCCTCTGAGCAGGGTATTCACTGTTAACAGGACAGAAGACAGTAAATCCTCTGAGCAGGGTATTCACTGTTAACAGGACAGAAGACAGTAAATCCTCTGAGCAGGGTATTCACTGTTAACAGTACAGAAGATAGTACATCCTCTGAGCAGGGTATTCACTGTTAACAGGACAGAAGACAGTAAATCCTCTGAGCAGGGTATTCACTGTTAACAGTACAGAAGACAGTAAATCCTCTGAGCAGGGTATTCACTGTTAACAGTACAGAATACAGTAAATCCTCTGAGCAGGGTATTCACTGTTAACAGTACAGAAGACAGTAAATCCTCTGAGCAGGGTATTCACTGTTAACAGGACAGAAGACAGTAAATCCTCTGAGCAGGGTATTCACTATTAACAGGACAGAAGACAGTAAATCCTCTGAGCAGGGTATTCACTGTTAACAGGACAGAAGACAGTAAATCCTCTGAACAGGGTATTCACTATTAACAGGACAAAGACAATAAATCCTCTGAGCAGGGTATTCACTGTTAACAGGACAGAAGACAGTAAATCCTCTGAGCAGGGTATTCACTGTTAACAGGACAGAAGACAGTAAATCCTCTGAGCAGGGTATTCACTGTTAACAGGACAGAAGACAGTAAATCCTCTGAGCAGGGTATTCACTGTTAACAGGACAGAAGACAGTAAATCCTCTGAGCAGGGTATTCACTGTTAACAGTACAGAAGACAGTAAATCCTCTGAGCAGGGTATTCACTGTTAACAGGACAGAAGACAGTAAATCCTCTGAGCAGGGTATTCACTGTTACCAGTACAGAAGACAGTAAATCCCCTGAGCAGGGTATTCACTGTTAACAGTACAGAATACAGTAAATCCTCTGAGCAGGGTATTCACTGTTAACAGGACAGAAGACAATAAATCCCTCTGAGCAGGGTATTCACTGTTAACAGGACAGAAGACAGTAAATCCTCTGAGCAGGGTATTCACTGTTAACAGGACAGAAGACAGTAAATCCTCTGAGCAGGGTATTCACTGTTAACAGGACAGACGACAGTAAATCCTCTGAGCAGGGTATTCACTGTTAACAGGACAGAAGACAGTAAATCCTCTGAGCAGGGTATTCACTGTTAACAGGACAGAAGACAGTAAATCCTCTGAGCAGGGTATTCACTGTTAACAGTACAGAAGACAGTAAATCCTCTGAGCAGGGTATTCACTGTTAACAGGACAGAAGACAGTAAATCCTCTGAGCAGGGTATTCACTGTTAACAGTACAGAAGACAGTAAATCCTCTGAGCAGGGTATTCACTGTTAACAGTACAGAATACAGTAAATCCTCTGAGCAGGGTATTCACTGTTAACAGGACAGAAGACAATAAATCCTCTGAGCAGGGTATTCACTGTTAACAGGACAGAAGACAGTAAATCCTCTGAGCAGGGTATTCACTATTAACAGGAAAAAGACAATAAATCCTCTGAGCAGGGTATTCACTGTTAACAGGACAGAAGACAGTAAATCCTCTGAGCAGGGTATTCACTATTAACAGGACAGAAGACAGTAAATCCTCTGAGCAGGGTATTCACTGTTAACAGGACAGAAGACAGTAAATCCTCTGAGCAGGGTATTCACTGTTAACAGGACAAAGACAATAAATCCTCTGAGCAGGGTATTCACTATTAACAGGACAAAGACAGTAAATCCTCTGAGCAGGGTATTCACTGTTAACAGGACAAAGACAATAAATCCTCTGAGCAGGGTATTCACTATTAACAGGACAAAGACAGTAAATCCTCTGAGCAGGGTATTCACTGTTAACAGGACGGAAGACAGTAAATCCTCTGAGCAGGGTATTCACTGTTAACAGGACAGAAGACAATAAATCCTCTGAGCAGGGTATTCACTATTAACAGGACAGAAGACAGTAAATCCTCTGAGCAGGGTATTCACTGTTAACAGGACAGAAGACAATAAATCCTCTGAGCAGGGTATTCACTATTAACAGGACAAAGACAATAAATCCTCTGAGCAGGGTATTCACTGTTAACAGGACAGAAGACAGTAAATCCTCTGAGCAGGGTATTCACTGTTAACAGGGCAGAAGACAATAAATCCTCTGAGCAGGGTATTCACTGTTAACAGGACAGAAGACAGTAAATCCTCTTAGCAGGGTATTCACTGTTAACAGGACAGAAGACAGTAAATCCTCTGAGCAGGGTATTCACTGTTAACAGGACAGAAGACAATAAATCCTCTGAGCAGGGTATTCACTATTAACAGGACAGAAGACAGTAAATCCTCTGAGCAGGGTATTCACTGTTAACAGGACAGAAGACAATAAATCCTCTGAGCAGGGTATTCACTATTAACAGGACAAAGACAATAAATCCTCTGAGCAGGGTATTCACTGTTAACTGGACAGAAGACAGTAAATCCTCTGAGCAGGGTATTCACTGTTAACAGGACAGAAGACAATAAATCCTCTGAGCAGGGTATTCACTGTTAACAGGACAGAAGACAGTAAATCCTCTTAGCAGGGTATTCACTGTTAACAGGACAGAAGACAGTAAATCCTCTGAGCAGGGTATTCACTGTTAACAGGACAGAAGACAATAAATCCTCTGAGCAGGGTATTCACTATTAACAGGACAGAAGACAGTAAATCCTCTGAGCAGGGTATTCACTGTTAACAGGGCAGAAGACAGTAAATCCTCTGAGCAGGGTATTCACTGTTAACAGGACAGAAGACAGTAAATCCTCTTAGCAGGGTATTCACTGTTAACAGGACAGAAGACAGTAAATCCTCTGAGCAGGGTATTCACTGTTAACAGGACAGAAGACAATAAATCCTCTGAGCAGGGTATTCACTATTAACAGGACAGAAGACAGTAAATCCTCTGAGCAGGGTATTCACTGTTAACAGGACAGAAGACAATAAATCCTCTGAGCAGGGTATTCACTATTAACAGGACAAAGACAATAAATCCTTTGAGCAGGGTATTCACTGTTAACAGGACAGAAGACAGTAAATCCTCTGAGCAGGGTATTCACTGTTAACAGGACAGAAGACAATAAATCCTCTGAGCAGGGTATTCACTGTTAACAGGACAGAAGACAGTAAATCCTCTTAGCAGGGTATTCACTGTTAACAGGACAGAAGACAGTAAATCCTCTGAGCAGGGTATTCACTGTTAACAGGACAGAAGACAATAAATCCTCTGAGCAGGGTATTCACTATTAACAGGACAAAGACAATAAATCCTCTGAGCAGGGTATTCACTGTTAACAGGACATAAGACAATAAATCCTCTGAGCAGGGTATTCACTGTTAACAGGACAGAAGACAGTAAATCCTCTGAGCAGGGTATTCACTGTTAACAGGACGGAAGACAGTAAATCCTCTGAGCAGGGTATTCACTGTTAACAGGACAGAAGACAGTAAATCATCTGAGCAGGGTATTCACTATTAACAGGACGGAAGACAATAAATCCTCTGAGCAGGGTATTCACTGTTAACAGGACAGAAGACAGTAAATCCTCTGAGCAGGGTATTCACTGTTAACAGGGCAGAAGACAATAAATCCTCTGAGCAGGGTATTCACTGTTAACAGGACAGAAGACAGTAAATCCTCTTAGCAGGGTATTCACTGTTAACAGGACAGAAGACAGTAAATCCTCTGAGCAGGGTATTCACTGTTAACAGGACAGAAGACAGTAAATCCTCTGAGCAGGGTATTCACTATTAACAGGACAAAGACAATAAATCCTCTGAGCAGGGTATTCACTGTTAACAGGACAGAAGACAGTAAATCCTCTGAGCAGGGTATTCACTGTTAACAGGACAGAAGACAATAAATCCTCTGAGCAGGGTATTCACTGTTAACAGGACAGAAGACAGTAAATCCTCTTAGCAGGGTATTCACTGTTAACAGGACAGAAGACAGTAAATCCTCTGAGCAGGGTATTCACTGTTAACAGGACAGAAGACAATAAATCCTCTGAGCAGGGTATTCACTGTTAACAGGACAGAAGACAGTAAATCCTCTGAGCAGGGTATTCACTGTTAACAGGGCAGAAGACAATAAATCCTCTGAGCAGGGTATTCACTGTTAACAGGACAGAAGACAGTAAATCCTCTTAGCAGGGTATTCACTGTTAACAGGACAGAAGACAGTAAATCCTCTGAGCAGGGTATTCACTGTTAACAGGACAGAAGACAATAAATCCTCTGAGCAGGGTATTCACTATTAACAGGACAGAAGACAGTAAATCCTCTGAGCAGGGTATTCACTGTTAACAGGACAGAAGACAATAAATCCTCTGAGCAGGGTATTCACTATTAACAGGACAAAGACAATAAATCCTCTGAGCAGGGTATTCACTGTTAACAGGACAGAAGACAGTAAATCCTCTGAGCAGGGTATTCACTGTTAACAGGACAGAAGACAATAAATCCTCTGAGCAGGGTATTCACTGTTAACAGGACAGAAGACAGTAAATCCTCTTAGCAGGGTATTCACTGTTAACAGGACAGAAGACAGTAAATCCTCTGAGCAGGGTATTCACTGTTAACAGGACAGAAGACAATAAATCCTCTGAGCAGGGTATTCACTATTAACAGGACAGAAGACAGTAAATCCTCTGAGCAGGGTATTCACTGTTAACAGGGCAGAAGACAATAAATCCTCTGAGCAGGGTATTCACTGTTAACAGGACAGAAGACAGTAAATCCTCTTAGCAGGGTATTCACTGTTAACAGGACAGAAGACAGTAAATCCTCTGAGCAGGGTATTCACTGTTAACAGGACAGAAGACAATAAATCCTCTGAGCAGGGTATTCACTATTAACAGGACAGAAGACAGTAAATCCTCTGAGCAGGGTATTCACTGTTAACAGGACAGAAGACAATAAATCCTCTGAGCAGGGTATTCACTATTAACAGGACAAAGACAATAAATCCTCTGAGCAGGGTATTCACTGTTAACAGGACAGAAGACAGTAAATCCTCTGAGCAGGGTATTCACTGTTAACAGGACAGAAGACAATAAATCCTCTGAGCAGGGTATTCACTGTTAACAGGACAGAAGACAGTAAATCCTCTTAGCAGGGTATTCACTGTTAACAGGACAGAAGACAGTAAATCCTCTGAGCAGGGTATTCACTGTTAACAGGACAGAAGACAATAAATCCTCTGAGCAGGGTATTCACTATTAACAGGACAAAGACAATAAATCCTCTGAGCAGGGTATTCACTGTTAACAGGACATAAGACAATAAATCCTCTGAGCAGGGTATTCACTGTTAACAGGACAGAAGACAGTAAATCCTCTGAGCAGGGTATTCACTGTTAACAGGACGGAAGACAGTAAATCCTCTGAGCAGGGTATTCACTGTTAACAGGACAGAAGACAGTAAATCATCTGAGCAGGGTATTCACTATTAACAGGACGGAAGACAATAAATCCTCTGAGCAGGGTATTCACTGTTAACAGGACAGAAGACAATAAATCCTCTGAGCAGGGTATTCACTGTTAACAGGACAGAATACAATAAATCATCTGAGCAGGGTATTCACTGTTAACAGGACAGAAGACAGTAAATCATCTGAGCAGGGTATTCACTGTTAACAGGACAGAAGACAGCAGGAATCAAGGATGCATCTACACACTAGTCTAGACTCTAGACTCATTCAGGGCTAAATCCTACATGTAACTTGAGATATAAGCGCATAACTCAGACTTTCACATACAGTACATCATGCACTGATGCCAATTATGCATGTTTATCTCAAGTTAGGATTCAGCCCATATACTGTACCAGCAGTGTCCCTTCAGAACCAGGAGTGAAGAGCATTTCTTTTGAGTCTTAACTAGTTTACCATTATAGAGACATGTTTCTAAGGTTATATATATTGAAATCCATTTGACCAAGTAAGTGATGAATAGATAAAGTGACTTACTATTTCCATAGATGAAGGTTCCCAGCTCCTCCTGCCGTCATAAAGATGTCTCTGTTCTGGGGCAGATGTCTCACTTGCCAGATAGTCGATTTATGGGCCTGGAATGAAATGGGAAAGAATCCATTCCATACAAAAAAGGATGTGCTTAAACATTTTCAAATGGATATTGCAAGCATAGAAATACAATTCATAGAATGGGATCCGCATTCAAGTTAATGTATGGTCATTCTATTTCTGTGATTGCAAGTTCACAGGGATATCGCACAATGAGTAGCTGACTGGACAGCATGCTCGCTAGAATCACACAAACCAAAGGTCTAGTAGTATATTCACTCAGGCCCAACGCTGACTTGACAGCATGCTCCCTAGAATCACACAAACCAAAGGTCTAGTAATATATTCACTCAACGGTTAGTAATATCCCATGTCGGTGGCAGACGTACAACTTTGATTAGGGGAAGGGGCATGAAACCAGAAACAACTCAACAATCTAAGAAACAAAAGAACAATCTAAGTGGATTGAAACCCAAAATGAGATTAAGACATATTTATGTTCCCGACTGTTGATTGCTCAATGAACTACACAAATATTTGAAGAGGTATGGCGGCAAAGTCCTCTCTGATCTCCCCAGACCTCCAAACACCAGATCGAACGGAGCCAGGGTCATACCCTAATCCCTATAAAGTGCACTACATTTGACCGGGGCCCATAGGGCACTAGTTAAAATAATACTAATTTGGTGGGTGTTTATATTCGTCCAGTGTGTATTAATATGCATTGTGTGAATTGGAAATGTTATTATTCGTTTTTTGTTGCACATCCCAACTCTCCCTGTGACAGACACCCTTGGAGAGTGGGGTCATGGCCAGGGTTTGACCTTGGAGCAATTGGGGTTAAGTGCCTTGCTCAAAGGCACGTCCAGATTCTTCACCTTGTCGGGTCCTGGATTCGAAATAGGTTACAGGCCCAACGCTCTAACCCAGGGGTGTCAAACGTACGGCCCGCGGGCCGGATCAGGCCCGCAAACGGGTTTAATCCGGCTCGCGAGATGATTTCGGATTTTTATTTATTTTTTTTATTTTTTGTAAAGTATAAAAATGCGCTGCAATTTTTCAATAAAATAAACCGCTGTTCCAATTGCGTCCACTGGATGGCGCAATAGCAATTGTGTTAAGCAAGCAAACTGTTTATACCGGGGCAGAGCAAGTAGGTCAAGCACGTGCAGCCAATGAGCTACTTTGTTTTGCCCGCGATATTTATTACGGCTTCTACTTTTAACATTATGTGCTTTGGCACCCTCATTGCCCCAATATGTCTCTGTCAAAAAAGAGAAAAGTGGACGCAGAGTGCAGAGTGTTCCAAGAAAAATTGTCATCCTATTTATTCACGGAATTGAATGGGAAAGCTGTATGTTTGGTGTGTTCAGAGCATGTTGCAGTGCTGAAAGAATATAACCTTCGTCGCCACTATGTGAGTCTTCATGCCGACAAATATGACAACTTTCAAGGACAGCGGAGATGAGAGAAGGCGGGTCTGAAGAAACAGCAGTCTGTGTTTACTCACAGCCGAGACATCAGTGATGCTGCAGTGAAAGCTAGCTACCTCATTGCTAATGAAATCGCAGTGGCTTCAAAACCATTTAGTGAGGGTGAATTTGTAAAAACATGCATGATGAAGGCAGCAGAGATTGTGTGCCCTGAAAAGCGGCAGGCTTTTGCAAATATCAGCCTGACAAGAAACACAGTTGCAGACAGGATTTCCGATCTTTCAGTGGATTTGGACAGCCAGTTGCAGAAGTCTTTCGGTTGCAATTGATGAAAGCACGGACATTACAGATGTTGCACAACTGGCCATTTTCATCCGCGGAGTTGATGACACATTGACCGTCACCGAGGAGTTCGTGGAGTTGGTGCCGATGACAGATACAACGACAGCAGCTGATATTTTTACCGCGATTCGTCGGGCGCGCTGGACAGAGTCGGAGTGGACTGGTCCCGCGCTGTCAGCCTGGCTACAGATGGTGCGCCCTCAATGATCGGGAAAAAAAGCAGGCGTTGTGACAAAGTTCAGAGAGAAAGTGCAATCTGCAAATGGAGGACGTGATTTTTTGACTTTTCACTGTATTTTGCACCAGGAGGCTTTGTGTTGCAAGTCATTAAAGATGGATAACGTCATGAAGGTGGTCATCCAAACTGTTAATTTCATCCGATCCAGAAGCCTGAATCACCGTCAGTTTGACAGCCTTCTCAGAGAGAAAGACCACATCTATGGCCTGCCATACCACACTGAGGTAAGATGGTTAAGCCGAGGTGCTGTGCTGAGGCGTTTCTTTGATTTACGAGAAGAAATTGAACAGTTCATGGAAGAAAAGGGCAAACCAGTGTTAGAATTTCATTCCGCAGAATGGATGCAGGACCTTGCATTTATGGTGGATGTTACAGAGCACCTGAATAACTTGAACAAACAGCTGCAAGGGCGCAACAAAGTTGTCACGCAGTATTATGACAGCATACGTTCTTTCAAGTTGAAGCTGTCATTGTGGGAGACAACTTGCCGGTGGTGATGCAGCTCACTTCCCCTGTCTGAAAAATGTGTGCGCGACCCCAACATGTGGCAGACATGAAGCGGTTCAAAGATAAAATAACGGGACTGTTACGGGAGTTTGAGCAACGCTTTCAGATTTATGTTTATGTTTTTATGTTGATGTGCTATTGTTTTTAATTGTTTTATTTGTATATTTAACCTATTCTTGACTCTGTGGTTCTTGCACTTGTTTGGGGAACAGGATTTCATTATTTTTATCTACATTTCTGCCTGAGAAATGACACCCTGATATAGTTCTGTGATCTGTGAAACAGTTCTGTTAATCACTGAGGCATTGTGTGTTTGTGTGTTCTTTTTCTTTAGAATTTTCAAATAAACTTGACGTGTTTTATGATTAATAGTCATGTTGTGCTTGTACTATTTTGGACACACTGTCCTCAGGCTCCAGCTTTATGTTGTATGTTGATCGTATTAAAACAAAGAAAACAATCTGAAGTTGTTGTTTTTAAGTTATATATATATACCATGATTTTTCCGGTCCGGCCCACTTGGGAATAGATTTTCCTCCATGTGGCCCCTGAGCTAAAATGAGTTTGACACCCCTGCTCTAACCGCTAGGTTACCCATAGGGCTCTGGTCAAAAGTAGTGCACTATATAGTGGAAAGAGTGCCATGTGGGATGCACCCCTGGGATTTAATGCAATTCAGTCAAGTGTGTTTTCATTTCACAGAGGAACGATTGAAAAAGCCACACCTCGCTCTCCACCGACCGTATGTGGTCTTTGGCAGGCAACTTCATGGCAATGAGCATGTAAGAAAAACACAGATCCAGTTGTGAAAACATTCAAACTGACTTTCTCTCTCTCCGTAACCACAACGGACTCACCGGCACCGGAGGATGAAAAATAACCTTTGACGCTTTTCCCGTCAGCACCCCACCAAAGGTAAGCCTTCTATTTCGCTAATTACCTTTTCGGAAACGGAGTCGAAGCCCTTGGTGGGGTGCTGGGTCCTCATGTCAAAGACGTGGAATTTCCCCTCCAATGAAGTGGCCACTAGCTTGTTCATGTTGATATCCTTCCTGTCAAACTCCACGTGGCATACCTGCCGGACAGTTATAAAAGAAAATAACACAATGAGGCACTGAGTCCTTGGAGCGGACAGCCGGACAGCCGAGCCATACCAGAGAAATGACCTCAGTAGAACTAACTTCAGCTCCTAGCAGAGAAATGTCCTCAGTAGAACTAACTTCAGCTCCTAGCAGAGAAATGTCCTCAGTAGAACTAACTTCAGCTCCTAGCACTGAGAGAAATGACCTCAGTAGAACTAACTTCAGCTCCTAGCAGAAAAATGACCTCAGTAGAACTAACTTCAGCTCCTAGCACTGAGAGAAATGACTTCAGTAGAACTAACTTCAGCTCCTAGCAGAGAAATGTCCTCAGTAGAACTAACTTCAGCTCCTAGCACTGAGAGAAATGACCTCAGTAGAACTAACTTCAGCTCCTAGCAGAGAAATGACCTCAGTAGAACTAACTTCAGCTCCTAGCACTGAGAGAAATGACCTCAGTAGAACTAACTTCAGCTCATAGCAGAGAAATGTCCTCAGTAGAACTAACTTCAGCTCCTAGCAGAGAAATGACCTCAGTAGAACTAACTTCAGCTCCTAGCAGAAAAATGACCTCAGTAGAACTAACTTCAGCTCCTAGCACTGAGAGAAATGACTTCAGTAGAACTAACTTCAGCTCCTAGCAGAGAAATGTCCTCAGTAGAACTAACTTCAGCTCCTAGCAGAGAAATGACCTCAGCAGAACTAACTTCAGCTCCTAGCAGAGAAATGACCTCAGTAGAACTAACTTCAGCTCCTAGCAGAGAAATGTCCTCAATAGAACTAACTTCAGCTCCTAGCAGAGAAATGTCCTCAGTAGAACTAACTTCAGCTCCTAGCACCGAGAGAAATGTCCTCAGTAGAACTAACTTCAGCTCCTAGCAGAGAAATGTCCTCAGTAGAACTAACTTCAGCTCCTAGCACCGAGAGAAATGTCCTCAGTAGAACTAACTTTAGCTCCTAGCAGAGAAATGACCTCAGTAGAACTAACGTCAGCTCCTAGCAGAGAAATGTCCTCAGTAGAACTAACTTCAGCTCCTAGCACCGAGAGAAATGTCCCCAGTAGAACTAACTTCAGCTCCTAGCAGAGAAATGTCCACAGTAGAACTAACTTCATCTCCTAGCACCGAGAGAAATGTCCTCAGTAGAACTAACTTTAGCTCCTAGCAGATAAATGTCCTCAGTAGAACTAACTTCAGCTCCTAGAAGTGTATTGAAGTGAAATGATAGTATGTGTAAAGCATACTTAATGATATACTAGAAAAGTACATCTGGTATTTTGAAGTATATTCTATTAATTCGTAGTATATTTAAGTATACACGTAATATATTAAAATATACTTTTTCCACCGATTGGGTCTCAGTGTTGAAAGGGGAAAAAATGGGCCCTTGTAGAATACAGATAGACATGTATAAGAGCATGAAACATTACATACACAACACCAATAATCCAGGAAAAACATTTCAAAATGTCCAATGTCAAAAGGTAAAAATTGTAATAGTTTTCCATTAAAATTGACAAAAATTGCTTTTTTTGCAACAAAAAACACTTTCTCAAGCAATAATTTTGCTTGGACTGTCTGGGAATGGTCTGAGTGGGGAGGGGGGAACTTAAAACTAGCTGTTATTGGCAGAGAGGTTTGGAACTCATTGTTATTGGTCTACTAAACAAGCCAAAACTCCTGCCCATTCAAACAGGCTGATTAGAAGGTCCTGTGTAGATTGTATTTTCAACCAGCAACTATCAGGAAATAACACTGATCAACATTTTTCACACCTTTAAAGTGTTAGTTTCATCAGCTGTTGTACAATATGATACAAAACACAGGAAAAACTGAATTTTGACTGCACTGGGCCTTTAACGTATATCAAGGTTGGCTGTTCATAGTCACAATATGAAGGTAGCTGCTATTCTGCTGTTACTGTGTCAATATCGAATCGAGCAAAAAGCAGGTACAGACCACTACTACCATATAATTCTCCAGACATTCAGGGCTGATTTCCTGGACACAGATTAAGGGCTCTATTCAACCTGTAATGCTGAAGCATTACCGATTCCGCCATAGAAATGTAAAGGTCATTTCCGATTGAGCCGACATATTGCAGCGTTTACCCTGAACGCAGTCTCCGCTAAAGCGGGAACATTGCCTTTAAATTTCAATCACGCTGTAAAGCTGAACTTCCGCGGTGCGGATAGAACAGAGCCCTAAGCATTCTTCTCAACTAAAATCTCCATTGAAAGTGCATTTCAGAATAGAACTGAGCTTAAAGGGACAGTGCAAGATTTTAGTTGAGAAGAAGGCTTAATCTGTGTCCAGGAAACCAGCCAACAATTTATACTTACCCAGAGTAAATTAACTAATTGATATGTCTCTGCGTCCTGTATGTCTCTGTGTCCAGTATGCCTCTGCGTCCAGTATGAAGAAGGTTCAAGATAGTTTTAAGAGATGTTGCTAACTAGCGTTAGCACAATGACTGGAGGTCTACAGGTACAGCTAGCACACTGCACGCAGAGACATACCATTTTTACCCATCAGTTAATCTGTCTCTGGGTAAATCGAAAAATAGCTCAATTGCCTAAATCTGGCACTCTCCCTTTAATCTGGGTGCAGGAAACCGGCCCTTGGCATCTTCAGTTGGCCTCACCCCATTTTTAATGTTGGTTTCCCACCGGAGAGACATGTTCCTGAGGTCAAAGAGCTTGATGTCTCCGTTGTCGTAGCCAGCACACACACAGCGGTCCTGGTCATTGAAGGCGTGGCCTGGAGAAGAAATGGTCAAACAGACTTTACTCAGAGGGGTTAAATTATCATTATGATGGTGTTTTAAATGTAGTAACTTAGACATTTAGGACCTATGCTTTGCTAATTTCTGCAAGCGAAGGATAACATGAGATCTATTCATTCCTGCGTCCCAATGCAGATTTGAGATGAGCGTAGATGAGTGAAGTGACAGGAGCGATGCAGCATGGGAAACCACGGGTTTCCATTATGCTAGTATTTTTCCCCATACGTACCAAAAGCTACGGTCCAGCAGTCTCTCTTGGCCTCCCCCTCCCCTGGCTCCATGTTAGCCACAGGTGAGTCCTTCTGTCTGGGGTCCCACACCTTCACTGTCCCTGGAAGACAGAACACAGACAGCAGGGATAACATTAAACACATATTTTGATGCCTCATGTAAGATGGCGGCACTGCAGGACTGTTTTGAGAATACTGATTGGAATATGTTAAAAGATTCATCCATCCAGGACTCGTCCATCAACATTGAGGAATATACAGGCAACTGACAATATAAAGGAAACAGTTGAGTAAATGAGAGATACAAGTATATCGAAAGCAGGTGCTTCCACACAAGTGTGGTTCCTGACTTAATTAAGCCATTAACATCCCATCATGCTTAGGGTCATGTATAAAAATGCCCAGTTGGCCATAATTTTGGCTACCGTGGCTAGAAGAAGAGATCTCAGTGACTTTGAAAGAGGGGTCTCAAAGGAGCATAAATCTAGCGACAGTCACTAAGTTGGCAACACCGCGGCCCATTCGTTTCGCACACATGCAGGTGATGCATGCATACACAGCCGTGCTAAAGTGTCATTCCGATCCTGGCTGATATGTTGATTTGTAAATTGATTGATAACATATTTATAAAACTGTGCCTAACTAAATTACATTTACAGAAATTATTAAATTAATTTCCATGACTTTTTGGATTTTTATCATTTTCCCAAAACTTTTCCAGGCCTGGAAAACACCATTTTAAAATTCCATGACTTTTCCAGGATTTTCATGACTGTAAGAACCCTGCTGGTCGCGTCCTCAGAGTTTGTGCTGACCAACTGGTGGCTCTCTTCTCGGACATCTTCAACCTGTGACCACCATCATCCCAGTGTCCAAGAAAATCAAGGTGACATGGCCAAATGACTATCGCCTTGTCGCACTCACCCCAGTCATCATGAAGTGCTTCAAGAGGCTGTTTTGAAAAAAAATCTGATTCTACTGCTTGCATCAGTTATCTGATGTGTAATGGAGTTCCATGTAGCCATGGCTCTATGTAGTACTGTACGCCTCCCATAGTCCGTTCTGGACTTGGAGATTGTGAAGAGACCTCTGGTGGCATGTCTAATGGGGTATGCATGGGTGTCCGAGCTGTGTGCTAGTAGTTTAAAACAGACACCTCGGTGCATTCAGCATGTCAACACTTCTTACAAAAACAAGTAGTGATGAAGTCGATCTCTCCTCCACTTTGAGCCATGAGAGATTGACATGCATATTATTAACGTTAGCTCTCCGTGTACACTTAAGGGCCAGCCGCGCTGCCCTGATCTGAGCCAATAGTCCCTCCTTGTGGCACCTGACCCCACGACTGAACAGTAGTCCAGGTGCTACAAAACTAGGGCCAGTAGGACCTGCTTTGTTGATAGTGCTGTTAAAAAGGTAGAGCATCACTTTATTATGGACAGACTTCTACTGTTGCATCAACATGTTTTGACCATGACGGTTTACAATCCAGGGTTACTCCAAGCAGTTTAGTCACCTCAACTTTCTCAATTTCCACATTATTCATTACAATATTTAGTTGGCGTTTATGGTTTAGTGAATGATTTGTCCCAAATACAATGCTTTTAGTTTTTTGAAATATTTAGGACTAACTTATTTATTGCCACCCATTCTGAAACTAACTGCAGCTCTTTGTTAAGTGTTGCAGTCATTTCACTCACTGTAGTAGCTGACGTGTATAGTGTTGAGTCATCCGCATTCATAGACACTCTGGCTTTACTCAAAGCCAGTGGCATATCATTAGTAAAGATTGAAAAAAGTAAGGGGCCTAGACAGCTGCCCTGGGGAATGCGTGATTCTACCTGGATTATTTTGGAGAGGCTTCCATTAAAGAACACCCTGTGTTTTCTGTTAGACAGGTAACTCTTTATCCACAATATAGCAGGGGGTGTAAAGCCATAATAAATACGTTTTTCCAGCAGCAGACTATGATCGATGATGTCAAAAGCCGCACTGAAGTCTAACAAAACACCTCCCACAATCTTTTTTTTTTGTCTGGCTTAGCATTCCAAATAAAATGAAATACTTTTTGCTCATATGATTTTAAAAAACGAGTTGTCTGGAGTAGGCAGCGCCATCAGTAAGTAAGTAAACTGAGATAGGACCAAAGAGTTAATCAATGTGATTTTTCCATAAATAGACAAGTATTTACCTCTCCATGGTTGCAGAATCGTATCTATTTTTGCTAACTTCCTATTTAAATTGATTGTGGTAAGTTAATTGATATTTTTTTGGGATATGAATACCAAGTACGTCTACTTCACCATCCGTCCATTTTATTGGTAAACTAAAAGGTAGTGTAAACACTGTGTCTTTTAACGATCCAATACGTAATATGGTACACTTGTCATAATTAGGTTTTAGTCCAGAGAGGTTAGAAAAGGGATCAAGATCTTCAATAAGACTGTGCAGGGATCCAGATTGCGGACTTAAGAAGAAACTTGAGTCATCGGCATACACTTAACACTTTTGTTTTCATCCCCTGGATTTCTAACCCCTTGATGTTCTTGTTGGATCTAATTTTAATAGCTAGCATTTCAATGGCCATAATAAATAGATATGGAGACAACGGACAGCCTTGTTTTACTCCTCTTAAAAGCTCAATACATTCTGAGAAGTAACCATTATTTAATATTTTACACCTTGGGTTGCTGTACATAACTTTATACCCCATAAATCCCAAAATACAGGTGTGCCAAGCTTGTAGCATCATACCCAAGAAGACTCAAGGCTGTAATTGCTGCCAAAGGTGCTTCAACAAAGTACTGAGTAAAGGGTCTGAATACTTATGTAAATGTGATATTTCAGTTGATTATTTTGTATAAATGTGCAAAAATGTATAAAATCCTGTTTTTGCTTTGCCATTATTGGTTATTGTGTGTAGATTGAGGGGGAAAACAATTTGATCCATTTTAGAATAAGGCTGTAAATTAACAAAATATGGAAAAAGTCAAGGGGAATAATGCTGTTCATTGACTATAGTTCAGCATTCAACTCTATTGTTCCCTCCAAGCGCGACACCAAACTCAGAGCCCTGGGTCTGGACACCACCCTCTGCAACTGGACCCTGGACTTCCTGACGGGCAGACCACAGGCTGTGAGGATTGGCAACAACACCTCCTCCACACTGACTCTTAACACATCTCAAGGGTGTGCAAAGCTGTCATCAAGGCAAAGCGTGGCTACTTTGAAGAATCTAACATCTAAAATATATTTTGATTTGTTTAACACTTTTTTGGTTACTACATGATTTCATATGTGTTATTTCATAGTTTTGATGTCTTCACTATTATTCTACAATGTAGAAAATAGTAAAAATCAAGAAAAACCCTTGAATGAGTAGGTGTTTCCAAACGTTTGAATGGTACTGTATATGGCAAGACTTGAAAATGGCTGTCTAGCAATGATCAACAACCAACTTGACAGAGCTTGAAGACTTTTAAAAATTAGAATGTGCAAATATTGTACAATCCAGGTGTGCAAAGCTCTTAGAGACTTAACCAGAAAGACTCACAGTTGTAATCACTGCCAAAGGTGATTCTTACACGTATTGACTCTGGGGGTTGAATACTTATCTAATGAAGATATTAGTGTTATTTCTTACAAATGTTAGAATTTTTTACAGAGTATTTTCTGTAGATCGTTGACCAAAAATGACAATTAAATCCATTTGAATCCCACTTTGTAACACAACAAAATGTGGAAAAAGTCAAGGGATGTGAATACTTTCTGAAAGTACTGTAAATATTGTACTACTATAAAGTGTGCCTTCCTGTATTATACTTATGCTAAATGTTTATTCTATTCTACTGAGCCATTTACTTTATGTTCGTATTCTTATCTTTATTATTTCTTATTGTTGTTGTATTGTCGAGAAGGAACCTGAAAGAGAGCATTTAGTTGGACTGTTTTGCTAGCACAGACTGGAACATGTTCCGGGATTCTTCAGACAGCATTGAGGAGTACACCACATCAGTCACTGGCTTCATCAATAAGTGCATCGATGATGTCGTCCCCACATTGACCGTACGTACATACCCCAACCAGAAGCCATGGATTACAGGAAACATCCGCACTGAGCTAAAGGGTAGAGCTGCCGCTTTCAAGGAACGGGACTCTAACCCGACGCTTATAAGAAATCCCGCTATGCCCTCCGACGAACCATCAAACAGGCAAAGAGTCAATACAGGACTAAGATTGAATCGTACTACACTGGCTCTGATGTCGCCGGATGTGGCAGGGCTTGAAAACTATTACAGACTACAAAGGGAAGCACAGCCGCGAGCTGCCCAGTGACACAAGCCTACCAGACGAGCTAAACCACTTCTATGCTCGCTTCGAGGCAAGCAACACTGAAGCATGCATGAGAGCACCAGCTGTTCCGGATGACTATGTGATCACGCTCTCCGTAGCCGATGTGAGTAAGACTTTTAAGCAGGTCAACATTCACAAGGCCGCAGGGCCAGACGGATTACCAGGACGTGTACTCCGAGCATGTGCTGACCAACTGGCAAGTGTCTTCACTGACATTTTCAACATGTCCCTGACTGAGTCTGTAATACCAACATGTTTCAAGCAGACCACCATAGTCCCCGTGCCCAAGGACTCTAAGATAACCTGCCTAAATGACTACCGACCCGTAGCACTGACGTCTGTAGCCATGAAGTGCTTTGAAAGGCTGGTCATGGCTCACATCAACAGCATTATCCCAGAAACCCTAGACCCACTCCAATTTGCATACCGCCTCAACAGATCCACAGATGATGCAATCTCTATTGCACTCCACACTGCCCTTTCCCACCTGGACAAGAGGAACACCTACGTGAGAATGCTATTCATTGACTACAGCTCAGCATTCAACACCATAGTGCCCTCTAAGCTCATCACTAAGCTAAGGATCCTGGGACTAAACACCTCCCTCTGCAACTGGATCCTGGACTTCCTGACGGGCCGCCCCCAGGTGGTAAGGGTAGGTAACAACACATCTGCCACACTGATCCTCAACACGGGGGCCCCTCAGGGGTGCGTGCTCAGTCCCCTCCTGTACTCTCTGTTCACCCATGACTGCATGGCCAGGCACGACTCCAACACCATCATTAAGTTTGCCGACGACACAACAGTGGTAGGCCTGATCACCGACAACGATGAGACAGCCTATAGGGAGGAGGTCAGAGACCTGGCCGTGTGGTGCCAGGACAACAACCTCTCCCTCAACGTGACCAAGACAAAGGAGATGATTGTGGACTACAGGAAAAAAAAAGAGACTGAGCACGCCCCCATTCTCATCGACGGGGCTGTAGTGGAACAGGTTGAGAGCTTCAAGCTCCTTGGTGTCCACATCACCAACGAACTATCATGGTCCAAACACACCAAGACAGTCGTGAAGAGGGCACGACAAAGCCTATTCCCCTCAGGAGACTGAAAAGATTTGGCATGGGTCCTCAGATCCTCAAAAAAATTCTACAGCTGCACCATCGAGAGCATCCTGACTGGTTGCATCACCGCCTGGTATGGCAACTGCTTGGCCTCCGACCGCAAGGCACTACAGAGGGTAGCGCGTACGGCCCAGTACATCACTGGGGCCAAGCTTCCTGCCATCCAGGACCTCTATACCAGGCGGTGTCAGAGGAAGGCCCTCAAAATTGTCAAAGACTCCAGCCACCCTAGTCATAGACTGTTCTCTCTGCTACCGCACGGCAAGCGGTACCGGAGTGCCAAGTCTAGGTCCAAAAGACTTCTCAACAGCTTCTACCCCCAAGCCATAAGACTCCTGAACAGCTAATCATGGCTACCCAGACTATTTGCACTGCCCCCCACCCCATCCTTTTTACGCTGCTGCTACTCTGTTAATTATTTATGCATAGTCACTTTAACTCTACCCACATGTACATATTACTTCAACTACCTCAACTAGCCGGTGCCCCCGCACATTGACTCTGACTGGGTACCCCCTGTATATACAGTGGGGGAAAAAAAGTATTTAGTCAGCCACCAATTGTGCAAGTTCTCCCACTTAAAAAGATGAGAGAGGCCTGTAATTTTCATCATAGGTACACGTCAACTATGACAGACAAATTGAGAAAAGAAAATCCAGAAAATCACATTGTAGGATTTTTATGAATTTATTTGCAAATTATGGTGGAAAATAAGTATTTGGTCACCTACAAACAAGCAAGATTTCTGGCTCTCACAGACCTGTAACTTCTTCTTTAAGAGGCTCCTCTGTCCTCCACTCGTTACCTGTATTAATGGCACCTGTTTGAACTTGTTGTCAGTATAAAAGACACCTGTCCACAACCTCAAATAGTCACACTCCAAACTCCACTATGGCCAAGACCAAAGAGCTGTCAAAGGACACCAGAAACAAAATTGTAGACCTGCACCAGGCTGGGAAGACTGAATCTGCAATAGGTAAGCAGCTTGGTTTGAAGAAAGCAACTGTGGGAGCAATTATTAGGAAATGGAAGACATACAAGACAACTGATAATCTCCCTCGATCTGGGGCTCCACGCAAGATCTCACCCCGTGGGGTCAAAATGATCACAAGAACGGTGAGCAAAAATCCCAGAACCACACGGGGGGACCTAGTCAATGACCTGCAGAGAGCTGGGACCAAAGTAACAAAGCCTACCATCAGTAACACACTACGCCGCCAGGGACTCAAATACTGCAGTGACAGACGTGTCACCCTGATTAAGCCAGTACATGTCCAGGCCCGTCTGAAGTTTGCTGGAGTGCATTTGGATGATCCAGAAGAGGATTGGGAGAATGTCATATGGTCAGATGAAACCAAAATATAACTTTTTGGTAAAAACTCAACTCGTCGTGTTTGGAGGACAAAGAATTCTGAGTTGCATCCAAAGAACACCATACCTACTGTGAAGCATGGGGGGTGGAAACATCATGCTTTGGGGCTGTTTTTCTGCAAAGGGACCAGGACGACTGATCCGTGTAAAGGAAAGAATGAATGGGGCCATGTATCGTGAGATTTTGAGTGAAAACCTCCTTCTATCAGCAAGGGCATTGAAGATGAAACGTGGCTGGGTCTTTCCAGCATGACAATGATCCCAAACACACCGCCCGGCAACTGAAGGAGTGGCTTCGTAAGAAGCATTTCAAGGTCCTGGAGTGGCCTAGCCAGTCTCCAGATCTCAACCCCATAGAAAATCTTGGAGGGAGTTGAAAGTCTGTGTTGCCCAGCGACAGCCCCAAAACATACTGCTCTAGAGGAGATCTGCATGGAGGAATGGGCCAAAATAACAGCAACAGTGTGTGAAAACCTTGTGAAGACTTACAGAAAACGTTTGACCTGTGTCATTGCCAACAAAGGGTATATAACAAAGTATTGAGAAACTTTTGTTATTGACCAAATACTTATTTTCCATCATAATTTGCAAATAAATTCATTAAAAATCCTACAATGTGATTTTCTGGATTTTTTTTTCTCATTTTGTCTGTCATAGTTGACGTGTACCTATGATGAAAATTACAGGCCTCTCTCATCTTTTTAAGTGGGAGAACTTGCACAATTGGTGGCTGACTAAATACTTTTTTCCCCCACTGTATAGCCTCCCCTACTGTTATTTTATTTTACTTCTGCTCTTTTTTTCTCAACACTTTTTTTGTTGTTGTTTTATTTTTATTTTTTCGTTAAAAATAAATGCACTGTTGGTTAAGGGCTGTAAGTAAGCATTTCACTGTAATGTCTGCACCTGTTGTATTCGGCGCATGTGACCAATAAAATTTGATTTGATTTGATTTGTATACTGGATACCATGTGTATCCTGTACTTGAAACTAAAACTTGAAACTCAGTTGATGTTAATGAATTTATGACTTCTGTCTGTATTCCATCTTCTTTTACAGCATCCTACGAGTGCTTGCCTAAGAATCCTAGCTACACCCTCAGGATTAAAGTAATCTTTTAAAAAATATATAATAATTACCATCTCTGCTCCCAGTCACGATCTCGGGGGCCCCGTCACCGATCCCCAGACCCCCGACACCATCTATGCTGTTCACGATCTCCTTGTGGGCCTTCACAGAGTACACAGACACGTCAGGCACCTCCAGGTTCCTACAGACAGACAGGGGATATCACAGGATCAGATGACGACCGCACGGCAACTAGGTACCAAAATACCAAGTCTGGAACCAACAGGAGCTGGAACAGCCTCTACCCCCCAAGCCATAAGACTTCTAAACAAGACCACTAAATAGCTAATCAAATGGCTAACCAGACTACCTGCATTGACACCAACTCCCTTGCACTGACTCCTACTGGACACTACCCACACACTCACACATACTGCCCAGTCACTTTACCCCTACCTATATGTACAGTACCCCTGCACATCGACTCAGTACTGGCACTCCCTGTATATAGCCATTTTACATTTTAGTCATTTAGCAGACGCTCTTATCCAGAGCGACTTACAGTTAGTGCATACATTTTTCATACTGGCCCCCCGTGGGAATCGAACCCACAACCCTGGCGTTGCAAGCGCCATGCTCTACCAACTGAGCTACAGGAGGGTATGTTATTGTCTACTCCCTATATATAGACATATTATTTTTATTCATTATTCACTGTGTATTTATTCCTCGTGTCACTTTTTATATATTTTTTTAATCTAATCTTTAACTCTGCACTGTTGGAAAAGGACCCGTAAGTAAGCATTTCACTGTTAGTCTACACGTTGTCTACGAAGCATGTGACAAATAACATTTGATTTGATTGTACAGGCACATAGCCTGATCCTAGATCTGTTAGTGCTGTATAGCCACCGTCTCCTATATGGTCGCAAAGGAGTTGGCTAGTACAAACAGACCTGGGACCAGGCGTCTGGACACACTGTCACCAATGTCCTTACTAGAGATAGCTTTTATGATGTATAGCAGCACATGCTGGTGGTAGGGTAAATCTATTTGACAAGACATGTGATATGTCTTGTCAAATAGTTGATAAATAAATAGGCTACCATATATTGAGATTTCCATCAAAGTCCCCAGTTGCTATATGTCTTTGTTGTAGAGAGCTGGCCCCGAATGTACCACACTTGATGGGCTTTGCTTTCTCGATCTGTGAAAGATAACAGGACATTGTTATGCTTGTGACCTTGTCCATTACTGAAAATGTGTCTACATTACTGAAATTCATTAGATGGATTGCCTCAAAAAGGGGTACTGTCTTGTCTTTGGGAAACAGGGGTCCAAATAGTTATCGCTAGGGTCCAAACGACTGCAACAGATAACAACATGAACATGCATGGTTGCTATTCGTGTATGTGTGTTTTTGACATTGCACTGTTAACAACAGTCAAGTGACAGTAGAAACCAATCTAGCTACAATCGCTGCTGCAGTTTCACAGACCGACAGGGGTCATTGTGTTACTAGTTGCTATAGTAACAAAGTTATCCGAACGACTTTTCCAGAACAAACTACAATGCTAACACTTACCTAGCTAGCTAAAAGCGTGAGCTAACTAGATAGAAAACAAAGCACAAACAATACAAAATTTGCTACCTCTTTTACGAGTTTAACCTCTCCATGTTCCACCTCGTATATTTGCATCACTCCGGTGCCCCTTGCATAGTTTCCCAGACAGACAAACTTTGCACTACAAGGAATCCATTTACTGTCAAACACTGTGTAGTTCAAGCTTTTCTGAACGTGAGCTATAATTTGTGGCTTCTCAAATGGCGTCGACATTTCTTCACTGGAATGACAATAACGATGTCAATGTTATAACGAACTCTAATAATGACTGATATAACGATTTTCTGACACTAATATAATAACAAGCTAATTTTTTAAAGCTTGGTTCGGTAACTTGTCAACACGATTTTGTACCAACACAAATGATATGGAAGGCCACATAAAGCGCTGTCTGCATTTTCGCCTGATGAAAATATGAAAGACAATTTATTTGTTGAATACTTGTGAATAATGTCGTTTTATTTTCCAAATAATTACATACTATTCCCTAACAGACATGAATATATATAATACCATATTCACATACATGTTTTTTCATCCATCCATAATTATACATTGCACTCAGGCGCGTGTTGAACAGACTTTGGGTCCTTTCCAAAACACGGGAACAACCTCGTGTCTAACTTCATGTACCTCTCCTAACATTTTGACTTTATTTACTGTTAAAAAACGAAATTCGTTATGGACACTGATAATAATCCAACAACGGAGGTAGTTGCTACTACTATGGACAGTGGAGATACAACAGAAGCGTTCGTAAAGGTGAAATCAAAGAAGACATCGAAGCGAAAACGCGAGATGGATGGAGTCGATATGGAGTCTGAGGACTCCGTAGCAAGCAAGCGGCCGCAGTTTCCACCCATTTCAGGCGACAAACTTAAGGTAAAGTAAATCCAAACATTTTATATAAGAGTACATATTTCGTACTGAGCTATTATACTTAGCTTGAACTTTGTATGTTAGGGAAGCACATTTTGCTCGTAACGTCTGGGTCTTGCACATGCGCAATGTCACCCTATTGCTATCATTATGCTGACACTCCCTAAATGAAAGCCTTTTTACCCCGCACAATTTTTAAGTGTCACTGTCTCACAAGACTACATTTTAGTCAGCCAGTGCGGTTTTCTTCTAGTGGAGAAGGGTATAGGCTACACAACAATGTCAAGAAACTGTTGAAGCTACTAATGGGCACAATCTGCACATACCACTGTGAGATGTTGCAGTGACAATTCTAACATTTCCACTGCGTCCTATTTTTTTTTTTGGGGCTCCTTGTTTCAGGGTGGTTCTGATGAGATGCGTAAGGTGGCTGTCCCGGCCCACAGGTATACTCCTCTGAAGGAGAACTGGCTGAAGATATTCACACCCATCGTCGAGAACCTACAGCTCCAAGTCAGATTCAACCTCAAAACCAGAAATGTGGAAATTAAAGTAAGTGCAAGGAGATTACCTGAGTGACGATATAGTCCCTGATAGTCCAGAGTGTCTTGGAAAGCTCATAGATAAGTGTCATTATGCATCTACTTACATGAACTCTTACGATGACATTTCAGTGAATTGGTTAAATGTTTATTATTACGTCTTGTGGAATGTTCTTCACGTGCATGATTTGTATTTATTTATTGGTGTCTAGAAAGTAGGCTTTAATAAGAACTTGTCTTTCATTTCAGACGTGTAAAGACACACAGGACATTGGCTCTCTCACGAGAGCTGCAGACTTCGTCCGAGCCTTCGTTCTAGGATTCCAGGTTGAGGTAAGCAGCAGCACCTTCATTCTCTTGTTGGGGTGATGAAATGCGAAGGATCCAGTCATCCAGCAGCACTCTACCATCTCTGCTCTGTGTTGACATAGTGAGAATTACAGGCCATCTCCCTTCTTTCAAGTCAAATATGTTTTTAAAGGGATAGTGAGAGATTTTGGCAATTCTGGGTATGTTTTTTTCTACGTACCCAGAGTCGGATGAACTCATGGATACCATTTATGTGTCACTGCGTGCAGTTTGAAGGCAGTTTCTTGAGCCATTGCTAACTAGCGTTAGCGCAATGACTTGAAGTCTACCGGAACCTCTAGCATGCAGTACTCTACTTTAAACATGCTAACTAGGCCTAAAGCCTAATGTCTATTGAGAATACAAAACCACTGTTTATCATGTAAAGGGAATCTGACACCTTGTCGCTCTCCCTTGGGATGTCTCTAAAGTTGAGTCTAAATCTAGGCTATTAGTTAACCGTAATGTCTTTGAGAATACAACTCCCCTGTTTTGTTCTGTTGAATCTAAACAACACCTCGTCTGTCTCCCCAGGATGCCCTTGCTCTCATCAGATTGGACGAGCTTTTCCTAGAAACCTTTGATGTCACAGACGGTAACTATGGGCCTGGCTGGCAGCACTGTTATTCTCTACCTTTACAAACTACAATATTTGTAGTCAGGAATGGAATTGAAGGATTTTGGGGCACTGGCCAGCCAGGCTAGTAAACCACAATGTGTACTTGCCCGGGTGACATTCTGTGCAATGCGGTATTTGAAAAGACAACATTTCACTAGTCATCGGGCTAGTTAGGCACACTTTCTACTAGCCCGGTCTGAAAAGTACTAGCCTTGGGTTAGCTTAATTTCTATCCCTGTAAGTTCTCTTCACTACTAAGTGCACTCCCTCAGAATCACATGTTTCACTAACTGTCTTGTTGTTTTCTTTCAATGAATCGGTTTTGGTCTTATCATCTTATCTTTAAAACCTTTTTAATATTTTTATTAATTATTTTTATATTTGGGAACTACAGATGAAAACTAGCCAGCTGGCTAAATATGGCACATTTCAAGAACTGTTATTTGATGTGCGTTGTCACTGTCAAATAAAAAAAGTATGCACGGTCCCTACCAATACTAAGTGCATTTAAGGCACAAACCTTTTCTCTCTGTACTAATTCTTTCTGTTTCGTTGGCAGTGAAACCACTGAAAGGAGATCATTTGTCCAGAGCTATCGGGAGGATAGCAGGTAAAGGAGGCAAAACAAAATTCACCATCGAAAATGTGACCAAGACCAGGATTGTTCTTGCAGACTCGTGAGTAGCGCTATGGCCCTATGGTATGACGGAATAGTTAGAATTCTAGGTCTACATTCAAATACTATTATTTATGGTTTACTCATGGCCTTTTTTGTTGGTGTCCTTAATATTTTACAGAAAAGTACACATATTAGGATCTTTCCAGAATATTAAGATGGCACGGACAGCGATCTGCAACCTCATCTTAGGTAAGACTGAAAGAGATGTGGAAGTTAGTAGAGTGGTGAGGAGGAGGAGGAGGAGGGGTATACAGTGTCCGGATGCGACAACACCACTTTCTGTATTCAGGTTTCACTCAAACGTCTTTTTAAGCTTTGTTTTACTATTGACAGTTACAGCTGATTTCAGGCTTGAATATCGATTAGATCACCTTAAATATAAGTAGTCGGATTCATTGTTTCAGTCTCTGAATTGTTTCATCGAACTTTTCGCCACCAGCTACTGATATCAGGAGAACAAACTACAATCTGTCTCGTGAATTAGCTTACATGTGCGCCCAGCTGGGCTCCCAAGCGAACTAGGCCCAAGCTCGTTTTCCCTGGCTAAACTAGCTGGCTAGCTAAACTATGATAGTTTTTGTCCTCATTGACAAACTTCATAAATACTGCACCCTCAAATTCAAAACTCATTTTACTAGTTATACAATTATGTAACTAAGAAATTAGCTGGAAAGAAACTTGAAAATTATTTTATTGTTTTGTTGTACAGTCATGAATGGTTTGAGATGTCTGTCGTAAGACGACAGTGGCGAAGGATCTCATTGCTACTTAACGCGGAACCAAGTTCAGTTTTGAGATCCACCGGCGTCATTGGCGTAGGGCTAGCTGGACGTTTCTGACAGGTCTTGGAACTGACAATGGGCAGGCACTCCCCGCTTGGCTCCATGGGATATGTAGTGATTTTGCCAACACATCCAGATATGTACACAGTCTTGTACCCTTTAACCTTTTTTGAACTGACTATCGTATTTGTTGAATAAATCAGACTTTTTATTAATATAATGAGTAATCCAGGAATGTCATGAGTTAATTGACAATATAAAACATGAGAAAATAGCAACTCTACAGCGCGCCAATGACGACAATGAATGGCTAAATTACTTCCAGACACGAAGGATCGGCCGGAGCTTCTCCTCCACATCACCACTCTATTGGCCATGTGAATTATAGTCATATAATCACGTCTCACCATTGCCCAAGTAACCTACAAGTCCCGTGTATTAAAATGGGGAGTGTTACAGGAAATGCCACATAAAACAAATGGTTGTTAGAGCATGGCGCTTGTAATGCCATGATTGTGGGGTTTGATTCCCGGGTCACCCCATACGAATAATGTATGCACGGATAACTGTGGCTTTGGGTTAAAGCGTCTGCTAAATGGCATATTATATATATTATTATTATTGATATATTATACATGTCTCTTTCCCCGTACAGGAAGTCCCCCTTCTAAGGTGTACGGTAACATCAGGGTTGTGGCCAGCAGGACGGCAGAGAGGTTCTAGAATCATACATGGATTTATCTTCTCATCGCCTGATGAAAGTCGGGTATTCACCAAGAGTCTCAGTAGGATCTGATCTTTTTTTAAAACATCATGAATAAGGTCATATGGACGGGTGGACCTGGTCCAAGATCAGCGCTCCTCTTTGAGATGCTTTTTGGAATATGTGCCCTTGCCTGACCTCTTCCGGGACCTTTGTTATTGACGCTGGACATATTGATCTGGGGAGTGCCTACCTGCCTTAAGACATCTGGACTGGCCAGTGTCTTCTCACAGGGGATATTTGCATGTAAATGATTTGCCCCTAATTGTCCTTTTTGGTTTTCAGTTGTTTGATTGAAATAAAATATTAACTAATGATGATTGTTTGGATCTGAACCTAACAAAGTATTTTTGGAGGCCAACGATGAATTCTTACACATGTGTCAAAGTGAAAATATGAGTTAATGTAAATAAAAATGGGAAAACCCTAATGTGAAACTGTTGTTAGTTTTCTGTGAGACTGTAAAGCGCCAGATAAAATTGGCCCAGAAACCCCACCACACACCAGGGAAACAAAGTGACCACACAAAACACCTACTTAAAATGTTTCAAAGTCTATTTTATTTTTTTATTTTCATACAGTATCAAGTTTCCAACAGGCCCATGGCATCAGATGCAGCATGCAGAGAAAAGGGGGAAAATAACTATTTGTCCAACTTAACCATTTCAGTTTCCACACAAACTAAAAAAGCACTGAGTCTCCTTCAAAGAAAAGAAAAGAAAGTAGCAGTCTGAACTATACAGATGGAATAGAAAGCTTCTATACAAAACAAGAAACATCATTTCCCCATTGAAAGCGGAGTACAATGCGTGGCAGTTGACTTGGGACCAGATATGCACCTTTTACTGGAATAGAAGCATTTTGCTGATCCGGTGGGGCGGGAGGGGGGGAATACAAAAAAAGTTTACGTAGTTCAGTTTGTTTGGATTACTTCTCATAATGTGTACATTTACCAAAGTTTGGCAACATCCATATTGTATCCCAGTGGATTATCAAATAGCATTATTACTGACCTCACCATTCATGTGTTAATGAGGATTATTTAAATGGGTTCATCTACATGGCACAATGAAAATCATCATGCAAGCACAGGGGAGGCGCAAGCAAAGCCACTTCTCCAGTGCTCTATGAAGGGAAACGGGATCCATCCCAAATGGCTCCCTATATGATGCACTCATTTTGACCAGATCTATGGGCCCTGGTTAAAAGTAGTGCACTATAAAATCGAGAATAGGGTGCCATTTGAGACTCACCCAATGACTCCCAACTCAATGTCTCACTTAAAAACGTCGGTTTCCAAACCAGCTATCGAGTCATTAAAAATGCACCCCGACGCCATTTTGTTACAGTTATTTTCATGGGGTGGTTTGGTTAAGCTGGTGTCAATCTCCCTTCTGTGAAATACCACTGGGCGGGACAAGGGACCCATGAGGTGATCGTGATAGAACGTGGTGAAGATTAAGAACTTAATGTACACACAACTCTCAAATGTACAGTATCCCGTTGATCATATCAAAAGTTACGAGTAACTCCGTTGTTGCGTTAGAAAGAACCCTGTACTGTAGCTGCACTATTCAGGAGGGCTTCGACATCGAGCTGCTGCAGCCTCTCTTGGCTAAGAAGATGATCAAACATTGACCTAATATACAATAACTACGCTGTTTGCAGTTGTCTCAATAAGATGCCCATAACGTTAAATATTCTCTCAATAACTCACTGACATTCATAATCTTTCTCATCTCGATCTTAGGATATTCCTCACTTCAGTTCAAAATGTAATAAAATACAAATACATAGATGCTCCATGTTTAAGAGATTTTTCAACTTGAGTGATTAAGCTATACAAGATCCCTTTATTCATCCAATTTTACACAAGGTGCAACTGAACATTTGACTATATCCCAACTCTCCAAAAGACACACACACACACACACACACACACACACACACACACACACACACACACACACACACACACACACACACACACACACACACAGAGGTTGGAGCAGAGGACTGCCATACTACGGCACCCGTGGAGCAGTTGCTGTGGGGGGTTAAGGGACTTGCTCAAGGGTACAATGGCAGGTGATGGCTTCTAGGATTTGATACCAGCAGCAACCCTCCGGTTGCCAGCTCACTTCCCCCCAGATTTTTCCCGTCAGACCCGGGATTCAAACTGGCAACCCTCCGGTTGCTGGCTCGCCTCTAACTGCTAGGCTACCTGCCGCCCATTTACTTTGCATTTGTCCTATGGTTCGACGTAAAAACGTGTCGTTAAAGTAAATTACAAATAAGTATGCAAAGACATCACTTTCTTGGCATCTATCTCTACGTTTAGAATATTAATCTCCAACAATATAAACATATAAATAACACATCCTATCACTCTTGTTACAAAATTGTATGTTTAATGTGATCGTAAGCTTAACTGATCTAATCCAACCTGATTGGAAGCTTAACTGAACTAATCCAACCTGATTGGAAGTTTAACTGATCTAATATAACCTGTTCAAGGGTCAAATAGAGTAAAAGAAACTGCTGTTTATTTTTGAAAATGAAATTTGCATCTAACCATTAGTGATCGTGCAGCGAGCGTTTGACGCATCGCAGACCAGTCCATCACTGACAGCGACGGTGGATAGTTCATAATAACAGTATGATATGTCCTGGTTGGCACTTCACACTCTACGTTTTGAATTGTAACTGAAATCAAGTATATTATTTAACGTAACACCTCAGCTAACGACACATTTCCCCGCGAAAGAGACATTATAGATAAACTTGTCTATAAAAAAAAAAAAGAGACCAGAACGAAAATAAATATTAAAAAATTATATTACAACAAAAAAGAATTAACTCAATATAAACAAGCCAAGCTTTCTCCCCCCCTCCCCCTCCATTGAACTGGGATGCTCTTACAAACGAGAATAGCTGTCCTTCAGGTTATTGAGAGGATCGGAGTTCAATAACACTTCGAAGTTGGCTTCGCGAGGCTCGTGGCTTGTTTAGAAGAAAAAAGGTGGCTTCACGGGGAGAGAGAATACTTCCATTGAAATACATAGAGCGTTTGCCAGACGTCTTGAACAGATCTTCAGAGACCGACGGAGAAGAAAGTGAGGGGGAGAGAGGAGGAGGAGGGACGGGCTCACACGTCCACCACCATCTTTTTGTGTATGTCAAGGCCACCCACCACCTAGGAGAAGAGAGGAGGAACAGAACCAAAGAGCTCTTATTCTAGTTCTAATTCCAATTCTAGAGCAAAAGCTGGAACAGATTGATTCTTAATGCTATTGGCTAAATTAGCGGATTTCTAACTAAGAGAGGCAACTTAATACTAGTATAACTACAGTATCCTGTTAACCCCTTAATACTAGTATAACTACAGTATCCTGTTAACCCCTTAATACTAGTATAACTACAGTATCCTGTTAACCCCTTAATACTAGTATAACTACAGTATCCTGTTAACCCCTTAATACTAGTATAACTACTGTATCCTGTTAACCCCTTAATACTAGTATAACTACAGTATCCTGTTAACCCCCTTAATACTAGTATAACTACAGTATCCTGTTAACCCCTTAATACTAGTATAACTACAGTATCCTGTTAACCCCTTAATACTAGTATAACGACAGTATCCTGTTAACCCCTTAATACTAGTATAACTACAGTATCCTGTTAACCCCTTAATACTAGTATAACTACAGTATCCTGTTAACCCCTTAATACTAGTATAACTACAGTATCCTGTTAACCCCTTAATACTAGTATAACTACAGTATCCTGTTAACCCCTTAATACTAGTATAACTACAGTATCCTGTTAACCCCTTAATACTAGTATAACTACAGTATCCTGTTAACCCCTTAATACTAGTATAACGACAGTATCCTGTTAACCCCTTAATACTAGTATAACTACAGTATCCTGTTAACCCCTTAATACTAGTATAACTACAGTATCCTGTTAACCCCTTAATACTAGTATAACTACAGTATCCTGTTAACCCCTTAATACTAGTATAACGACAGTATCCTGTTAACCCCTTAATACTAGTATAACTACAGTATCCTGTTAACCCCTTAATACTAGTATAACTACAGTATCCTGTTAACCCCTTAATACTAGTATAACTACAGTATCCTGTTAACCCCTTAATACTAGTATAACTACAGTATCCTGTTAACCCCTTAATACTAGTATAACTAAAGTATCCTGTTAACCCCTTAATACTAGTATAACTACAGTATCATGTTAACCCCTTAATACTAGTATAACTACAGTATCCTGTTAACCCCTTAATACTAATATAACTACAGTATCCTGTTAACCCTTTAATACTAGTATAACTACAGTATCCTGTTAACCCCTTAATACTAGTATAACTACAGTATCCTGTTAACCCCTTAATACTAGTATAACTACAGTATCCTGTTAACCCCTTTAATACTAGTATAACTACTGTATCCTGTTAACCCCTTAATACTAGTATAACTACAGTATCCTGTTAACCCCTTAATACTAGTATAACTACAGTATCCTGTTAACCCCTTAATACTAGTATAACTACAGTATCCTGTTAACCCCTTAATACTAGTATAACTACAGTATCCTGTTAACCCCTTAATACTAGTATAACTACAGTATCCTGTTAACCCCTTAATACTAGTATAACTACAGTATCCTGTTAACCCCTTAATACTAGTATAACTACAGTATCCTGTTAACCCCTTAATACTAGTATAACTACAGTATCCTGTTAACCCCTTAATACTAGTATAACTACTGTATCCTGTTAACCCCTTAATACTAGTATAACTACAGTATCCTGTTAACCCCTTAATACTAGTATAACTACAGTATCCTGTTAACCCCTTAATACTAGTATAACTACAGTATCCTGTTAACCCCTTAATACTAGTATAACGACAGTATCCTGTTAACCCCTTAATACTAGTATAACTACAGTATCCTGTTAACCCCCTTAATACTAGTATAACTACAGTATCCTGTTAACCCCTTAATACTAGTATAACTACAGTATCCTGTTAACCCCTTAATACTAGTATAACTACAGTATCCTGTTAACCCCTTAATACTAGTATAACTACTGTATCCTGTTAACCCCTTAATACTAGTATAACTACAGTATCCTGTTAACCCCTTAATACTAGTATAACTACAGTATCCTGTTAACCCCTTAATACTAGTATAACTACAGTATCCTGTTAACCCCTTAATACTAGTATAACTACAGTATCCTGTTAACCCCTTAATACTAGTATAACTACAGTATCCTGTTAACCCCTTAATACTAGTATAACTACAGTATCCTGTTAACCCCTTTAATACTAGTATAACTACAGTATCCTGTTAACCCCTTAATACTAGTATAACTACAGTATCCTGTTAACCCCTTAATACTAGTATAACTACTGTATCCTGTTAACCCCTTAATACTAGTATAACTACAGTATCCTGTTAACCCCTTAATACTAGTATAACTACAGTATCCTGTTAACCCCTTAATACTAGTATAACTACAGTATCCTGTTAACCCCTTAATACTAGTATAACGACAGTATCCTGTTAACCCCTTAATACTAGTATAACTACAGTATCCTGTTAACCCCTTAATACTAGTATAACTACAGTATCCTGTTAACCCCTTAATACTAGTATAACTACAGTATCCTGTTAACCCCTTAATACTAGTATAACTACAGTATCCTGTTAACCCCCTTAATACTAGTATAACTACAGTATCCTGTTAACCCCTTAATACTAGTATAACTACAGTATCCTGTTAACCCCTTAATACTAGTATAACGACAGTATCCTGTTAACCCTTAATACTAGTATAACTACAGTATCCTGTTAACCCCTTAATACTAGTATAACTACAGTATCCTGTTAACCCCTTAATACTAGTATAACTACAGTATCCTGTTAACCCCTTAATACTAGTATAACTACAGTATCCTGTTAACCCCTTAATACTAGTATAACTACAGTATCCTGTTAACCCCTTAATACTAGTATAACTACTGTATCCTGTTAACCCCTTAATACTAGTATAACTACAGCATCCTGTTAACCCCTTAATACTAGTATAACTACAGTATCCTGTTAACCCCTTAATACTAGTATAACTACAGTATCCTGTTAACCCCTTAATACTAGTATAACGACAGTATCCTGTTAACCCCTTAATACTAGTATAACTACAGTATCATGTTAACCCCTTAATACTAGTATAACTACAGTATCCTGTTAACCCCTTAATACTAGTATAACTACAGTATCCTGTTAACCCCTTAATACTAGTATAACTACAGTATCCTGTTAACCCCTTAATACTAGTATAACTACAGTATCCTGTTAACCCCTTAATACTAGTATAACTACAGTATCCTGTTAACCCCTTAATACTAGTATAACTACAGTATCCTGTTAACCCCTTAATACTAGTATAACTACAGTATCCTGTTAACCCCTTAATACTAGTATAACTACTGTATCCTGTTAACCCCTTAATACTAGTATAACTACAGTATCCTGTTAACCCCTTAATACTAGTATAACTACAGTATCCTGTTAACCCCTTAATACTAGTATAACTACAGTATCCTGTTAACCCCTTAATACTAGTATAACTACAGTATCCTGTTAACCCCTTAATACTAGTATAACTACAGTATCCTGTTAACCCCTTAATACTAGTATAACTACAGTATCCTGTTAACCCCCTTAATACTAGCATAACTACAGTATCCTGTTAACCCCTTAATACTAGCATAACTACAGTATCCTGTTAACCCATTAATACTAGTATAACTACAGTATCCTGTTAACCCCTTTAATACTAGTATAACTACAGTATCCTGTTAACCCCTTAATACTAGTATAACTACAGTATCCTGTTAACCCCTTAATACTAGTATAACTACAGTATCCTGTTAACCCCTTAATACTAGTATAACTACAGTATCCTGTTAACCCCTTAATACTAGTATAACTACAGTATCCTGTTAACCCCTTAATACTAGTATAACTACAGTATCCTGTTAACCCCTTAATACTAGTATAACTACAGTATCCTGTTAACCCCCTTAATACTAGTATAACTACAGTATCCTGTTAACCCCTTAATACTAGTATAACTACAGTATCCTGTTAACCCCTTAATACTAGTATAACTACAGTATCCTGTTAACCCCTTAATACTAGTATAACTACAGTATCCTGTTAACCCCTTAATACTAGTATAACTACAGTATCCTGTTAACCCCTTAATACTAGTATAACTACAGTATCCTGTTAACCCCTTAATACTAGTATAACTACAGTATCCTGTTAACCCCTTAATACTAGTATAACTACAGTATCCTGTTAACCCCTTAATACTAGTATAACGACAGTATCCTGTTAACCCCTTAATACTAGTATAACTACAGTATCCTGTTAACCCCTTAATACTAGTATAACTACAGTATCCTGTTAACCCCTTAATACTAGTATAACTACAGTATCCTGTTAACCCCTTAATACTAGTATAACTACAGTATCCTGTTAACCCCTTAATACTAGTATAACTAAAGTATCCTGTTAACCCCTTAATACTAGTATAACTACAGTATCCTGTTAACCCCTTAATACTAGTATAACTACAGTATCCTGTTAACCCCTTAATACTAATATAACTACAGTATCCTGTTAACCCCTTAATACTAGTATAACTACAGTATCCTGTTAACCCCTTAATACTAGTATAACTACAGTATCCTGTTAACCCCTTAATACTAGTATAACTACAGTATCCTGTTAACCCCTAATACTAGTATAACTACTGTATCCTGTTAACCCCTTAATACTAGTATAACTACAGTATCCTGTTAACCCCTTAATACTAGTATAACTACAGTATCCTGTTAACCCCTTTAATACTAGTATAACTACAGTATCCTGTTAACCCCTTAATACTAGTATAACTACAGTATCCTGTTAACCCCTTAATACTAGTATAACTACAGTATCCTGTTAACCCCTTAATACTAGTATAACTACAGTATCCTGTTAACCCCTTAATACTAGCATAACTACAGTATCCTGTTAACCCCTTAATACTAGTATAACTACAGTATCCTGTTAACCCATTAATACTAGTATAACTACAGTATCCTGTTAACCCCTTAATACTAGTATAACTACAGTATCCTGTTAACCCCTTAATACTAGTATAACTACAGTATCCTGTTAACCCCTTAATACTAGTATAACTACAGTATCCTGTTAACCCCTTAATACTAGTATAACTACAGTATCCTGTTAACCCCTTAATACTAGTATAACTACAGTATCCTGTTAACCCCTTAATACTAGTATAACTACAGTATCCTGTTAACCCCTTAATACTAGTATAACTACAGTATCCTGTTAACCCCTTAATACTAGTATAACTACAGTATCCTGTTAACCCCTTAATACTAGTATAACTACAGTATCCTGTTAACCCCTTAATACTAGTATAACTACAGTATCCTGTTAACCCCTTAATACTAGTATAACTACAGTATCCTGTTAACCCCTTAATACTAGCATAACTACAGTATCCTGTTAACCCCTTAATACTAGTATAACTACAGTATCCTGTTAACCCATTAATACTAGTATAACTACAGTATCCTGTTAACCCCTTAATACTAGTATAACTACAGTATCCTGTTAACCCCTTAATACTAGTATAACTACAGTATCCTGTTAACCCCTTAATACTAGTATAACTACAGTATCCTGTTAACCCCTTAATACTAGTATAACTACAGTATCCTGTTAACCCCTTAATACTAGTATAACTACAGTATCCTGTTAACCCCTTAATACTAGTATAACTACAGTATCCTGTTAACCCCTTAATACTAGTATAACTACAGTATCCTGTTAACCCCTTAATACTAGTATAACTACAGTATCCTGTTAACCCCTTAATACTAGTATAACTACAGTATCCTGTTAACCCCTTAATACTAGTATAACTACAGTATCCTGTTAACCCCTTAATACTAGTATAACTACAGTATCCTGTTAACCCCTTAATACTAGTATAACTACAGTATCATGTTAACCCCTTAATACTAGTATAACTACAGTATCCTGTTAACCCCTTAATACTAGTATAACTACATTATCCTGTTAACCCCTTAATACTAGTATAACTACAGTATCCTGTTAACCCCTTAATACTAGTATAACTACAGTATCCTGTTAACCCCTTAATACTAGTATAACTACAGTATCCTGTTAACCCCTTAATACTAGCATAACTACAGTATCCTGTTAACCCCTTGTCTGTAATACTGTCCTGCACTCTCAGCTATTTTAATGAATGACTCTCTTCAAATGAAGTCACACAATCCCTTCACGATAACCTTGGGCTGCTCCAGCACAAACCAATTATAACCGTTGGTTCAACATTCCGAGTTGTCCTGAAAATAATACTGCCACAAGAACAGCGTTTCAGTTCCAAGGTTCTAGAGCAGTGGTTTCCAACCTGTGCTCCGCCAATTATTTTTGATTCAAATTTAAATAAAATACAAATATTATTTTTTTCTTCCAAAGATAATAACAGTTGGGAGTATTAATGGTATTATAAATCAATTTGACATTACTTTTCACAATTCAAATTGTTTATAATAATAATAATAATAATAGGCCTTTAATTTGTTACATTCACTGCAAAAATGTACTACACTTTACCGCCAATGGTGGTCCTCGAGCTTTTGACAGTGATTTAGTGGTCCCCGGAACTGAAAAGTTTGGGAACCACTGCCTTAAGAGAATTATGTGCCAAATATGGCTTATTCGGAAGAGTGAAACAGAATACAGAACTTTCATAGTGAAATGGGCTAGAATCACGCTCTATACATAACATTTAGATCTGCAACATTACAACATTTTTTACACTTCAATGAATAAGCCCTCTGGTGTGTTAAAGCAGGGCAGGAGAAGCCATCAACCATAGCAGCCCTCCAAAACTGGAGTTACCCCCCAATACGGTTGCACTATTCTGGAAAATGTCCCCAAGCTCTGCTTGTTCCTTCCTGATACTGGGAATCCTCCAACCAGAATAAAAAAAATTAACTGGGAAACTTGGAGAACTTTTCGAGACAGTGACTTCGGAAAGTATTCAGATCCCTTGACTTTTTCCACATTTTGTTATGTTACAGCCTTATTCTAAAATTGATTAAATTGTTTTTTTTCCCCTCATCAATCTACACACAATACCCCATAATGACAAAGCAAAAACAGGTTTTCATATTTTTTGCCTAATTTATTAAAAATTAAAAACGGAAATATCACATTTACATAAGTATTCAGACCCTTTACTCAGTCCTTGTTGAAGCACCTTTGGCAGCGATTACAGCATTGAGTCTTCTTAGGTATGGCGCTACAAGCTTGGCACACCTTTATTTGGGGAGTTTATCCCATTCTTCTCTGCAGATGTTCTCAAGCTCTGTCAGGTTGGATGGGGAGCGTTGCTGCACAGCTATTTTCAGGTCTCTCCAGAGATGTTTGATCGGGTTCAAGTCCGGGCTCTGGCTGGGCCACTCAAGGACATTCAGAGACTTGTCCCGAAGCCACTCCTGTGTTGTCTTGTCTGTGAGCTTAGGGTCGTTGTCCTGTTGGAAGGTGAACCTTCGCCCCAGTCTGAGGTCCTGAGCGCTCTGGAGCAGGTTTTTAATCAAGGATCTCTGTACTTTGCTCCGTTCATCTTTCCGTCGATCCTGACTAGTCTCCCAGTCCCTGCCGCTGAAAAACATCCCCACAGCATGATGCTGCCACCACCATGCTTCATCGTAGGGATGGTACTGGCCAGGTTTCCTCCAGATGTGACGCTTGGCATTCAGGCCAAAGAGTTCAATCTTGGTTTCATCAGACCAGAGAATCTTGTTTCTCATGGTCTGAGAGTCTTTAGGTGCCTTTTGGCAAACTCCAAGTGGGCTGTCATGTGCCTTTTACTGAAGAGTGGCTTCCGTCTGGCCACTCTACCATAAAGGCCTGATTGGTGGAGTGCTGCAGAGATGGTTGTCCTTCTGGAAGGTTCTCCCATCTCCACAGAGGAACTCTGGAGCTCTGTCAGAGTGACCATCAGGTTCTTGGTCCCCTCCCTGACCAAGGCCCTTCTCCCCCGATTTCTCAGTTTGGCCGGGCAGCCAGCTCTAGGAAGAGTCTTGGTGGTTCCAAACTTCTTCCATTTAAGAATGATGGAGGCCACTGTGTTCTTGGGGACCTTCAATGCTGCAGATTTGTTTTTTTAAAATCTTCCCCAGATCTGTGCCTCGACACAATCCTGTCTTGGAGCTCTGCGGACAATTCCTTCGACCTCATGGCTTGGTTTTTGCTCTGACATGCACTGTCAACTGTGGGACCATATATAGACAGGTGAGTGCCTTTCCAAATCATGTCCAATCAATTGAATTTACCACAGCTGGACTCCAATCAAGTTGTAGAAACATCTCAAGGATGATCAATGGAAACAGGATGCAGCTGAGGTCAACTTCGAGTCTCATAGCAATGAGTCTGACTACTTGTGTAAATAAGGTATTTCTGTTTAGTATATTTAATACATTTGCTAAAATGTCTAACAACCTGTTTTCACTTTGTCATTATGGGTTATTGTAAGTAGATTGCTGAGGAAAATGTTTTATTTAATCCATTTTAGAATAAGGCTGTAACGTAACAAAATGTGGGAAAAGTCAAGGGGTCTGAATACTTTCTGAAGGCACTGTATACTGCGAGATTCTGGCAGTTCTTCAACTTCCCCAGAGTCAGATGAACTCGTGGATATTATTTGTATGTCTCTGCGTGCAGTACGAAGGAAGTCAGAGGTAGTTTCGCGAGCCAATGCTAACTAGCTAAAGTCTACAGATACGGTAGCATCTCTCAGTATCCCTTTAACCCCAGTTCCCCGGCCATCATGACCCCAGACTTACTAAGCAGAACTCTTCGAAGGATATCCTGCCGTCTCCGTCCTTGTCTGCGTTGATGATGGTCTTGTCCACGATCTGCTGGAGCTGAGTGTCCTTCAGGTTGTTTCCAACCATCATCTTCAGCACCTGGAAGAGCTCCCCGTTGGAAATGTAGCCATCCTTGTCCATGTCGTAGATCCGGAAGGCGACTAGAGGGGAGGGGGGGAAGGAGACAGGGAGGGAGAGAAAGGGGCCAGGGAGGGAGAGAACGGGGACAGGGAGGGAGAGGAGGGAGAGAAAGGGGCCAGGGAGGGAGAGAAAGGGGCCAGGGAGGGAGAGAAAGGGGCCAGGGAGGGGGGGAAGGAGCCAGGGAGGGAGAGAAAGGGGCCAGGGAGGGAGAGAAAGGGGCCAGGGAGGGAGAGAACGGGGCCAGGGAGGGAGAGGAGGGAGAGAACGGGGCCAGGGAGGGAGAGAACGGGGCCAGGGAGGGAGAGGAGGGAGAGAAAGGGGCCAGGGAGGGAGAGAAAGGGGCCAGGGAGGGAGAGAAAGGGAGAGAAAGGGGCCAGGGAGAGAGAGAAAGGGGCCAGGGAGGGAGAGGAGGGAGAGAAAGGAGCCAGGGAGGGAGAGAAAGGGGCCAGGGAGGGAAATGGGCCAGGGAGGGAGAGAAAGGGGCCAGGGAGGGAGATAATGGGGCCAGGGAGGGAGAGAACGGGGCCAGGGAGGGAGAGAAAGGGGCCAAGGAGTGAGAGAACGGGGCCAGGGAGGGAGAGGAGGGAGAGAAAGGGGCCAGGGAGGGAGAGAAAGGGGCCAGGGAGGGAGAGAAAGGGGCCAGGGAGGGAGAGGAGGGAGAGAAAGGGGCCAGGGAGGGAGAGAAAGGGGCCAGGGAGGGAGAGGAGGGAGAGAACGGGGCCAGGGAGGGAGAGGAGGGAGAGAAAGGGGCCAGAGAGGGAGAGAAAGGGGCCAGGGAGGGAGAGAAAGGGGCCAGGGAGGGAGAGAAAGGGGCCAGGGAGGGAGAGAAAGGGGCCAGGGAGGGAGAGGAGGGAGAGAAAGGGGCCAGGGAGGGAGAGAACGGGGCCAGGGAGGGAGAGAAAGGGGCCAGGGAGGGAGAGAAAGGGGCCAGGGAGGGAGAGGAGGGAGAGAAAGGGGCCAGGGAGGGAGAGAACGGGGCCAGGGAGGGAGAGAAAGGGGCCAGGGAGGGAGAGGAGGGAGAGAAAGGGGCCAGGGAGGGAGAGGAGGGAGAGAAAGGGGCCAGGGAGGGAGAGGAGGGAGAGCGAGGTGGAAGGATGAAGGAATGTGTGGGTAAGTCAACAATCCTGAACACAGACCTTTTGTGTTTTGGAGAAAGCCTCATCATTGATGCTATCAGGCATTCTGTTTCTACTTTGGCGACTGGGGGATGGGTTTTGTCTTTGTAATACAGATCATTTAACTTTGTGTGGTGAGAGGCGTATCGATGTAGGATGTAGAGGAGGTGGATTCGCAGTAGATTTGTCTACTTACACCGAAGCTTTGACTCCTTGTCCCCCTTGACACTGAACTGTGAGACTCCCTCAATGAATTCTGATGGGGGAAGAGATGGTTTAGAGTTAGACTTTCTTTGACTTCTTATACTGTTACTAGCCTACGCAATACTTTTATAAATCGGAGTGATCAAATGCACTACTTATGCATTCATAAATTCAATCAAAATCTCATCAGCAGACTACTGCAATCGATACTTAGGGCTAGATTCAATCAGTACGCCCCTTTTACGCTATGCACCTTTTAAAGGCAATGTTTTTGCAGAGGCCGCATTCACGGTAAACGATGCATATGTCGGCTGAATCGGAAATTATCTTTAAATGTCAATCGTGCTATATCCGGATGGAATCTAGGCTATCTAGTTCTGACTGTCCTATGTTATTCAGTGTTACTGCTGCCTCTGCAGGTACCGTTAGGCAGAGAGAAACACTGGTCTAAACCAGTCCAGGCCAAAGTCCCAACTTCTCTCCCTGGTCATCAAGATCCTTTTAATACTGTTCATCATGCAATGTGATTAAAGGCACAATGCAGCCGTTTTATATCAAATATCAAATCATTTCTGGGTAACAATTAAGTACCTTACAGTAATAGATTTCCATTACAATTAGCAAAAATAGCTTTTTTAGCAAAAAAACTATTTCTCTAGTAAGATTCTTGCTAGGACTGTCTGGAAGTGGTCAGAGCGGGGAGGGGAAAACGGAAAAATAGCTGTTATTGGCAGAGAGGTTTGGAACTCTCTTTGTTATTGGTCTATTAACCAATTTACTGCATGGTGATGTCACCATGGAAAGCTGAAACTCCTGCCCATGGAAACCTGCTGATTAGAAGGTCCGGTGTTTTCAACCAGCAACTATCAGGAAGCATGATCAATGAGTTAGCCAGCTAACTTTCATGAACGACCAGAAATAAATATAGATTTTCTCGTTAATTAAGAAAGCTAAACTTAGGTGTGTGTTTGGTTGTTGAGTCAATGAGACAATGCCCATACCAAGCTTATCTTTCTAAAATAATAAAAAGCTATTTCAGACATTTTAGGCAAGTTATCTGGACAGCTCATTGATCCTGGTTTGTCGTATACACCTCTAGTGTAGGCCAGCCTGTACTTTGCTGGGACATTCTCAGACAGGAGGACAATAGACCTGTTTACCAACACTGACGTCCCTGATATTATTAGCCTTGATTTCAGCAAATGAGCTTCAATCCAAAGACATTGTTGGGCCCAAGCACTTATTCACCAGTAAAAATTGTCATGCACAATGGAGAAGGAAAAGGCACGAACAGATCTGGGACCAGGCTACTCTTGCACTCTGGCTTACCCTTGAAGTCCACCTCTCCATTTCCATCTGTGTCGAAGATGTCGATGACCCTCTGGACCAGCGGGTTCTGCTGGAGTTCAGGCAGGGACATGAACTCCTCCACGCTGAGAGACCCAGAGTTATCTAGGTCCAGTTTCTTAAACCTCTTTCCCAGCCGCTTAATCTCATCAGCATCGACTGGAGGGGACAGAGAGAGAGAGAGAGAGAGAGAGAGAGAGAGAGAGAGAGAGAGAGAGAGAGAGAGAGAGAGAGAGAGAGAGAGAGAGAGAGAGAGAGAGAGAGAGAGAGAGAGAGAGAGAGAGAGAGAGAGAGAGAGAGAGAGAGAGAGAGAGAGAGAGAGAGAGAGAGAGAGAGAGAGAGAGAGAGAGAGAGAGAGAGAGAGAGAGAGAGAGAGAGAGAGAGAGAGAGAGAGAGAGAGAGAGAGAGAGAGAGGTTACATTTTACATTTTGGTAATTATTTAGCAGACGCTCTTATCCAGAGCGACTTCCAGTCAATGTATTTAACCAATGTAGGCAAGACAACCACATCCAGTATCACAGTCATTGCAAGTAAAAACCTTCCTCCATAAAGCAGCTGTCAGCTCACCTAGTTCTCCTGGAATATAGACATGCAACACATTAACACATACATGGGTAAATCTATGCAGGTAGGCACCCAGCAATCCCAGTGCCTACACACACATAATGTGGTCTAATACCGGTATGTAGGCGAGGACTACTCTCTTCCTCCCCACCTACACTGACCTGATACAGTAACAGACCTGATACAGTAACAGACCTGGTACAGTAACAGACCTGATACAGTAACAGACCTGATTCAGTAACAGACCTGATACAGTAACAGACCTGATACAGTAACAGACCTGGTACAGTAACAGACCTGATACAGTAACAGACCTGATACAGTAACAGACCTGGTACAGTAACAGACCTGGTACAGTAACAGACCTGATACAGTAACATACCTGGTACAGTAACAGACCTGATACAGTAACAGACCTGGTACAGTAACAGACCTGGTACAGTAACATACCTGATACAGTAACAGACCTGGTACAGTAACAGACCTGATACAGTAACAGACCTGGTACAGTAACAGACCTGGTACAGTAACAGACCTGATACAGTAACAGACCTGGTACAGTAACAGACCTGGTACAGTAACAGACCTGATACAGTAACAGACCTGGTACAGTAACATACCTGATACAGTAACAGACCTGATACAGTAACAGACCTGGTACAGTAACAGACCTGGTACAGTAACAGACCTGATACAGTAACAGACCTGGTACAGTAACAGACCTGGTACAGTAACAAACCTGATACAGTAACAGTGCCTTTAAAACACCGGCGGGGAAAAAACCCCACAAAGATCAAGTTAACTACACAAACATTGCCTGAAATCTTCCAGTTCAGTGAACTTACATCTGTTGTTGGCCGTGTTGATGCCGGTAGAATAAACAGCTCTACCCGTCCCCGTCCCAGAGGAGAGCTTGTTGCCCTGAGCCTTGTGAACTCCTGCCATTACAGAGAGTACTGATCCCACCTAGTTTCTGTTGTCCCCTCTCACACAATAGCATGGAGTATGCTCAGGAATAACATAGATACTAACTACAGTATAAGCTTATTCAGACACGCCATGATCACGTGAACCGATCTACTGTCCCCCCCCCCCGCCCCAATACTACTCTAAACTGTGTAACCAATAGTCAGACATAACTATTCATCTATAGACAAACCTAACAGAATGGAGAGAGAGAGGAGGTAGTGAACAGAGAGAGAAGGTGAAATGAAGAGGAACAGAAAAAGGAGAGAGAGTACAGAGAGACTTAGCTGTTGCAGAAAGCACGACTATGAGCCAGAGAGAAATGGAATGAGTGTGAGAGAGAGGGAGAGAGAGATGTGTGTGTGTGCGTTTTGGGTTGGACGATGCCATCATTCATTAGCCTGATGACTAAACAGAAGATAGAGGGATGACTTTGAATGGTAGACGAGTATAGAGACAGCAGTTGCTGCAGGAACTCCATAGCCAGATTTCCGGGGAACAAATCTGCCTTGTGCCATCTGTCTCTCACTTTTTTTTTCTTAGAGGAGGATATATTGACACAATGTACTAACTTACATTTGTTTAGGCCTAATGAAAGTGGTTAACTAGATTGCAGTACACAGATAACGTACATTATTCTATGATATTTCTATGTCAGGCTGACACCCCTATTAGGTGACATCATGTGTTTGAGTCACGCTGACACCACTATTAGGTGACATCATGTGTTTGAGTCATACTGACACCACTATTAGGTGACATGTGTTTGAGTCATACTGACACCACTATTAGGTGACATGTGTTTGAGTCACGCTAACACCACTATTAGGTGACATCATGTGTTTGAGTCACGCTGACACCACTATTAGGTGACATCATGTGTTTGAGTCACGCTGACACCACTATTAGGTGACATCATGTGTTTGAGTCACACTGACACCACTATTAGGTGACATCATGTGTTTGAGTCACACTGACACCACTATTAGGTGACATGTGTTTGAGTCACGCTGACACCACTATTAGGTGACATGTGTTTGAGTCACGCTGACACCACTATTAGGTTACATGTGTTTGAGTCACGCTGACACCACTATTAGGTGACATCATGTGTTTGAGTCACACTGACACCACTATTAGGTGACATGTGTTTGAGTCACGCTGACACCACTATTAGGTGACATAATGTGTTTGAGTCACACTGACACCACTATTAGGTGACATAATGTGTTTGAGTCACACTGACACCACTATTAGGTGACATCATGTGTTTGAGTCATGCTGACACCACTATTAGGTGACATGTGTTTGAGTCACGCTGACACCACTATTAGGTGACATGTGTTTGAGTCACGCTGACACCACTATTAGGTGACATCATGTGTTGAAGTCACGCTGACACCACTATTAGGTGACATGTGTTTGAGTCAAGCTGACACCACTATTAGGTGACATGTGTTTGAGTCACGCTGACACCACTATTAGGTGACATCATGTGTTTGAGTCACGCCGACACCACTATTAGGTGACATCATGTGTTTGAGTCACACTGACACCACTATTAGGTGACATGTGTTTGAGTCACACTGACACCACTATTAGGTGACATGTGTTTGAGTCACGCTGACACCACTATTAGGTGACATAATGTGTTTGAGTCACACTGACACCACTATTAGGTGACATGTGTTTGAGTCACGCTGACACCACTATTAGGTGACATGTGTTTGAGTCACACTGACACCACTATTAGGTGACATCATGTGTTTGAGTCACGCTGACACCACTATTAGGTGACATCATGTGTTTGAGTCACGCTGACACCACTATTAGGTGACATCATGTGTTTGAGTCACGCTGACACCACTATTAGGTGACATGATGTGTTTGAGTCACGCTGACACCACTATTAGGTGACATAATGTGTTTGAGTCATACTGACACCACTATTAGGTGACATGATGTGTTTGAGTCATGCTGACACCACTATTAGGTGACATGTGTTTGAGTCATACTGACACCACTATTAGGTGACATCATGTGTTTGAGTCACGCTGACACCACTATTAGGTGACATATGTTTGAGTCAGGCTGACACCACTATTAGGTGACATCATGTGTTTGAGTCACGCTGACACCACTATTAGGTGACATCATGTGTTTGAGTCACGCTGACACCACTATTAGGTGACATCATGTGTTTGAGTTTGGCTGACACCACTATTAGGTGACATCATGTGTTTGAGTTCAACTGACACCACTATGGTGGTGACATAGCTGTGCAGCATACTGCTGGGATGTACACACAACACATCCTTATCACTGAAAAGTCCTGTTCAAGGGTGGTTGATTACAGCACAACCTGTACTAGGAGTAGGAGACTGGACTGTTGGTTAAAATCTGTACTAGGAGTAGGAGACTGGACTGTTGGTTAAATCTGTACTAGGAGTAGGAGACTGGACTGTTGGTTAAAGCCTGTACTAGGAGTAGGAGACTGTACTGTTGGTTAAATCTGTACTAGGAGTAGGAGACTGTACTGTTGGTTAAATCTGTACTAGGAGTAGGAGACTGGACTGTTGGTTAAAGCCTGTACTAGGAGTAGGAGACTGTACTGTTGGTTAAATCTGTACTAGGAGTAGGAGACTGGACTGTTGGTTAAATCTGTACTAGGAGTAGGAGACTGGACTGTTGGTTAAAATCTGTACTAGGAGTAGGAGACTGGACTGTTGGTTAAAGCCTGTACTAGGAGTAGGAGACTGTACTGTTGGTTAAATCTGTACTAGGAGTAGGAGACTGGACTGTTGGTTAAAGCCTGTACTAGGAGTAGGAGACTGTACTGTTGGTTAAAATCTGTACTAGGAGTAGGAGACTGTACTGTTGGTTAAAATCTGTACTAGGAGTAGGAGACTGGACTGTTGGTTAAAGCCTGTACTAGGAGTAGGAGACTGGACTGTTGGTTAAAATCTGGAGTAGGAGTAGGAGACTGGACTGTTGGTTAAAGTCTGGAGTAGGAGTAGGAGACTGGACTGTTGGTTAAAGTCAGACAATGTGTTTGAGGCCATCAGTATGAGCAAGCATAACAGAGTTGTTGTCCTCTGTAGCTCAGTTGGTAGAGCATGGCACTTGCATCGCTAAGATAGTTGGATTGATTCCCGCTGGGGCCACCCACACGAAAATGTATGCACGCATGACTGTAAGTCCCTTTGGATAAAAGCATCTGCTGAATGTTGTTGGCCTAAATAGCATATATTATATTAGTTGGATTGGTAACCTCACTCCTCAGCTTGAAATGTCTCCACTCCACTAGAATCATTACTCTTCAATAGTGTGATTGGCTAAGAGACGTTGTCAAGAGGTTGGTCACCTGTGTTAGTGAGGGAGAGAGACGATCTATGGTTCGAGCACAGTGAGAGACAGGGGATGAAGCTATACTGTGATGTCTGATGGACAAGACAAGACGTAGAATCGCTCATCTTGATCATCTACCTTATTTACATTGAACATGCAGAAGCCCTTACTGAAATGCTGTCCACATTTAGAATAGTCTCATTGAGATATGCTCCTGCTGGGAGGGACTTCCTCCTTAGTGACTGAGATGGAGATGATTATGATAATCTCATATAGCTAGATACTCCACACAGCAGAAAGAGACCATTTGTTCATCAATACTGGATGCACTCTTAACTGTGTTACTAGGCAACAGGAACCTGCTGCTAGCCCCCAAAACCACACACACAGACATGAGCGCACAGAGACACACACACAGACATAAATAGACATATACGCTGGACATTTGACCGGCAGCATTTAAAATGTACCGGACCCATATGCATTGGGGGAGTAACCTGATGAGGGCGTCCACCCACGGTGCTCAGAATGACAGAAATCACATTTAGATGACGGTAATTCATATTAACAGAACATGCAAGTCGAGGACGCAACGATGTGCGGTCCTTCTTACCTAACTCTGATCCGCACTTTGAAGATGTTAAGAGTAACTGTCCACATTTACTTTTCCTCAGCCAACAAGATGAGTAACGAACACCAAAATCACTAGCCTATCAATCTACTGTCCCCCAGAGTAGAAACCTAGTGGTTGAGAGTGTTGGGCCAGTAACTAAAAGGTCGCTGGTTTGAATCCCCGAGCCGACTAGGATAGAAATCTGCCGATGTGCCCTTGAGCAAGGCACTTCATCTTAATTGCGCCTGTATTTCTAAACTAACTGGGGGATGATAGATCCCAAATTCATTGAGATGTTTTCTTCTTGTCCTGGACAATTGGACGGGAGCCAATTTTATTTATCGGCTTTTCTATTATTATTATTATTATTTTATTTTTTTTAATCGGCCAAAAGCCGGCTATTACTGGTTAACAGAAACCCTGGAATGCACGTACACACACACTCCCAGATACACGCAGGCGCATGCACACACACAGCTCCTTTCATTTTTCAGAGAAGAAAAAAACAGTTGCACAATGGGCAATCAAATGAGCATTGAAGCAGTGCATTCATCTCACCACACAGAGAGATAACATCATGGGTTTTGTCGATTAGGGACCCGTGTGTCTGTGTCTTTGTGTGCGTTGAGTGAGTGCATGCCTGTACTTTTAAAATGGGCAACCAAGATGATAGTGGACGGACAGCAGCATGTAAAGCTGCCTACAGGGATTCTGTTGTTCAGCAAACTCTACGCTAAATCTATGTATGGATTTCGCCATTCATACTGCTACCAGACTGCTAGTAATGTCTCCAAATTAATTGGACTGTAGGCTACATCATTTAGCAGAACAGTTGTAATACAATAGTTTAAGAATAGGTCTTGCTACGGGAGTGGTTGTCCTGTCCTCCTTATAAACCGACGGCGAGCGAGAAGACTGCCTCTTCCATCAATCCTATTAGCCAACGTTCAACGACCTAAGATCACGGTTATCATGCGAGTAAACTTCCTCTTCCATCAATCCTATTAGCCAATGTTCAACGACCTAAGATCACGGTTATCATGCGAGTAAACTTCCTCTTCCATCAATCCTATTAGCCAATGTTCAACGACCTAAGATCACGGTTATCATGCGAGTAAACTGCCTCTTCCATCAATCCTATTAGCCAATGTTCAACGACCTAAGATCACGGTTATCATGCGAGTAAACTGCCTCTTCCATCAATCCTATTAGCCAATGTTCAACGACCTAAGATCACGGTTATCATGCAAGTAAACTTCCTCTTCCATCAATCCTATTAGCCAATGTTCAACGACCTAAGATCACGGTTATCATGCGAGTAAACTTCCTCTTCCATCAGTCCTATTAGCCAATGTTCAACGGCCTAAGATCACGGTTATCATGCGAGTAAACTGCCTCTTCCATCAATCCTATTAGCCAATGTTCAACGACCTAAGATCACGGTTATCATGCGAGTAAACTGCCTCTTCCATCAATCCTATTAGCCAATGTTCAACGACCTAAGATCACGGTTATCATGCGAGTAAACTTCCTCTTCCATCAATCCTATTAGCCTACGTTCAACGACCTAAGATCACGGTTATCATGCGAGTAAACTGCCTCTTCCATCAATCCTATTAGCCTACGTTCAACGACCTAAGATCACGGTTATCCTACCAACGGGACATTAAAAACTGTAATATCTTGTGTTTCACCGAGTCGTGGCTGAACGACGACATGGACAACATACAGCTGACGGGCTATACGCTACATCGGCAGCATAGAATGGCTGACTCCGGTAAGACAAGGGGTGGCGGTCTGTGTATATTTTGTAAACAACAGCTGGTGCATAAAATCTAATACTAAGGAAGTCTTGAGGTTTTGCTCGCCTGAGGTAGAGTCTCTCATGATAAGCTGTAGACCACACTATTTACTAAGAGAGTTTTCATCTACAGTGAGGGAAAAAAGTATTTGATCCCCTTCTGATTTTGTACGTTTGCCCACTGACAAAGAAATGATCAGTCTATAATTTTAAAGGTAGGTTTATTTGAACAGTGAGAGACAGAATAACAACAAAAAAATCCAGAAAAACGCATGTCAAAAATGTTATAAATTGATTTGCATTTTAATGAGGGAAATAAGTATTTGACCCCCTCTCAATCAGAAAGATTTCTGGCTCCCAGGTGTCTTTTATACAGGTAACGAGCTGAGATTAGGAGCACACTCTTAAAGGGAGTGCTCCTAATCTCAGCTTGTTACCTGTATAAAAGACACCTGTCCACAGAAGCAATCAATCAATCAGATTCCAAACTATCCACTATGGCCAAGACCAAAGAGCTCTCCAACGATGTCAGGGACAAGATTGTAGACCTACACAAGGCTGGAATGGGCTACAAGACCATCGCCAAGCAGCTTGGTGAGAAGGTGACAACAGTTGGTGCGATTATTCGCAAATGGAAGAAACACAAAAGAACGTTCAATCTCCCTCAGCCTGGGGCTCCATGCAAGATCTCACCTCGTGGAGTTGCAATGATCATGAGAACGGTGAGGAATCAGCCCAGAACTACACGGGAGGATCTTGTCAATGACCTCAAGGCAGCTGGGACCATAGTCACCAAGAAAACAATTGGTAACACACTACGCCGTGAAGGACTGAAATCCTGCAGCGCCCGCAAGGTCCCCCTGCTCAAGAAAGCACATATACAGGGCCGTCTGAAGTTTGCCAATGAAACATCTGAATGATTCAGAGGAGAACTGGGTGAAAGTGTTGTGGTCAGATGAGACCATAATCGAGGTGGAAACATTATGCTTTGGGGGTGTTTTTCTGCTAAGGGGACAGGAGAACTTCACCGCATCAAAGGGACGATGGACCAGACCTTAATCCCATAGAAAATCTGTGGAGGGAGCTGAAGTTTCGAGTTGCCAAACGTCAGCCTTGAAACCTTAATGACTTGGAGAAGATCTGCAAAGAGGAGTGGAACAAAATCCCTCCTGAGATGTGTGCAAACCTGGTGGCCAACTACAAGAAACGTCTGACCTCTGTGATTGCCAACAAGGGTTTTGCCACCAAGTACTAAGTCATGTTTTGCAGAGGGGTCAAATACTTACAGTGGGGGAAAAAAGTATTTAGTCAGCCACCAATTGTGCAAGTTCTCCCACTTAAAAAGATGAGAGAGGCCTGTAATTTTTTTCATAGGTACACGTCAATTATGACAGACAAATTGAGAGAAAAAATTTCCAGAAAATCACATTGTAGGATTTTTAATGAATTTATTTGCAAATATGGTGGAAAATAAGTATTTGGTCACCTACAAACAAGCAAGATTTCTGGCTCTCACAGACCTGTAACTTCTTCTTTAAGAGGCTCCTCTGTCCTCCACTCGTTACCTGTATTAATGGCACCTGTTTGAACTTGTTATCAGTATAAAAGACACCTGTCCACAACCTCAAACAGTCACACTCCAAACTCCACTATGGCCAAGACCAAAGAGCTGTCAAAGGACACCAGAAACAAAATTGTAGACCTGCACCAGGCTGGGAAGACTGAATCTGCAATAGGTAAGCAGCTTGGTTTGAAGAAATCAACTGTGGGAGCAATTATTAGGAAATGGAAGACATACAAGACCACTGATAATCTCCCTCGATCTGGGGCTCCACGCAAAATCTCACCCCGTGGGGTCAAAATGATCACAAGAACGGTGAGCAAAAATCCCAGAACCACACGGGGGGACCTAGTGAATGACCTGCAGAGAGCTGGGACCAAAGTAACAAAGCCTACCATCAGTAACACACTACGCCGCCAGGGACTCAAATCCTGCAGTGCCAGACGTGTCCCCCTGCTTAACCCAGCACATGTCCAGGCCCGTCTGAAGTTTGCTAGAGTGCATTTGGATGATCCAGAAGAGGATTGGGAGAATATCATATGGTCAGATGAAACCAAAATGGAACTTCTTGGTAAAAACTCAACTCGTCGTGTTTGGAGGACAAGGAATGCTGAGTTGCATCCAAAGAACACCATACCTACTGTGAAGCATGGGGGTGGAAACATCATGCTTTGGGGCTGTTTTTCTGCAAAGGGACCAGGACGACTGATCCGTGTAAAGGAAAGAATGAATGGGGCCATGTATCGTGAGATTTTGAGTGAAAACCTCCTTCCATCAGCAAGGGCATTGAAGATGAAACGTGGCTGGGTCTTTCAGCATGACAATGATCCCAAACACACCGCCCGGGCAACGAAGGAGTGGCTTCGTAAGAAGCATTTCAAGGTCCTGGAGTGGCCTAGCCAGTCTCCAGATCTCAACCCCATAGAAAATCTTTGGAGGGAGGGAGTTGAAAGTCCGTGATGCCCAGCGACAGCCCCAAAACATCACTGCTCTAGAGGAGATCTGCATGGAGGAATGGGCCAAAATACCAGCAACAGTGTGTGAAAACCTTGAGAAGACTTACAGAAAACGTTTGACCTGTGTCATTGCCAACAAAGGGTATATAACAAAGTATTGAGAAACTTTTGTTATTGACCAAATACTTATTTTCCACCATAACTTGCAAATAAATTCATAAAAAATCCTACAATGTGATTTTCTGGATATTTTTTTCTCATTTTGTCTGTCATAGTTGATGTGTACCTATGATGAAAATTACAGGCCTCTCTCATCTTTTTAAGTGGGAGAACTTGCACAATTGGTGGCTGACTAAATACTTTTTTCCCCCATTGTATTTCCCTCATTAAAATGCAAATCAATTTATAAAATTTTTGACATGCGTTTTTCTGGATTTCTTTGTTGTTATTCTGTATCTCACTGTTCAAATAAACCTACCATTAAAATTATAGACTGATCATGTCTTTGTCAGTGGGCAAATGTACAATATCAGCAGGGGATCAAATACTTTTTTCCCTAACTGTATATTTTTCGTAGCTATCTATTTACCACCACAGACCGATGCAGGCACTAAGATTGCACTCAATGAGCTGTATAAGGCCATAAGTAAACAGGAAAACGCTCATCCAGAGGCAGCGCTCCTAGTGGCCGGGACTTTAATGCAGGGAAACTTAAATCCGTTCTACCTCATTTCTACCAGCATGTTAAATGTGCAACCAGAGGGGAAAAAACTCTAGACCACCTTTACTCCACACACAGAGATGCGTACAAAGCTCTCCCTCGCCCTCCATTTGGCAAATCTGACCATAACTATATCCTCCTGATTCCTGCTTATAACCAAAAACTAAAGCAGGAAGCACCAGTGACTCGATTAATAAGGAAGTGGTCAGATGACGCAGATGCTAAGCTACAGGACTGTTTTGCTAGCACAGACTGGAATATGTTCCGGGATTCTTCCGATAGCATTGAGGAGTACACCACATCAATCACTGGCTTCATCAATAAGTGCATCGATGACGTCGTCCCCACAGTGACCGTACGTACATACCCCAACCAGAAGCCATGGATTACAGGCAACATCCGCACTGAGCTAAAGGGTAGAGCTGCCACTTTCAAGGAGCGGGACTCTAACCCGGACGCTTATAAGAAATCCCGCTATGCCCTCCGACGAACCATCAAACAGGCAATGAGTCAATACAGGACTAAGATTGAATCGTACTACACCGGCTCTGACGCTCGTCGGATGTGGCAGGGCTTGAAAACTATTAAAGACTACAAAGGGAAGCACAGCCACGAGCTGCCCAGTGACACAAGCTTACCAGACGAGCTAAATCACTTCTATGCTCGCTTTGAGGCAAGCAACACTGAAGCATGCATGAGAGCATCAGCTGTTCCGGATGACTATGTGATCACGCTCTCTGTAGCCGATGTGAGTAAGACTTTTAAGCAGGTCAACATTCACAAGGCCGCAGGGCCAGACGGATTACCAGGACGTGTACTCCGAGCATGCGCTGACCAATTTTCAACATGTCCCTGACTGAGTCTGTAATACCAACATGTTTCAAGCAGACCACCATAGTCCCTGTGCCCAAGAACACTAAGGTAACCTGCCTAAATGACGACCGACCTGTAGCACTCACGTCTGTAGCCATGAAGTGCTTTGAAAGGCTGGTCATGGCTCACATCAACACCATTATCCCAGAAACCCTAGACCCACTCCAATTTGCATACCGCCCCAACAGATCCATAGATGATGCCATCTCTATTGCACTCCACACTGCCCTTTCCCACCTGGACAAGAGGAACACCTACGTGAGAATGCTATTCATTGACTACAGCTCAGCGTTCAACACCATAGTGCCCTCAAAGCTCATCACTAAGCTAAGGACCCTGGGACTAAACACCTCCCTCTGCAACTGGATCCTGGACTTCCTGACGGGCCGCCCCCAGGTGGTAAGGGTAGGTAACAACACATCTGCCATGCTGATCCTCAACATGGGGGCCCCTCAGGGGTGCGTACTCAGTCCCCTCCTGTACTCCCTGTTCACCCATGACTGCATGGCCAGGCACAACTCCAACACCATCATTAAGTTTGCTGATGACACAACAGTGCTAGGCCTGATCACCGACAATGATGAGACAGCCTATAGGGAGGAGTCAGAGATCTGGCAGTGTGATGCCAGGACAACAACCTCTCCCTCAACGTGATCAAGACAAAGGAGATGATTGTGGACTACAGGAAAAAAAGAGGACTGAGCACGCCCCCATTCTCATCGACGGGGCTGTAGTGGACCAGGTTGAGAGCTTCAAGTTCCTTGGTGTCCACATCACCAACAAACTATCATGGTCCAAACACACCAAGAAAGTCGTGAAGAGGCCTATTCCCCTTCAGGAGACTGAAAAGATTTGGCATGGGTCCTCAGATCCTCCAAAAGTTCTACAGCTGTACCATCGAGAGCATCCTGACTGGTTGCATCACCGCCTTGTATGGCAACTGCTCGGCCTCCGACCGCAAGGCACTACAGAGGGTAGTGCGTACGGCCCAGTACATCACTGGGGCCAAGCTTCCTGCCATCCAGAACCTCTATACCAGGCGGTGTCAGAGGAAGGCCCTAAAAATTATCAAAGACTCCAGCCACCCTAGTCATAGACTGTTCTCTCTGCTAACGCACAGCAAGCGGTACCGGAGCGCCAAGTCTAGGTCCAAAAGGCTTCTTAACAGCTTCTACCCCCAAGCCATAAGACTCCTGAACAGCTAATCATGGCTACCCGGACTATTTGCATTGCCCCCCCCACCCCACCCCCACCCCCTCTTTTACGCTGCTGCTACTCTGTTTAGTATTTATGCATAGTCACTTTAACTCTACCCACATGTACATATTACCTCTCACCTCAATGACCTTGACTAACCGGTGCCCCCGCACATTGACTCTGTACCGGTACCCCCTGTATATAACCTCCCTACTGTTATCACACATTGGCTCTGTACCGGTACCCCCTGTATATAGCCTCCCTACTGTTATTACACATTGACTCTGTACCGGTACCCCCTGTATATAGCCTCCCTACTGTTATTACACATTGACTCTGTACCGGTACCCCCTGTATATATAGCCTCCCTACTGTTATTACACATTGACTCTGTACCGGTACCCCCTGTATATAGCCTCCCTACTGTTATTACACATTGACTCTGTACCGGTACCCCATGTATATAGCCTCCCTACTGTTATTACACATTGTCTCTGTACCGGTACCCCCTGTATATAGCCTCCCTACTGTTATTACACATTGACTCTGTACCGGTACCCCATGTATATAACCTCCCTACTGTTATTACACATTGACTCTGTACCGGTACCCCCTGTATATAGCCTCCCTACTGTTATTACACATTGACTCTGTACCGGTACCCCCTGTATATAGCCTCCCTACTGTTATTACACATTGACTCTGTACCGGTACCCCCTGTATATAACCTCCCTACTATTATTGTTTTTACTGCCGCCCTTTAATTATTTGCTTTTTTTTTTTTTTTCTTAAAAACTGCATTGATGAGCTCGTAAGTAAGCATTTCACTGTAATGTCTACACCTGTTGTATTCGGCGCATGTGGCAAATAAAAATTGATTTGATTTGATTGTAATGGAACCTCTCTCTCACCCGTATCTACCCCCCACCTCTCTGATTCAGAGGGGTTGGGTTAAATGCGGAAGACACATTTCATTTGAATGCATTCAGTTGTACAACTGACTAGATATCCCCCTTTCCCATTCCTTTCCAGTGTGTGGAGGGGTTAGGGGTGAATCTGGTTGATCTACTATCTGACCGCTCAGGTCCACACTGAAGGCATCTGGTTTAATGAACCGTGTGTGTGTGTGTGTGTGTATCGCAGGCTGAGAGATGGAGACACGGTTCAGTATTTATAGCAGAGTGGTCATGAGAAAACCCCTCCTCCCCTCCCTATCCCTCCCCTCCCTATCCCTCCCCTCGACAACCATTGCTCTGGCTCTGGGAAACCCCTAGCAACAAGGAACTCCAACAAGCAGGCCTTGGTTATTTTGGGAGGCTGCAGACAGGCACTGGCTGCTGCTAGTGCTGTGTGTGTGTGCGTGTGTGCTCGTGTGTGTGTGCGCGTATGAGTGTGTCTCATTAGGGGTGGAGCATGGGCTGTGGGGAGAGGGAGGGGGCGGGTCCTTGCGAAGCTGGTAATATCCCAGACTGGTGAAGTCCTCCCTCGGGCTCGCCAAGGGTCAGGGTCACACACCTGTTTATTCTTTGTCTCCCACGGCAACTACTGTTGGGCAGCCTGCTTGTCCCTGTGTGTGTCCCTGAGTCTCCCTGAGTCTCCCTGAGTCTCCCTGTGTGTCCCTGAGCCTCCCTGTGTGTCCCTGAGTCTCCCTGTGTGTCCCTGAGTCTCCCTGTGTGTCCCTGAGCCTCCCTGTGTGTCCCTGAGCCTCCCTGTGTGTCCCTGAGCCTCCCTGTGTGTCCCTGAGTCTCCCTGTGTGTCCCTGAGTCTCCCTGTGTGTCCCTGAGTCTCCCTGTGTGTCCCTGAGTCTCCCTGTGTGTCCCTGAGTCTCCATGAGTCTCCCTGTGTGTCCCTGAGTCTCCATGAGTCTCCCTGTGTGTCCCTGAGTCTCCATGAGTCTCCCTGTGTGTCCCTGAGTCTCCCTGTGTGTCCCTGAGTCTCCCTGAGTCTCCATGAGTCTCCCTGTGTGTCCCTGAGTCTCCCTGTGTGTCCCTGAGTCTCCCTGTGTGTCCCTGAGTTTCCCTGAGTCTCCCCTGGCTCCAGCAGAAAGCCTGGGGGAACTCCTCTGTGTTGTGTTAGTCTAATCTATATATGCTGTCTTTTTGTTGGGTTGCATTTGAGCGTATGAAGTTCTATCATAATGTTGGATAGTCTGAGGAAATATGTACCAAAAGCAAGCTCAGACAAGCAAAAGCAGGAGAGGGCAGAGAGGGGAGGTGAGTGAGAAGAGTTTCATTTTCTGATGTTGATGCCTGACTAAGAATGGCAGTTAGTTAGTAAATCAAAGATACTTACAATGTGAGCACATTTCCAGGGGGTAACTTGCCTCATTTCCCTAAAGAGGAGAAACAGGACACAATAGGTGAGAAATACAGGAGACAGAGGTGAGAAATACAGGAGGCAGAGGTGAGACATACAGGAGACAGAGGTGAGAAATACAGGAGGCAGAGGTGAGAAATGAAATACAGGAGACAGAGGTGAGAAATACAGGAGACAGAGGTGAGAAATACAGGAGACAGAGGTGAGAAATACAGGAGACAGAGGTGAGAAATACAGGAGTCAGAGGTGAGACATACTGGAGACAGAGGTGACAAATACAGGAGGCAGAGGTGAGACATACCGGAGACAGAGGTGAGAAATACAGGAGGCAGAGGTGAGACATACCGGAGACAGAGGTGAGACATACAGGAGACAGAGGTGAGACATACAGGAGACAGAGGTGAGACATACAGGAGACAGAGGTGAGACATACAGGAGACAGAGGTGAGAAATACAGGAGACAGAGGCGAGACATGTTCACATTATGAAACAGAAATACTGGTCAAAACATGGGAAACCCAGGGGATAAATTCTTCCTGATGTAATTATTTTCAGGTCTTTCAGACCGTACTGCAGAGGCTCTACTGCTAGCCTTTTCCAGTGCTACTATCTCAAAATGGAGGTTAATACACATCCTTGTAATTGCAGTTCAACCCTCCCAGGGACTGGAGCTACAACATGGGGTCGTGTTCATAAGGGCTAAAACAGAAAAACGAAAATGAGCATTTCTTATCATTCATTATATTAGCATTTCCATCAATATGCGACCGCTACAACTCAGTGACATCCGTTAACCAAACCCAACAGACACCCGATGTAGACCTCATTTACATATCACGCAATGGCCTGTCTCGTTAATATGGGGATGACTCAGGCAGATGGATGACATCATGATGAACTAATCTCTCATGGTTGTGTTAGTAGGTCGAAAGTGGGCTAAAGACAACAAGCAAGCAAGCTAGTAATAAATGACATGCCAATTAGCAGACACTTTTATCCAAAGCGACTTACAGTCATTTGTGCATACATTTTACGTATGGGTGGTCCCGGGAATCGAATCCAAAATCAAGCGCCATACTCCACAAACTGAGCCATCAAATTAAAATCAAAGTTTATTGGTCACGTACACAGTTTTGCAGATGTTATCGCAGGTGCAGCGAAATGCTTATGTGCAGTAATATCTAGCAATACAATAACAATACACACATAATTCAGGAGATTACAGCTTTGAGTCGTCTTGGGTATGTCTGTATCAGCTTTGCACGTCTGGATTTGGGGATTTTCTTCCATTCTTCCTTGCAGATTTTCTCAAGCTCTGTTAAGTTAGATGGGGAGCGGCGGTGAACAGCAATCTTCAAGTCTTTCCACAGATTTTCAATGGGATTCAAGTATGGGCTTTGGGTATGCTTGGGGTCATTGTCCTGTTGGAACGTACATTTTCACCACAGTCTAAGGTCGTTTGCACTCTGAAGCAGGTTCTCTTTAAGGATTTGCCTGTATTTGGCTCAATTTATTACTTACCAGTCTCCCAGACCCTGCTGCTGAAAAGCATCCCCATAGCATGATGCTGCCATCACCATGCTTCACAGTAGGGATGGTGTTAGACGGTTGATGGGCTGTGCCTGGTTTTCTCCACACATAGCGCTTTGCATTCAGGCCAAATCGTTTTTTTTTCTTCTCATCAGACCACAGAATCTTTTGCCTTATGTCTTTCACGTGCCTTTTTGCAAAGTCCAGGCGTGCTGTCATGTGACTTTTTCTCAGGAGTGGCTTCCGTCTGGCCACTCTCCCATAAAGCCCAGATTGGTGAAGTGCTGTAGAGACTTGTCTTTCTGGCAAGTTCTCCCATCTCAGCCAAGGAACTCTGTAGTTCTGTCAGAGTGATCATTGGGTTCTTGGTCACCTCCCTTACCAAGGTCATTCTTGCCCGGTTGCTCAGTTCAGTCGGACGGCCAGCTCTAGGCAGAGTCTGGGTAGGTCCATATTTTTTCAATTTCCCAGTGATGGAGACCACTGTGCTCTTGGAAACTTTCACCACTCTAGAAATGGTTTTATACCCTTCCCATGTAAACCCCCCCAAGAAAACATGAAAGTGTTGTTGTTGTTTTTTTACTTGATCCCCAAAAACACATACACTGAGTGGCAAAACATTAAGGACACCTGCTCTTTCCATGACATAGACTGACCAGGTGAATCCAGCTGAAAGCTATGATCCCTTATTGATGTCACTTGATGTCACTAAATCCACGTCAATCAGTGTAGATGAAGGGGAGGATACAGGTTAAAGAAGGAATTTTTAAGCATTTAGACAATTGAGATATGGATTGTGAATGTGTGCCATTCAGAGGGTGAATGGGTACGACAGAAGACAAATGTATATACCCCTTTTTGCCCTCAATTCATCGGGGACATGGACTCTACAAGATGTCGAAAGCGTTCCACAGGGATGCTGGCCCATGTTGACTCCAATGCTTCCCAGAGTTGTGTCAAGTTGACTAGATGTCCTTTGGGTGGTGGACCATTCTTGATACACACAGGAAACTGTGTGAAAAACCCAGCAGCGTTGCAGTTCTTGACACAAACTGGTGTGCCTGGCACCTACTACCATACCCCATTCAAAGGGACTTATATTTTTTGTCTTGCCCATTCACCCTCTGAATGGCACACATACACAATCCATGTCTCAACTGTTTCAAGGCTTAAAAATCCTTCTTTAACCTGCCTCCTCCCCTTCATCTACACTGATTGTAGTATGCAATTTTCGGGGACCACTTTTGGCTCGTGAGTGCTACGTTCAGAACTACTGGCTAGAAAGTATACAAAAGTACCGGAGAATCTCTTTAAATGCATGGGAGTATTTTTTGGTATTTGAAAATACACTGTGTATTTGAGTGTTTTCAAATACATGCCAAATGTCTTTGAAATACCTTAAATAGTATTTGAACCCAGGTTTGGTACTGTCTACAAGTCACTCTAAATAGTATTTGAACCCAGGTTTGGTACTGTCTACAAGTCACTCTAAATAGTATTTGAACCCAGGTTTGGTACTGTCTACAAGTCACTCTGAATAGTATTTGAACCCAGGTCTGGTACTGTCTACAAGTCACTCTGAATAGTATTTGAACCCAGGTCTGGTACTATCTACAAGTCAATTCTGCATTAGCTTGCTTGAAAGACGACAGTGACGTAGGGCCTAAGCCTGATTATGACATAGCGTGACATAGGCCAAAGCCTGACTGTGCATAAGAGCCAGAGCAGAGCAGAGAAAGAGAGAGAGAAAGAGAGAGAGAGAGAGAGAGAGAGAGAGAGAGAAAGAGAGAGAGAGAGAGAGAGAGAGAGAGAGAGAGAGAGAGAGAGAGAGAGAGAGAGAGAGAGAGAGAGAGAGAGAGAGAGAGAGAGAGAGAGAGAGAGAGAGAGAGAGAGAGACAGAGAGAGAGAGAGAGAGAGAGAGAGAGAGAGAAAGAGAGAAAGAGAGAGAGAGAGAAAGAGAGAGAGAGAGAGAGAGAGAGAGAGAGAGAGAGAGAAAGAGAGAGAGAGAGAGAGAGAGAGAGAGAGAGAGAGAGAGAGAGAGAGAGAGAGAGAGAGAGAGAGAGAGAGAGAGAGAGAGAGAGAGAGAGAGAGAGAGAGAGAGAGAGAGAGAGAGAGAGAGAGAGAGAGAGAGAGAGAGAGAGAGAGAGAGAGAGAAAGAGAGAGAGAGAGAAAGAGAGCGAGAGAGAGAGAGAGAGAGAGAGAGAGAGAGAGAGAGAGAGAGAGAGAGAGAGAGAGAGAGAGAGAGAGAGAGAGAGAGAGAGAGAGAGAGAGAGAGAGAGAGAGAGAGAGAGAGAGAGAGAGAGAGAGAGAGAGAGAGAGAGAGAGAGAGAGAGAGAGAGATGTGTGTGCAGAGCCTTTGGTGTGAAATCTGTCACAAACGCAGCAGAACTGCTCAGTGGTGTACATCCCACCCATTTAAAACACAACAGGCTTTTATCTGGTTTGTTACAATGTGGGTCAGAATTCCTCAGGTAGTCATTCAGACTATCTACTTTCTATTATAAATAACTGCAGAACAATAATATATTTTCTGGTCACTACTGAGTGTTACAGTCATTATAGTATTATCCCATCCAGTGATCAATTCAGTCAGTGGTATGCACTGGGGTTTCCTGGCTTTCTGTACATAGTGCAGGGGCTCACAGGGACGTACCATTCTCTCACTGAAACGGGGAACACCTGGTATTGGCTGCAGTGCAGTAAATAGATGGGCTGCCACCACACCATCCTCCTCCACCCCTCTATCACAGTCCAGAATAAAGTGACGGGGAAACATGTCCTGACCGCGTAATACACACACACACACTCTCTCACACACCCACACACACACACACACACAATGAGAAATCAGACACTGCACTTGATGCATTTATGAAATTACTTATTCCAGTTACTAATAAGCATGTACCCATTAAGAAAATGACTGTAAAAACTGTTAAATCCCTGTGGATTGATAAGGAATTGAAAAATGTTATGGTTGAGAGGGATGAGGCAAAAGGAATGGCAAATAAATCTGGCTGCACAGCCTATGTAACACTACAACATCTGCGGTGAAAGGAGACAGAGCTAGAGAGGTGTTTGTCAGACCATGTGACATCCCCAAAATCAGTCTTCTCACAAAATTGTCTATTGTCCGAACGGTCTACAAACTTAGCCTACAAACTACTATGACCCCCCTCTCTGGAAAGATGAGACTCTCACAAACACGATGGTGTTCTCCGTTTTGCTCTATGACCTCCACAAGTGTCAGGAAACTAATCTGAAGTCGGTACAGCCGATCTGCCAACTTCTGTCTGTAGCGTCCAAACAGTTTGGGCTACACACTAATATGTCCCCTCTGTGGAAAGGTGAGACTCTCACCAACATGTACTGTACATGTTTTGTTCTAGGATGCCCACAGGCCTCACAAAACTCGTCTGAAGCACCGCCGGTACCAGCTGAAAAATGAATGGAAGTACATTATATATGGGGACAGTTTAAAGCCAATAATATGGGGTTAAATACAAAAGTTTACTAATGTTTCCTGCTCTTTCTTATATCTTTTTTGGGGACTATCTGTTGTTCCATGCGTTTGTATGGCTAACAGCAGGAAGACGCTCTGGATAAGAGCGTCTGCTAAATGACGAAAATGTAAAAAAAATGTAAATATAAGACAGATTTTTTTACTTTTTTTACTTCAAGGGGTCTTAAAATTCCAAATCAAATAGTTAAATGATCCTTGGTATGACCTTCTTAAAACAATTCCGTATAGCTTAGTAGAACCCCCCTCCACCCCCCCTCCCCCGGCTTAGACTGATGGGTTAAATGAAATGTTGGGTAAAAAGGCAAACTCGGCTCCATCATTCATTTAATCAGATGCCTCTTTCATTACAAAACCCACTGATATTGCCATCTACTTTAATGATTTATTCATTGGCAAGGTTAGCTTACTTAAAGAACAGAGGGTGATCTTTAATGGAAGCCTCTCCAACAAAATCCAGGTAGACTCAGGAATTCCCCAGGGCAGCTGTCTAGGCCCCTTACTTTTTTCAATCTTTACTAACGACATGCCACTGGCTTTGAGTAAAGCCAGTGTGTCTATGTATTCGGATGACTCAACACTATACACGTCAGCTACCACAGCGAATGAAATGACAGCAACACTTAACAAAGAGCTGCAGTTAGTTTCAGAATGGGTAGCAAGGCATAAGTTAGTCCTATATATTTCAAAAATTAAAAGCATTGTATTTGGGACAAATCATTTACTAAACCCTAAACCTCAACTAAATCTTGTAATGAATAATGTAATGAAATTGAGCAAGTTGAGGTGACTACATTTCTTGGAGTAACCCTGGATTGTAAACTGTCATGGTCAAAACATGTTGATACAACAGTAGCAAGGATGGGGAGAAGTCTGTCTATAATAATGCTCTGCTCTGCCTTCTTAACAGCACTATCAACAAGGCAGATCCTACAGGCCCTAGTTTTGTCGCACCTGGACTACTGTTCAGTCGTGTGGTCAGGTGCCACAAAGAGGGACTTAAGAAAATTGCAATTGGCTCAGAACAGGGCAGCACGGCTGGACCTTGGATGTACACAGAGAGCTAATATTAATAATATGCATGTCAATCTCTCCTGGCTCAAAGTGGAGGAGAGATTGACTTCATCACTACTTGTATTTGTGAGAGGTATTGACATGTTGAATGAACCGAGCTGTTTGGTTGAACTACTGGCACACAGCTCGGACACCCATGTATACAGAGGTGGTCCTCTGTAGCTCAATTGGTAGAGAATGGCGCTTGTAATGCCAGGGTAGTGGGTTCGATCCCCGGGACCACCCATACGTAAAAATGTATGCACACATGACTGTAAGTCGCTTTGGATAAAAGCGTCTGCTAAATGGCATATTATTATTATTATTATTATACCCCACAAGACATGCCACCAGAGGTCTCTTCACAGTCCCCAAGTCAAGAACAGACTATGGGAGGGGCACAGTACTACATAGAGCCATGACTACATGGAACTCTATTCCACATCAAGTAACTCATGCCAGCAGTAAAATTAGATTAAAAAAACCCAGATAAAAATACACCTTATGGAACAGTGGGGACTGTGAAGCAACACAAACATAGACACATGCATACAAACACACAATAACATATGCACTATACACACGTACACATGGATTTGGTGTTATAGATATGTGGTAATAGAGTAGAGGCCTGAGGGCACACACTTAATATGTTGTGAAATCTGTTATGAATGTATTTTTTAAATGTATAACTGCCTTAATTTGGCTGGATCCCAGGAATGTTAACTCTGTTTAAACTACTAGCACACAGCTCAGACACCCATGAATAACCCACAAGACATGCCACCAGAGGTCTCTTCACAGTCCCCAAGGCCAGAACAGACTATGGGAAACACGCAGTACTACATAGAGCCATGACTACATGAAACTCTATTCCACATCAAGTAAAATCAGATTTTAAAAAACAAACAGATAAAACTAGACCTTATGTAACAACGTGGACTGTGAAGACACACACACACACACACACACACACACACACACACACACACAAACACACACACGCTAGGACACACTTTACACACAGGTACCTATGGATTTTGTATTGTAGATATGTTGTATTAGAGTGTAATAATGTGTTGTGAAGTGTAATGTTTTCCCTGGTGTTACATACATGCATACATACATACATCAAACATCACACTTTGTCATACGGACAGCATCAATGCCATTTGAAAGGCGTGGCGAGGCACGCAACTAGGACTGTTTACAAAATAAAGGTTAGTAAAAGAGAGCTATTTTTAGGATGTATAGAATTATGTGGAATGCTACTTTAGCCATAGAGGCAAGGTCAGTCCCATTCCAAGAAATGTGGCAAAGCATGTTGTAACTATTTTCAAAATAAAGGTCTATTTATAAAAGAGCTCTGGCTGTATGTAGCCTGCATTGGTCAAATAAATACTGGTTGAGCGAGGTAAGGATTTAGGCCTACAGGAAAGGAGATTTAGTGTTTAGGATTATAGAGTTACTAAGTTTAGGCCTCAGGTCAACTCTCTAGCGGTTGGTTGTTTCAGAAGTAACACATCTTCTGTGTCAGAAATAACATGGCTGGTTGTGTCAGAAATACCATGGTTGGTTGTGTCAGAAATACCATGGTTGGTTGTGTCAGAAATACCATGGTTGGTTGTGTCAGAAATACCATGGCTGGTTGTGTCAGAAATAACATGGCTGGTTGTGTCAGAAATACCATGGCTGGCTGTGTCAGAAATACCATGGCTGGTTGTGTCAGAAATAACATGGTTGGTTGTGTCAGAAATACCATGGCTGGTTGTGTCAGAAATAACATGGCTGGTTGTGTCAGAAATACCATGGCTGGCTGTGTCAGAAATACCATGGCTGGCTGTGTCAGAAATACCATGGTTGGCTGTGTCAGAAATACCATGGCTGGCTGTGTCAGAAATACCATGGTTGGCTGTGTCAGAAATACCATGGCTGGCTGTGTCAGAAATACCATGGTTGGCTGTGTCAGAAATAACATGGCTGGCTGTGTCAGAAATACCATGGTTGGCTGTGTCAGAAATAACATGGCTGGCTGTGTCAGAAATACCATGGCTGGCTGTGTCAGAAATACCATGGCTGGCTGTGTCAGAAATACCATGGCTGGCTGTGTCAGAAATACCATGGCTGGCTGTGTCAGAAATACCATGGCTGGCTGTGTCAGAAATACCATGGCTGGCTGTGTCAGATATACCATGGTTGGTTGTGTCAGAAATACCATGGCTGGCTGTGTCAGAAATACCATGGCTGGCTGTGTCAGAAATACCATGGTTGGCTGTGTCAGAAATACCATGGCTGGCTGTGTCAGAAATACCATGGCTGGTTGTGTCAGAAATACCATGGCTGGCTGTGTCAGAAATACCATGGCTGGCTGTTTTGTTTTTCTCTCATCAATAAACAAGATGTGTTAATTAAGCTCACATCTTAATATGCCGCTTACAATGTAAATGAAGCCTCTCAGAGGGCAGAGTTATGGAGAGGGGGACAGAGAAATAGAGAGAAAGAGGTAGATGGAGAGACAAAGAGAGTGAGATGGAGCGAGCGAGAGAGAGAGAGAGAGAGAGAGAGAGAGAGAGAGAGCGAGAGAGAGCGAGAGAGAGAGAGAGAGAGAGATGGATGGAGAGAGCGAGCGAGAGAGAGAGAGATGAGAGAGAGAGAGAGAGAGAGTGTGAGAGCGAGAGCGAGAGCGAGAGCGAGAGCGAGAGAGACAGACTCAGTGAGCATAGCCTTGCTATTGAGAAAGGCCGCCGTAGGCAGACCTGGCTCTCAAGAGAAGACAGGCTATGTGCACACTGCCCACAAAATGAGGTGGAAACTGAGCTGCACTTCCTAACCTCCTGCCAAATGTATGACCAAATTAGAGACACATATTTCCCTCAGATTACACAGACCCACAAAGAATTCGAAAACAAATCTAATTTTGATAAACTCCCTTATCTACTGGATGAAAAACCACAGTGTGCCATCACAGCTGCAAGATTTGTGACCTGTTGCCACAAGAAAAGGGCAACCAGTGAAGATCAAACACCATTGTAAGTACAACCCATATTTATGTTTATTTATTTTCCCATTTGTACTTTAACTATTTGCACATTGTTACATCACTGTATATATACATAATATGACATTTGAAATGTCTTTATTCTTTTGGAACTTCTGAGTGTAATGTTTACTGTTAATATTTATTGTTTATTTCACTTTTGTTTACTATCTACTTCACTTGCTTTGTCAATGTTAACATACGTTTCCCATGCCAATAAAGCTCTTAAATTGAATTGAATTGAATTGAGAGCGATAGAGAGATGGAGAGAGCGAGCGAGAGAGAGAGAGAGAGCCACTGACTGTATTTACATTTACATTTTACATTTACATTTTAAAGTGTTCTCATCAATAATGCATGTTTCATTCAGAATCAATTAGCACACAACACAAAACACACGTTTTGCATGATTAACAATAGCACACAACACAAAACACACGTTTTGCATGATTAACAATCAGGCAACACTGTTGGTTCAGCTGACGGACCTCCACAGCAAACAAAACCCAGCTAATTAGAAGAGATATCTATCTGGATAAAGGGAACCCATAAGGAGAGGATGTGTGCCTGGTCCTCCTTATTATCTCTATGCCAGCCCACAAAAGCAGGAGTCGGGGCATCCAAATCCCAATCAAGCAGTCACAACCAACCCCAAAATGATATCATCAAATCACATTTTATTTGTCACACGCGCCGAATACAACATGTGTAGACCTTACCGTGAAATGCTTACTTACAAGCCCTTAACCAACAATGCAGTTCAAGAAATAGAGTTAAGAAAATATTTACTAGATACACTAAAGTAAAAAAATAAAATAAAATAACACAATAAAATAACAATAACGAGGCTATAAACGGGGTACCGGTACCGAGTCAATGTGCGAGGGTACAGGTTAGTCCAGGTAATAAGGAGGCTATAAACGGGGTACCGGTACCGAGTCAATGTGCGGGGGTACAGGTTAGTCCAGGTAATAAGGAGGCTATAAACGGGGTACCGGTACCGAGTCAATGTGCGGGGGTACAGGTTAGTCCAGGTAATAAGGAGGCTATAAACGGGGTACCAGTACCGAGTCAATGTGCGAGGGTACAGGTTAGTCCAGGTAATAAGGAGGCTATAAACGGGGTACCAGTACCGAGTCAATGTGCGAGGGTACAGGTTAGTCGAGGTAATTTGTACATGTAGGTAGGGGTAAAGTGACCATGCATAGATAATCCCTTATTTTGACCGTATCTCATATCTCGTATAGTACACATACCAATAATACCATCATAGTGTAAGTAGCCGCAGGGCTAACTCCCAATATCACTGGCGCCACCAACACTCACCATCTGGCCTGACATCCGACATGACATACATCAAAAGGTCTGTGCAGTACACACAGGAAATGTATTTACACAGATGATATGTTAGACTAACTAATGCAGAGTGCATTAGACTGATTTTCAAGCACTTCTTTGGGGTTGGAGGTTGAAACTAAGTCTGCGTTTACACAGCCAGCCCAATTCTGATATTTTGCCTAATTATTGGCAAAAAAAGCTGATCTGATTGGTAAAATGTCCAATTAGTTGAAGATGATCAGAGTTGGGCTGCCTGTCGGTCATGGGTTCGTGGGTTCGATTCCCGCCGGGGTCGCCACACTAAAATGTATGCATGACTACTGTATGTCACGTTGGATAAAAGCGTTACGGTGGGACTTATTGGGTTAAAGCGTCTGATAAATAGCACCATTCTTACTTTATTATAATGACTCATTGATTACAACTATCCTGCTTGATTTGTTTTACTGAATATTTACCATTTGCCGTCTTTGAGGTATTCTTTTGGCCCTCGTCTCAATGCATTCTCTGTAGCATTCAGAACATGATTCCTGGCCGCTACCACATGAGGGGAAGAGAAGCTAGAGTAATACCGTGTGGACGGATTACGTGCTAATCTGAAAAGAATAATCTAAATATCAGCAGGCTAAATACTCTCACTAGCTAATCCTCTCAAGCATGCGTGTTTAGGGCAGGGGTGTCAAAACGTGCTCCTGAAGGAAGACGTCAAACCAGCTGACGTTCATCGTTCCATCTGATAACTCTGTCTGAGAGTTGTGGATGCTGTGGACAGAACTGGTAGGGTTTGGGTGGGTGGTCAAGGGGGATTTGGTGTGTATTAAGAATAAGCTGCCTGAGTGTAAAGCCCAAGTCTGAGGCACAGAGGTGAGAAGGCCTGGATGAGGCACCGTCTCTGTAAGATACTGGCTTATCTTTGGCCCGACCGTGAAAATGCTGAGATGCAGGATTGATCAATTGATTGCCAGTTGGACTGTTTGATACCATGGGTTTAGGCCGGAGGTCTTCAAAGCTCATTGGATAATCAAATCTCCAAGAACGTATGCTGTATTCACCTTTCATTGGGCTTCCTGGACTCAAGAGATATGCGTTTATACCCGGAAGCCCAATTCTGATCATTTGCCCAATTAGTGGCAAAAGATCTGATCTGATTGGTCAAAATATCAATTAAGTGACAAAAGATCTAATCTGATTGGTCAAAAGATCAATGTTTAATTAGTCTACCTGGACTCATGAGATCATATAGGCCTATTCACAATTGTATTAGCTCCTTGTGCTAGAAGCAATGCAACAGTTACGCTAATAAATCCTGTGTGAGTGGGCAGACATCCACTGACAGGCACCACACAGGGAGCATCTCCAGGCAGCCAGGCAGGGTGAATCATGACTTGTGCTGGTGATTAGCCACGGCTTTTATCTCTTACTATTAGCTAGTGCTACCCGGCTAGCGCTCAGTCGATATGTATGTGGGTGGGTGGTGCTTGACTGCACATATGCAGCATATGGTCCCCTGTATCAGGTCATTCATGCTTAAGCAAGTGCCGCCGTCCTCCCTGCCCCAACTCAGTCACTCACAACCCAGATTAGCCTAGCTGTGTAGCCTTCTGTAGCCTGTTAGCTGGCCTACACTGCTACCAGTACCAACCCTGAATAGGCCTTATTACATAACATTTTGACATGCCTAAAATGATCTACCCTACATATACAAAAGTATGTGGACACCCTTTCAAATTAGTGGATTCGGCTATTTCAGCCACACCCGTTGCTGACAGGTGTATAAAATCGAGCACACAGCCATGCAATCTCCGTAGACAAACGTTGGCCATAGAATGGCCTTAGTGAAGAAGCTCAGTGACTTTCAACGTGGCACCGTCATAGGATGCCACCTTTCCAACAAGTTAGTTCATCAAATTTCTGCCCTTGTAGAGCTGCCCCGGTCAACTGTAAGTGATGTTATTGTGAAGTGGAAACGTCTAGGAGCAACAACAGCTCAGCCGCGAAGTGGTGGGCCACACAAGCTCACAGAACAGGACCGCCGAGTGCTGAAGTGCGTAGCGCGTAAAAATCATATGTCCTCGGTTGCAACACTCACTTCTGAGTTCAAACTGCCTCTGGAAGCAACGTCAGCACAAGAACTGTTCGCCTAGAGCTTCATGAAATGGGTTTCCATGGCCGAGCAGCCGCACACAAGCCTAAAATCACCATGCGCAATGCCAAGCGTCGGCTGGAGTGGTGTAAAGCTCACCGCCATTGGACTCTGGAGCAGTGGAAACACGTTCTCTGGAGTGATGAATCACACTTCACCATCTGGCAGTCCGACGGACTAATCTGGGTTTGGCGGATGCCAGGAGAACGCTACCTGCCCCAATGCATAGTGCCAACTGTAAAGTTTGGTGGAGGAGGAATAATGGTCTGGGGCTGTTTTTCATGGTTTGGGCTAGGCCACTTAGTTCCAGTGAAGGGAAATCTTAACGCTACAGCATACAATGACATTCTAGACAATTCTCTGCTTCCAACTTTGTGGCAACAGTTTGGGGAAGGCATTTTCCTGTTTCAGCATGACAATGCCCCCGTGCACAAAGCGAGGTCCATACAGAAACGGTTTGTCGAGATCGGTGTGGAAGAACTTGACTGGCCTGCACAGAGCCCTGACCTCAACCCCATCAAACACCTTTGGGATGAATTGGAACGCCGACGGCCAGGCCTAATCGCCCAACATCAGTGCCCGACCTCACTAATGCAGCTTAATGGAAGCAAGTCCCCGCAGCAATGTTCCACCATCTAGTGGAAAGCCTTCCCAGAACAGTGGAGGCTGCTATAGCAGCAAAGGGGGGGACCAACTCCATATTAATGGCCATGATTTTGGAATGAGATGTTCGACGAGCAGTTGTCCGCATACTTTTGATCATGTAGTGTATTTTTGTAGCCTACCAAGGCCTACGCATGGAATGCAATTCAGGCCCCCTGTAGCTCAGTTGGTAGAGCATGGCGCTTGCAACGCCAGGGTTGTGGGTTCGTTTCCCACGGGGGGCCAGTATGAAAATGTATGCACTCACTAACTGTAAGTCGCTCTGGATAAGAGCATCTGCTAAATGACTAAAATGAACCATGGATTATTGGCATAATATTGCCAATATGTCATACCATTATTTATCATGTCCATGTTTGGCTGATGATTAGAAATAAATTACTAGCCATTAGCCAATGTCAGATTCTACCAACACCAGAATACCTCATATTCTTATGTAGTCTATTTGCAGAGGCCCGATAATAATTATAGACGGGTGACGCTAGAGCGCGGGCGCGCGCGACAGCGGCTACCTTGTAAATTTGATCAGAACGAAATCATACAATGAAGCAAGACGAAATGAAACGGGGTGATAGAATGTTGCAACACCAAGGCTACATGCTAAGGTCTTTTCTCATCCCATCTCCTTGATTTGTTCATGTCTAGTCCAGCCTGCTAAATGCAATGTCTACGCCATGAAGTCTTATTTATAAAGCAGATTACAGCAAATTAGGGTAGGCTACATATCGGTCAAGATAGCCACTCACTCACCGTCTGGGCAAACAACATGAAAGCAGAACATGTAAATCTCCTAGTGTCGCACAATATGTTTTTTCAACATGTTATGATAGAGAGTGTTGACTTGTATCTACTTTAGGATAACAACATAAATATGGATTTACAGTGTTGACAGGGTTACGACTGGGAAGGGCATATCTCGGCCATAGCACTGCCCAATAAACAGAGTCAAAATTGGCAAGGAAAACGTTTCCTCCTTCCTTGTGAGGGAGGGCGGTACGGTTTCATCTCACTCTGTGACACATATTACACGGTAATAACACGACAAACTGTCAAAAACCGTAGGCTATATAGTCTCTCCACCTGCAGACATTTTACCATATTTACTGTGGTGTTGCTCTGTCGGTTGGTGGGTAAAAATAAGAGTCGCGGCCGTTTGCTTACCATCTTGCCGGTTGGATGACGAAATAGGTTGACCCGGAGATGTGAACGGGGAAAAAAACTATATAAAACGGGGGTCTCGCTATTACAAAACACGGTGCTCGTGATTTTCAGGTTCTTGTTTATTTTTTGACCAGCTCCTCTCTCTCTTTTACCGTCGGTTTCACTGCAGTGGTACAGGGAAACCCGCAGGGCGGAGTCAGTAAAGCAGAGGAGGGACAACCGAGGTGTGGAGGGAGAGGAGAGGAGCCAGCAAGCCGCCTACATTTCTAAATAAAAGTCCCTATGTTCAAAATGACTTACCTTAGAGCAGAATATCGACAAGGAAAGACTGCGATTCATGCTTTGGGACTAGCAACTGCCAGTCTTCCAATGTAGCCTACCCCAAATTAAAAAAAGAGATTACGGTCTGCCAAGGTATCCCCGAGCCGACTAGGTGAAACATCTGTCGATGTGCCCTTGAGCAAGGCACTTAACCCTAATTGTTCCTGTAAGTCGCTCTGGATAAGAGCGTCTGCTAAATGACACACAAAAAAAGGTATGGTGCCCCTGGAGCAGTCTTAAGGGTTAAGTGCCTTGTTCAAGGGCACAATGGAAAGACAGCTCACATGCACACTCCGCTCCCTTCAGTGTTATGTGAAACAGATAACTTTTATTGTGAAGATCTCAGCCCATTCTCAACGCCATGTTGTGGATTAATGTTGCGTTCATAACATTTGGGAAACTCGTAAACTCGTAAAATACTTGCATTACAGCACATCCGGGGAACTCAGCTCAATTTTTTTCCCTCCAATGTCTGTTTGCACAAGTGCACCACTCAGTGGTGGAAACTATGCAGTGCATGCAAGAATATCCCCATTGTCCAGACCCACTGTATGGCTACTGCTAATATTAGACAGGAGCCACAAGGGGGTCCCTGTGGATGTTGTGTCCAGTCCCCCCCCGCCCCCCCCATCCCTTTCGTTAGGGACAGGGGGTCCTATGGGCTCTATCGTCCAGAGTTCTCACATATCCTGCCTAATCACACACAGCCAACAGTAGAGCTGATATAAAGTGTCTAACATATAACATAATACACTGTTTATTTAATATTCGCCATTTAGCGGAGCCTTTTTATCCCAAACAACTTACAGTCATGCATTCTTTATATGGGTGGTCCCAGCGGGAATCAAACACACAATCCTGGTGTTGCAAGCGCTGTACTCAACCAACTGAGCCACAGAGGACCACAACATTATCATGCAACCTACTAAAAGAGTTGCATTTTCATGCAAGATTCATCACAGCAGAATGTTTTCATACTTCATTTCCGAGGCATGCAAGTCCCCAACCTCATACTAGAAGCTATGGATGGATACATATCATGCTCCTTTCAGGTTTTCTTAGACTGTAAACCTATAAGAAGATTTTTCACAAAAAAATAAAATAAATTAAGATGCAACTGACCAAAAACCACAATTAACCTGGTTGCACTTTACTATATTTTAGGGTATAGAAATGGCCAGGTATTAAGAAACTACATGGGACAATAGTAATTACACAGTAATAACCTAAGAATTACTTGTTTGTTACCTAGCATTCAAATGACCAAAAAAACACACACGTCTTCCCAAATATATTTACTATTCAAATACATCCACAAAATGTTAAAGCTACCATGATTTACATTTAAAAAAACATATCCAGTTCTCACAATCTGTTTAAATGTGTAGTTACATTCAACGATGCTCTGACAATTATACAACATTTGGTTGCATTTTCGCTACATATCTCATAGTAAGTTATATTGTTTAAAAAATATATACGTGTTCATTAGGGGCACACCGTAGCAAAACATTTTACAACGGAAAACTAAAACAGGCTATTTTATTGGCTAATTTCAGGTGCTTCGTTTTCCTTTCTGTTTTCCATGAGTTCTCCTACAACTCCAGCACCTGCGGAAAATACCTGGATGGGCCTATGTTCTTCAGCTTTTGTAATTTCAGGTAGTACCTCCCGGTTTCACTACGTTATCTTCCGTTTGGTGCCTAATGAACACAACCCTGATGCTGTCTGTGTTGGTTGGTCGGTCAGACAAACAGCTCCTTGTTGACCCACATCAGGCTGCGTGTCTCGTTGGGCTTGCACTCGTACTCGATGCTGTTGAAACTGTTTCCCCCCTGGCAGTGGTCCCTCTTGTTGTAGTTGTAGAACTTCACCTGCCACACCACCTCAAAAGAGCCCACCTCTGTGAACTGGGAGGGGAAATAATAAGGTCTTTCAGAGTTAATCGGTTAACTCAAGTTCACTTTTTGTAATTTTAGTGTACTATTTTTTTTCTCGCGCGATTAATCGCATTGTCTGAAAGAGTTCAAAATAGACTGAAAACATCCCAAAATACATAATCTATACAGCTAAAAAAAAAAAACATTTACATGGACATTTTTGTCATTTGGCAGAGGCTCTTATCCAGAGCGACTTACAGTTAGTGGATTCATCTTAAGGTAACTAGGTGAGACAACCACTTATCACAGCCATAGTAAGTACACGTTTACTCAATAAAGTAGCTAGCTATAAGCAAAGTCACACACAGTAAGAAAAGCCTAATCATAATTATAAACACTGTGGAGTCACGGCACAGCTTCAGAGCTTCCGTCATCATTTGCATCACAAACAGTAGACACCTGATACAGAATATCCTACATGCCTAGTGGTCTATAGGGATTGTTGTGAATGTGTTCATATGGATCATGCTTAGCCTGGTTTTCAGATCTGTTTGTGCTGTCTTGCCCCAACACCTATGGTCATGGCATGACAACGCCCACAGGAGTTGGCTATACCACACAAACAGATCTGGGACCAGGCTAGATGATGCAGATATCAAACAGATCTGGGACCAGGCTAGATGATGCACATATACAGAAATTAAGCACCATAAAGCTTCAATTAAACACTGAGTCTCAAATAGCAACCTGCCCATTTCAATAGCTCTAAATTTATGGGGAGATTGCTCCATTTAATTATTTCTGCTTTCATGTTGTTGAGAAATGGGATGAAGTTATCTTTATATATGTGTTGGTTGTTGTCACGTATTAAGCATCCTAAGTATTACATGTTTTTTGTGATCCACTTAACGGATTGCTGTAGATCATTAGTTATTCTTTTTCTCATTGCCATCATTATTTTATTTTATTCACATTCATTTTATATCGTGAGATTTTAGAGTATTCCTGAAAATATTTTTAATAAGGGGGACATTGAGTTTTCAATATTAGTCAGGTACATCAGGATATCGTCTGCAAATAAGTTTAGTTTATATTCATGTTTACCAATACTGATACCTGTTACGTTTGGGTCCTGTCTAATTCTTTCTGCTGGCGGTTCAATTGCCAGTGCAAACAGGAGGGGGGAGAGGTGACATCCTTGTCACGTGCCCCCTTCTAAAGCTTTTTCACCTGATAGTGTATTGTTTGTGTATATTTTTGCTTTAGGATATTTAGATAATATTTTTATGAAATGTATTATTTCAGCTGGAAAGTTGAACGCCTCCAAAGTTAAATAGAAAAGGACGCTCAAGCCGGTCAATAGCCTTTTCAGCATCAGCAGCCATTATTGATAAATCTACATCTTGTATTTTAGCGTATTGTATTATAATGAAACATGTTCTTGAATTTGTTTGTAAGTTTCTATTTTTAATAAACTCTGTTTGATTAATACATATCAAGTCTGGTAAGACTTTTGCCATTCTGTTGCTATGAGTTTAGTTATTATTTTATTGTCGCAATTTATTAAATGTATGGGTCTGTAATCTGTAGGGGACTCTCCAGATTTTCCTGGTTTTAATATAACTGAAATAACTGTTTGATACATGGAACTCGGAAGTACTGAATTGAGTGACATGTGTGTTGTCATTTGATTAAATAGTGGCGCTACTTTGTTATTGATTCTAGGAAAGCTACAGGATCATTCCAATTGTTATTTAATTCATATAGATTTCATAGAAGCTTTTAAAATTGTTATTAATAGCATTATTGTTCTTAATTAAAGCACTTGTATCCTTATCTTTTAAAATATAACTGGTTTGGCATGTATTTGTGTTGTGAGTGCTATTTTTTGCCATTAAATCTACATTTCTAACTCAGATGTAACTTTTGCCAAGTATGAGCTTATCATTCCCCTAATGTATGCTTTAAAAGCATCCTAAATAATGTCGGAGGTCGGCTTTTCACTCTATGTCTACATTTGTAATGGTAAAGGTCTTTATTTTTTTGCTTACGTATTTAATACATTTTGGGTCTTGAAGATGCGCTCCATATTCTGTCACCAAGTGTATTTTCTGTTGGTGTAATTAAGCATGATACAGGAGAATGATCCGATACCACTATATCATGGATTTTAGAACCCAGTATATTGTTGAGTGCATTTTTTTTGGGGGGGAATGTGGTAAATTCTTGAATAGGTTTTCTTACTTTGAGGAAAAAAAGAGGTAGTCTTTTGTAGTTGGGAATAATAATATCCAGGTGTCCTGTAAAATATTTGTAGAGATGACATTTTTAAGCCTCTTTGGAGGTTCCTTGAATTTCCCTTTTTATTGCTATGTCTGACTAACTTGCTGAATGCTTGATTTAGGTGACCAGCTAAAATAATGGTTCCTGTCTGGGTTTGATATAATATATACTGCTAAAAAATAATAAAGGGAACACTTAAACAACACAATGTAACTCCAAGTCAATCACACTTCTGTGAAATCAAACTGTCCACTTAGTAGCAACACTGATTGACAATACATTTCACATGCTGTTGTGCAAATGGAATAGACAACAGGTGGAAATTATAGGCAATTAGCAAGACACCCCCAATAAAGGAATGGTTCTGCAGGTGGTGACCACAGACCACTTCTCAGTTCCTATGCTTCCTGGCTGATGTTTTGGTCACTTTTGAATGCTGGCGGTGCTTTCACTCTAGTAGTAGCATGAGACGGAGTCTACAAACCACACAAGTGGCTCAGGTAGTGCAGCTCATCCAGGATGGCACATCAATGCGAGCTGTGGCAAGAAGGTTTGCTGTGTCTGTCAGCGCAGTGTCCAGAGCATGGAGGTGCTACCAGGAGACAGGCCAGTACATCAGGAGACGTGGAGGAGGCCGTAGGAGGGCAACAACCCAGCAGCAGGACCGCTACCTCCGCCTTTGTGCAAGGAGGAGCAGGAGGAGCACTGCCAGAGCCCTGCAAAATGATCTCCAGCAGGCCACAAATGTGCATGTGTCTGCTCAAACGGTCAGAAACAGACTCCATGAGGGTGGTATGAGGGCCCGACGTCCACAGGTGGGGGTTGTGCTTACAGCCCAACACCGTGCAGGACGTTTGGCATTTGCCAGAGAACACCAAGATTGGCAAATTCGCCACCGGCGCCCTGTGCTCTTCACAGATGAAATAAGGTTCACACTGAGCACGTGACAGACGTGACAGAGTCTGGAGACGCCGTGGAGAACGTTCTGCTGCCTGCAACATCCTCCAGCATGACCAGATTGGCGGTGGGTCAGTCATGATGTGGGGTGGCATTTCTTTGGGAGGCCGCACAGCCCTCCATGTGCTCGCCAGAGGTAGCCTGACTGCCATTAGGTACCGAGATGAGATCCTCAGACCCCTTGTGAGACCATATGCTGGTGCGGTTGGCCCTGGGTTCCTCCTAATGCAAGACAATGCTAGACCTCATGTGGCTGGAGTGTGTCAGCAGTTCCTGCAAGAGGAAGGCATTGATGCTATGGACTGGCCCGCCCGTTCCCCAGACCTGAATCCAATTGAGCACATCTGGGACATCATGTCTCGCCCCATCCACCAACGCCACGTTGCACCACAGACTGTCCAGGAGTTGGCGGATGCTTTAGTCCAGGTCTGGGAGGAGATCCCTCAGGAGACCATCCGCCACCTCATCAGGAGCATGCCCAGGCGTTGTAGGGAGGTCATACAGGCACGTGGAGGCCACACACACTACTGAGCCTCATTTTGACTTGTTTTAAGGACATTACATCAAAGTTGGATCAGCCTGTAGTGTGGTTTTCCACTTTAATTTTGAGGGTGACTCCAAATCCAGACCTCCATGGGTTGATACATTTGATTTCCATTGATAATTTTGTGTGATTTTGTTGTCAGCACATTCAACTATGTAAATAAAAAAGTATTTAATAAGATTATTTCATTCATTCAGATCTAGGATGTGTTATTTTAGTGTTCCCTTTATGTTTTTAAGCAGTGTAGTTTGAATTCGATCTAAAAAAAACACCAGGTTTGCCCCTGGGAGGATATACAATGAAATCAATGTGTATTTTTCCCCATTTAAGGTACAATTCAAAATTACACATTAGTGCAGGAAATTAAGAAATGTCTTTTAAAATGCTGGAAATTAAACAATTAACTATGCAAATGAGCAAAAGCTGGCTCATCTCTAATAAGCGGCTGTGATGTTCAGGGATTTAAGCAAATAAATGCCAGAGCTATTAATTGAAGTTTGCAGGTATTTGTAATGGGACTCATGAACTGCTCTGAATTAACTTGTCTACTAGTTAATTGTTTTGTTTACTAGTTAATTGTTTTGTTTACTAGTTAATTGTTTTGTTTACTAGTTAATTGTTTTGTTTACTAGTTAATTGCTTTGTTTACTAGTTAATTGTTTTGTTTTCTAGTTAATTGTTTTGTCTATTTGTTAATTGTTTTGTCTACTTGTTAATTCACCCTTTGCTAAGCCCCGCCCCAGAATGTTGGGCAACCAATCACAGCGCTCCAATGGATAACATCTCACAATTAAAACGCATGAAAGCCAGTGAGGGTTATGGTAAAAAACAGAGTTTTCTTCAAAAAGTAAATGTTTAAATGGCTAAATGATTGAATAGTTTGTTCAATTATTTGCTACTGTACTTGCTAACAGGAGTGCTTGCTCCTGAGACAGTTAGAGTATATTTCTAATCCCGAATTATACTCATGTTACATTGTTTGCTAGCTAAGTTGGTTAGCTCTCAGTCTCATTGACCACCAAACGTTGCTAACGCTAGCTAGCTAGCCACTTAATATAACTTGTTTTCTCAAAATGTATTTTAGCTAGCTAAGTTAGCATGTTATGAATACAACTCCCATCTGCTGTTGACATAAGGATACGATTTGAGAGCACTAATTAGCTCCAAAAGTGGTTATAGCTTTGACTGCATGCTGACAGTGAATTCAGAGCCATTCAGTGGCTAGCTACACTACAAACATAATTTGACCAGGTTCCCTTGAAGGAATTGTAATGACAGTCCACAACAACATACCCAAGAGTTTTCTGATTAGCAAGGGGTAGTCTGTGTTTCATTTCATTGTGTATTAGAAACACAGTTTGAGATCATTGTGAGGGGATTTCGCCAGTGGTTGAATGGGAAATTGGGCTTCCTGGGAAAATGTTGTTTGAGGTTGCAACAGTAACCAAGGCGGACGGGGCTTAGCGAAGGGTCAATTGTTTTGTCTACTTGTTCATTAAAAAAGAAGGTAAATTGTAAAGTATTTTATGTCTGTAATCCCAGGAAGACTGTACCTGTCGTCATGTCAAAATTTTCCCTTATTACCTGCAAGCTGATCTGTACAGCTTGTCTGTCTCCACTCTTGGTGTGAGTCATGCCCTCTGTGTCATAGATGCCGGTGTAGACCCCAGACTGGGGGTCTCTAGACTTCTGCTCCAAGGGGAAGGTGACTCCACCTACACTCATGGTGCTGAGGACAGGACAGGATCACAACAGTTACATAACAGACAATACTTTTGTGACCGCTTGACTGGGGCGGGGGTTGGGGGTGGATTGGTGACACTGGGGTTGTTTGACATTGCAGCCGACAGTGCAGGAGACTGCTGAATGACTGACTTACAAAGACAGGAAGGAATAACCAAATACAGAAACACATCTGAGTGCATGTTTAGCCTACTACTGTAGGAAACCACGTCAAAAAATAGGTAGCCTTCAACCATGCCGCTCTCTGTCAAACATGCTGGAAGCCAGGACAACAACCTCTCCCTCAACGTCAGCAAGATAAAGGAGCTGATCAGGCACTACAGGAAACGGATGGCTGAGCACACCCCCATTCACATCGACGGGGGCTGTAGTGGAGCGGGTCGAGAGCTTCAAGTTCCTAGGTGTCCACATCACTGAGATACTACTGTATCATGGTCCAAACACACCAACTCAGTCGTGAAGAGGGCACGAGAACACCTCTTCCCCCTCAGGAGGCTGAAAAGATTTGGCTTGGGCCCTCAGATCCTCAAAAGCTACAGCTGCACCATCGAGAGCATCTTGACTGGCTGCATCACCGCCTGGTATGGCAACTTCTTGGCATCCGACCGCAAGGCACTACAGAGGGTAGTGCGTATGGCCCAGTACGTCACTGGGGCCGAGCTCCCTGCCATCCAGGACCTATATACCAGGCGGTGTCAGAGGAAGGCCCAAAAAATCTTAAAAGACTCCAGCCACCCAAGTCATAGACTGTTCTCTCTGCTACCGCAAGGCAAGCGGTACCGCACGGCAGGTCTTTGACCAAAAGGCTTCTAAACATCTTCTACCTCCAAGCGATAAGACTGCTGAACAGTTAATCAAATGACTACCCGGACTATTTGCATTGACCCCCTTTTTTTGTTGTTGTTACACTGATTCTCTTGCACCGGCTCTATGCACACTCACTGGACTCTACCCACACACTCACTGGACTCTACCCACACACTCACTGGACTCTACCCACACACTCCCTGGACTCTACCCACCCACTCACTGGACTCTACCCACACACTCACTGGACTCTACCCACACACTCACACATACTACACTGACACTCTACCAACACTGCTGCTACTCTGTTTATTATCTATCCTGATTGACTAGTCACTTTTACCCCGACCTACATGTACATATTACCTCAACTACCAACACTGCTGCTACTCTGTTTATTATCTATCCTGATTGCCTAGTCACTTTTACCCCTACCTACATGTAAATATTACCTCAACTACCAACACTGCTGCTACTCTGTTTATTATCTATCCTGATTGACTAGTCACTTTTACCCCGACCTACATGTACATATTATCTCAACTACCAACACTGCTGCTACTCTGTTTATTATCTATCCTGATTGCTTAGTCACTTTTACCCCTACCTACATGTACATATTACCTCAACTACCTGGTACCCCCGCACATTGACTCAGTACCAGTACCTCTGGTATATATCCATGTTACTACCTGGTACCCCTGCACATTGACTCAGTACCAGTACCTCTGGTATATAGCCTCGTTATTGTTGTTTATTGTGTTACTATTTCCTTTTTTTTTTTGGGTGAAAATATTTCTTACTTAAACTCTGCATTGTTGGGAAAGGGCTCGTAAGTAATCATTTCATGGTAAAGTCTACACCTGTTGTATTCGGCGTGCGACAACTAAAATTAGATTTTATTTAATCGGTAGTGGATTTGACACAATCTGGCAGCGACTTCTGTCTCCCTGCACCTGCTGGACACAAACCTAAACCAAACCCTAACTTTAACCCAAACTTCTTAACCTTATGCCTAACCCTTACCTTAAATGAAGACCAAAAAACGTATTCTTGTTTTTATGCATTCGTAGCCTACGATATAGCCTAGCCAATTTAGACTGCAGCTAATGGTAACTCTAACCGCTCGCCCTCTCACATAACTCCAACATCGAATCACAACCTCCTACGGCTTGTGTCTCATCAATGCTCTCAATGACCAATTGAATTAACCGATAAATGAAATTAGATGAAAGCGGTGACATAATATCCACGGGTTGTGATCTTTGCCAAGAGAACGTGCCGA